>NC_069384.1:70506956-70818804 GCF_027475565.1 Acinonyx jubatus | reverse complement strand
GGCTTCTTTCCATTTTATTTTGATGTGGTGTGGTTTTCAGATCTTTTCATTTGCTCTTTTCATAATTGCTTCGACATAATATAGGTGATTTTTTTTTGTACTCTCCCACTATATCTGAGATTATTTTATTTTTCCCTCAGAACTATGATTTAAGGGCTGTATATATAATATTCTAGCTGCATGGGTATCAGAAAAGGAAGAAGAGAAATGAGTAGAGAAAAGAGGAAGTTCCATGGAACTGTCTGCAGTGTTTTGGGCTCTGTCTCCTAGATTTTGTTAAGTATCCTGAATTAGGGTTCATGTTTCACATGGGAGGAGACCTGTGGTCTTCAGATTGTTTGCCTAATTTACTATATAATCCTGGAGACTTTCATCAGAGTTGGCTCTGTTTCAACTTTGCCCATTTCCTTTCCTTTTTTTCCCCCCCAACTGTTTCCACTAGTCTTTGGTTAGAAAAGAGCAGGGAGATAAAGATGCCCATTCAGTTTTCTTCTTTCCATTGGTGTTAGGGAGAATTTTCAGGATTTTGCTGCTTTAGCAGTATAGTTTTTGGGGAAGCAGCAGAGTTGTGCTAGGCCACACCATTATACTTCAGAATCTTATACTGTTATTTTCTTTTCTCCCTTACTGAACAGCTTACAGTTTTCTAAATATCCCATACTCTAGGGACGCCTGCGTGGCTCAGTCAGTTAAGCGTCCAACTTTGGCTCAGGTCATGATCTCTCAGTTTGTGAGTTCAAGCACTGAGTCGGGCTCTGTGCTGACAGCTCAGAGCCTGGAGTCTGCTTTGGATTCTGTGTCTCCCTCTCTCTCTGCCTCTCCACCACTCACACTTTGTCTCTCTCTCTCTCAAAAAGAAATACACATTAAAATAAAATAAATATCCCATAGCTTATGCCTTTGCACATGATATTCCCTCTCCATAAAATGGAGAGACATTGTCTGCCTAGTAAATTCCCACTCGTCTTTCAACACTCAGCTTGTGTATCTCATCCTCCAAGAAGCCTTTTCTGGTCATCCCTTCCCTACTGTCCAAACAAAGGAAGGAGCTGCCAGCCCTGTGTTCCTAAAAGACATGCCATTCCTGGAATTATTAATACATTGCATTTTTATTTTATTCTTCATGTTTGCCTTCCCAGCTACTGTGAGTTCTTTAAGGCAAGAAGAGTGTCTTATTTATTTCAGTGTTTTGAGGACCTACCAGCACCTGTCTTAGAGTAGGAGAGAAACAAAGGAAGCTGCGATCTATTGAGAAACTAGTATGTATCAATACTGTTGTAGATGCTTTACATATTGTGAAAATTACTAAAGCAAAACCTCACTAGAATGTGGGAGTTGGGAGGCCAGAAGGGGGAGCTCTAATACCATACCGTTCCTTATCAGCCTATACTTTACTACCCTAGCAGGAGAAAGAAAGATTTTCTGCTTGCCTAGCAACAGACCAGCCAATGAGAGACCATCAAAATTCAGGCAATGAAAAGCCACTACACTTTCAACTCCCAATTTACTCCAATGAACTTTTTGTTTATAACAGCTCTCCCAATGTCCTCCTTTCCTCTGCAAAAGAGCTGACTTTTTTGTTCTCTGGACTTGCAAATGGTTTTGCTGTAGCTTTCATGTCCTGAATTGTAATTCTGTGCCCTTCACGAATAAACTCATTTTTTTGCTGGTAAAATAACTGACAGTTTTGTTTTTAAGGTCAGTGTACTATATCTTATCTCATCTCATCTCACAGTGTACCCCCAGGGTAGGTAATAATATTTTTCATTTAACAGATGTGGAAGACTTAAGCCAAGAAGGTAAATAACTTGTCTAAGGCTACACACTTGGTAAGCTGACTTACTCACCAAGTAAAATTTGCCCTCTAGTCTCTCTGACTCCCAACTTATCAACCCACTCCGTCAGTGCTTATAGACTGAATGCCTATATCCATTTCTAGGCAAATATACCATCATATTTATCACTTTTATCACTTTTACTTATGCCTTTATCACTTTTACTTTATCACTTTTACTTATAGATAACCTTCTTATTTTTCTTTCTAGAAATGGGATTTGACCGATATAAAATGGTGGTGCAAGTAGTGATTGGAGAACAAAGAGGTGAAGGAGTATTGTGAGTAGTTGGTTTTTCCTTCTTGTTTTTATTCTTAAATATTTATTAGGTATTCATCCTCCTAACAATTCAGAAAGATTGTGTCTTTGTGAGAGTGAGAGGAAAAGGCAGCATTACAAAATGCAGCTGTGAACCAAAAAGATCCGGGTATTGAACAGTGAGGTTGACAAGTCTGGGTGAGCTCCGTGAGGTAACACTTTGTGTCGTATCTATAGGGCTTAGGTTTATATGCTCCTAAAAAGAGTATGGGAACATGTATATATGTTTCTTCCTAAATTGCTTTTTGCCTGTTTTTTTCCTATCATTCTCCTAAATTAGTTTCTTTAACATTGTCTGAGACCTCTTTATTAGCATATCTGGTAACCCTTTCTTACCTCTTATTCTTGGCCTGGGCTTCTATTTCTTTCTTTCTTTCTTTTTTAATGTTTATTTATTTTTGAAAGAGAGAGAGAGAGAGAGAGAGAGAGAGAGAGAGCATGAGCAGGGGAGGGGCAGAGAGAGAGGGAGACACAGAATCCAAAGCAGGCTCCAGGCTCTGAGCTGTCAGCACAGAGCCCGATGCGGAGCTCGAACTCACAGACTGTGAGATCATGACCTGAGCCGAAGTTGGATGCTCAACCTACCGAGCCACCCAGGCGCCCCTGAGCTTTTATTTCTTAAAATTCACTCTTTTTTTTTTTTTTTTTTTTTGGCCCTGATGTCACTTAGCTAACTTGTTTCTCTTCTATTTTTCTAACTGATTATTGTCTTTCCTTCCCTGGTTCCTTTCTCCCCTACATCGCCAGCTGTGAGCTTTCTTCAAGGCTCACTTCTTGTTCTTGGGCTCTTCTTAATGCTTTTTCAATGAACTCATTCATTGTCATGACCTCAAACTGTCGTTCATGTATTAGTGAGTTCAAAATCTGTATTTCCTCTCTTTTCCTGTGCCCAAGTGTTAATCTCACATTTCCCTTTGCAAACAGTGCTTAGTATAGTATTTTATAAAAAAAAAATTAAAATATTTGTTAAAGGAATTAAAAAAAACCTTGTATATATTATGAGTGAGAATTTTTACTATGGAATGTTGGATTTGGAAGGGACTATGGATATTTTCTACTGTCCACTCTCCTTAATTTATAGATGACACTTATGAGGATCACTATATTTTGCCCGAAATTATTTATCTGGCTGGTGTCAGATTAACTAACAGAGCCTAGCTTTCTGACTCGTGGTGCAGTACTCTTCACTGTGGTGCCCTCTACCATTTGGTCAAAAGGCTTCAGGAGAATTTCTCACCTCCAAGACATAAAGAAATACTTTACTAGTTTATCTCGCCAGTTTCAACTTGTTGTACAGTTGTAAATTTCTTCTCCCTTCTTCTCCTTTCGTCAACCTGACATTTTAATTTCTCTTTCACAGTATTACCAAGGTTCTGTTGACTCTGGCTTAAAACCTCGGAGTCCTCTTTTGTCTTGTTTAGCCGTTAGTCTCTCCTACTGTATGCACTGTAATCTGGATGCCAGGGTTACTTGGCAACCCCTTATCAGCATTTCCAGACTCTGATCTCTCTCCTCTGCATTTCATTTTGCATGCTAGAGCAGTCTTTCAGAAGTACACTTCATTTTCTTTCCATGAACTCTTTAGAATTTATTTTAAACCCTGTCAGGTATAAACTCCTTGAACTGGTTGTGATTGACTTTGTTAAACGTGATAAGGCCAAATTCTAAAGCGTAGCATTCAAGCCTCCCCCCCCCTCCTTTTTTAAAACCTTTATCATCTAAAATTTCAAACATACGCAGAAGTACAGGGACTTAGGAACTCCCATTTTTCTGTCATTTAGCTTCAAAGTTTATAAGCCCATACAGATACTGTTTTATTTATCCCTCTGCCTACTCTCCCTGTCCCATCAGATTATTTTGAAGCAAATTCCAGTCATCATACCTTTCATTTGTAAATACAACGATATACGATATCTCTAAAATTTAAAGACCCTTTTTATTTTATTTATTTTTAAAAAATGTTTATTTATTTTGAGAGAGAGAGAGAACGGGAGGGGCAGAGAGAGGGGGAGAGAGAGAATCTCAAGCAGTCTCTGCACTGTCAGCACAGAGCCCAATGTGGGGCTCGAACCCACGATGCGTGAGATCATGACTTGAGCCAAAATCAAGAGTAGGATGCTTAACCCACTGAGCCACCCAGATGCCCTAAAGACCCTTTTTAACATAATAAAATATCACATCTAAAATATTGCCAGTCCTGAATATTATAAAATATTCAGGTAGTGTTCAAATATCCCCAGTTGTCTCATATATAGTTAACTCTTGTGCACCATGTGGGGGTTAGTGGTGCCAACCCCTGCACAATCAAAAATAACTTTTTGTATATGCATATAACTTTGACTCCCCCAATACTTAACTACTAATAGCCTACTATTGATTGGAAGCCTTAATGATAATGTAAATAGTCGATTAACACATGTTTTATATAGGTATTATATACTGTATTCTTATAATACAGTATATATTAAATAAATATATAAAGAAAATAAAATGTTACTAACAAAATTATAAGAGAGAGAAAATACATTTACAGTACTGTACTGTACTGTATTTATTGAAAAAACATCTGCACATAAGTGGACCTGTGCATTTCAGCCCAGGTTGTTCAAGGGTCACTGTATACATATATGAATATGTATTTAAGTGTATGTATTTATGTATGTGTATTTTTTTTTACAATTTGTTCAGATCAGGATTCAGATAAAGTTCACACATTGCATTTAGTTGATACATCTCTCTTTTTTTTTAATGTTTATTTTTGAGAGAGAGAGAGAGAGAGAGCGTGAGCATGAGCAGGGGAGGGCGGGGGCGGGGGGGAGACACAGAATCCAAAGCAGGCTCCGGGCTCTGAGCTGTCAGCACAAAGCCTGACTCAGGTTTCAAACTCATGGACTGCAAGATCATGACCTAAGCCAAAGTCAGAAGCTTAACCAACTGAGCCACTCAGGTGCCCCAAAACCCACCAAATTTGAATAAAGACATCATCCAATGAATTCAGACACAAAGTTTGCTTTGAATATTTCTTTGGGGGAGAGGACACCACACTTCTACTCAATTAAGAGTAACATTTTTAGTCTTGAGGTCTTTTTTTTTTTTAATATATTTATCATGCCATGAATTCATAGGGAATGGGCTCCAGGAGCTCAGGCTCCGATCCATTGGTTCTCACAAAATGTGCATCTCTGGGTGGGGCAGGCTGGCGCTTCAGTTGAACCCAAGTGCTTTTCTCCTTGGCTTCTTTCTTTTCCTGATCACTTTCCTTCACAGGGTTCAGGAAGCTGTCTTGACTCTGAGTGCTTAATGTGCTCAATATATACATGAATTCTCTTAGCAAGAATCTTGCCCTTGTTTGTTTACAACAATGTCAATAGCATGGTGGGTAACATTGTAGACTCTTCCAGTTTTGTCACGGTAACATTTGTGCCGCATTCCTTTTTGAAAAGTTCCCATTCCCTTGATGTCCACAATATCACCTTTCTTGTATATTGGCATGTATGTTGCCAAAGGAACAACTCCATGTTTTCTAAAAGGCCTAGAGAACATATAGCGAGTACCCCTCCTCTTTCCCTTTGTGTTGGTCATTTTGGCGAATTACTAGGAGGTTACTCCCTCTTGTATCTCATTGTCTCATTTTTTTTTACCTTGCCATTTAATTGTTAAATTGGTTTGTTTTTTCCTGGAGAGTTACTTCCTTTCTGGCATTTACTAATTGTACCTTTTACTCAGTGTTCTAGCTTGGGCCATTGGCAGCTCTTTCAGTTGACTCCTGTGTCCCTTTGATATACCCCACTATTATTATGGGGTTTCTTGAGCACTTCTTTACTTACTGGCACTGTGAGCTGCTTCATCTTATTCATTCCCTGCACCAGCCCTAGAGTTAGCCATTTCTCCAAGGAGCTCTGGTTCATTTTATGGAGAATAGCATTAGAAACTAACATCTGGGTGCTAAGTGTGGCCATTAACTTTTTAGGTATTACTTCTGCTCTGTTTGCTTTCTGTGGTCCCTTTTGTACTCCAATTACCTGTATATAGAGGGAGATGCTCTTTTTACTGTATTTCGCATATCTTTTATGCTCTTCTCTGAGTTTTTGTGTTTTCTCTCTGTACTTTTGGATATTTTTTTCTTTTTTCTTTTTTGGAAGGGAGAGAGAGAGAGAGAGAGAGGGAGAGAGAGAAAACGCATGTGTGTGCGTGCATGCATGAGTAAGTGGGGGAGGGGCAGAGAGAGAGAATCCCAAGCAGGCTCTCCACTGTCAGATGAGGGGCTAGATCTCACGACTGTAGGATCATGACCTGAACCGAAATCAAGAGTCAGATGTTTAACTGACTGAGGCACCCAGGTGCCCTGCTTTTGGATATTTTTCTGTTGACCTGTCTTTCAGTTAATGTGTTCTCTTTTCAGTTGTATCTAATCTGATATTCAACTCACTGACTGAATTCCTTTTTTTTTTCTCAGTGTTTAATTATTTTCGAGAGAGAGGGTGCAAGCAGGGGAGGGGCAGAGAGAGAGAGGGAGACACAGAACCTGAATAGGCTCCAGGCTCTGAGCTGTCAGCACAGAGCCTGATGTGGGGCTTGAACCCACGAACCGTGATGTCATGACTTGAGCTGACCTTGAACAGTTAACTAAACTGAGCCACCCAAGTGCCCCTGACTGAATTCTTTTTTTTTTTTTAATGTTTATTTTTGAGACAGAGAGAGACAGAGCATGATTGGGGGAGGGGCAGAGAGAGAGGGAGACACAGAATCCCAAGCAAGCTCCAGGCTCTGAGCTTTCAGCACAGAACTCAAAGCGGGGCTTGAACTCACGAACAGCAAGATCATGACCTGAGCCGAGGTTGGACGCTTAACTGACTGAGCCATCCAGGTGCCTTGCCCCTGACTGAATTCTTAATATCAGTTATTATATTTTTTAGGTCTAGAATATCCATTTTAATTCTTTTTTATAGATTCCAATTCTCTAGTGAAATTATTATTTTTTTTTAATACTACACGAGCATTATTTGCACATTCTGTGAAAGAGATTTCTGAATCTGTCGCAAGGGCAGAAGGGGCCTTGCTCTCACTCCTATTACTAAAATGTAAATTAATATAATTGCTGATCAAACTTACACACTGTTGGCAACTAATTTTTAGCCCCTATTTTAGTTATTATGATCATCAGCAGGGAAGAAACCTTTTCCTAAGACACTCAGCTGCGAAGGGCAGGCAGTGTTGGAACCCCCCTCCGTGATACTGCACCAGCCTGGAAAATATGCCTTCAGGCTCCTTCCCGTCACTCAAGGCAGCAGCAAATCCTTCCTGTCACCACACTGTCAGCGCAGAGCCTGACACAGGGCTTGACATGGGGCTTGACCCATGAACTGTGAGATCCTGACCTGAGTCAAAATCAAGAGTCAGATACTTAACCAACTGAGCCCCTCAATTGTCCAACTCTTGCTTTTGGCTCAGGTCATGATCTCCTGGTCATGAGATCAAGCTCTGCATTGGGCTCCATGCTGGGTGTGGAGCCTGCTTAAGAGTCAGTGTCTCCCTTTCTCTCTGCCTCCCCCCACCTTCAAAACTAAATAAATAAACATTAAAAAAAAGTCTTTTGTTCATAGGTAACTAGATCTGCAAGTGCTTTCCTGGTGAACTACACCTGGCACTGAATTAAATTGACAATGAATGCTGGTACTTTAAGCTGCATTCCTGGGAGGCAGCTGCAATTTGATTCATCTAGAGTGTCCTCATGTTCCTCTTTGCAGTTCAGTGCATTTCACAAATGCCCTGGTCACAGCTCTGACTGCCAGCCAGTAGCACCATGTATTCCAGCACCTCTCTGGTAGTGGTCAGTGAGGCCAATGAAATTATTTTTTTTTATCCAGTTCTTCATCCTTCCTCTCTCCTCCTTTTTTACATTTTGGTCATAGCAGTTATTTTAAAGTCACTGTCTGCTTACTCCAGTATCTGGATCATGTGTGATTCTGTTTCCGTTGATTTTTTTTTTTTTCTTGGTAATCCTTCATGTGGCTGTGTTAGCATGCCTAGTTTAAATCCTGGACATTGTGTCAAAAAATTATAGAACCTCCAGATAATATTATTTTCTTCCAGAGAGGGTTTACTCTTTTCCTTTTTCATTCAGATAGACTATGGACTGCTTACCTTAATCCAGCCAGGTACTAACCAGAGTTGAGGTTGGGTTGCATTTTTGATGAGGCTCCCTCTGCCTTTAGTTCACCCTTCTTTCTTGAAGAAGCCGTCCAGATGGGACCCCACCCCCATCAGGTACTGACTTCTTTACTTGTCTCCTCAGCATAAAACTATTCTTTACTTCAAAAGTTTTTGCTTTAGTGTACTAGCTTCCTATTGCTCCTGTAAAATATTATCACAGGTGCCTGGTTGACTGAGTTGGAAGAGTGTGTGACTCTTGATCTCAGGGTTGTGAGTTCGAGCCCCATGTTGGGTGTAGAGATTACTAAAATAAATAAATAAATAAACAAACAAACAAACAAACAAACTGAAAAAAATTACCACAAACCCAGTGGCTTAAAAATATTATTTTATAGTTCTGGAGATCATAAATCCAAAACAGGTTTCATTCAGTGAAAATTCAGGTATTGGAAAGACTGCATTCCTTCTGGAAGCTCTAGGGGAGAATCCCTTCTTTTGCCTGTTCCCACTTCTAGAGATTGCCTGTATTCTTTAGCTTGTAAACCCTTCCTCCATCTTCAAAGCCAGCAGCATAGCATCTTCAAATATTTCTCTGACTCTGACCCTCCCACCTCCTCCTTTCTAAGGACTCATGTGATTACGTTGAACCCACCTGTATAATCCAGGATAATCTCCCCATCTCAGGATCCTTAATAATATATCTATAAGAGTTTTTTCCTCGTATACTGTAGCTATTCACAGGTTTGGGGCATTAGGACATAGATACATTTGGTGAGAGGGCGTTATTTTGCCTACCACACATGGCTTTCAGTTTCAAAATTCAGCACCTGTCTTGAGGGGAAAACCTACCATGTGACAGGCTCAGTTCTACTCTCTCCTTTTTCACAGTAATCTTGGTTCCTTAAGTCTCCAGTTTTATCTTCTTAGCTGCCAACAGTACTGCTGGTTTCTTTTTCCCTCAGTAATTGGTTCTCTAGCTGGGAAAAGCCTGGTTTCTTAGCTTTTAGTCCTGTGCCTGGACTTGGCAAATGCCGCAGGGAGAATTCTGATGCAGGATATCCGCTTACCTCTTAGCAGTTCACCTCTCTCTGGAATTTTGGCTTCCCTGGTCTTAACTTGCTTCAGCTGCATTCTGATTCACTTAATCCAGCCTCACTAACTGATCCTGGGGGGAACATAGGCCTCTACAAACTGTTCCATCATACTTCTCAGTCCTATTGACACAAATACTTACACTTAAATATAGCTTTGTATGTATGTATGTATGTATAGCCCAGGGTTTGGGTGTGACCCTGAAGTCCCAGGTTCGTCTTATACATTTCTAGCCCAGGCCCTGGCATTGGCCATTTCTCTGAGAAGTCCCTAGTTCCTTTTATTGGCAAATGATATATAGACCAAATTTTGAAAGCAAGGATTGTGTTTTTTTGCATCTTTTTATCATTTGTACCTAGCACTTTGCTTCATATGTAATAGACCCTCAATAAATGTTTGTTAAGTAAATGTTTATATTCCTGCCTTCTTTGGGGCTACTTAGCTTAAGTACCACATCCTTCATTAACTCTTTTTTGACTTTTTCTCCTATCTAAATTCTCTAAATGTCTGTGGCACTTCTACAAATTTAGTACAAATGTGAAAATTAGGCTTGGACTAAACAGACTTTACAATACTTTCGAATCCTAATAACCGATAAATTAGCATCAACCATACATTATCTTATTCTTTTTATGTGTGTTAATTTTTTTCACCTAATTAAATTGGGAGTTATTTGAGGATTGACACAGATTTTTCTCTTTTTGGGCATATGGTAGCTGCTAAATAGATACTTGTTGGTGATGAATTAAGTAGGTTAATTTTATTTCACATTGTTACTGTTGCAGTTTGGAAAGAGATGGAACTTTTTTTCACTTAAGAATGTGTGAGGGGCACTTGGGTGGCTCATTCAGTTAGGTGTCTGACTCTTGATTTCGGCTCAGGCCATGATCTCAAGGTTGGTGGAACTGAGCCCTGCATTGGGCTCCACACTGACAGCATGGAGCCTGCTTGGGATTCTCTGTCTTCTTTCTCTGCCCCACCCGCTGCTTGTGCAGGTGCTCATTCTCTCTCAAAATAAATAAATAAACATTAAAAAAAAATAATGTGTGGAATACTAGGATGGGAGACTCTTCTATGCAAAACTTTAAAAAAGCACTTTCAAAAATGAACCAATATTAATATGGTACATGTGTTATCTTTCTCTATAACTTGAAGCTGAACTGCCTAGGTTCAAAGCCAGAATTTGTCATTTACTATTTGTTTGACCTTGGGCAAGTTTACTTAATTTCTCTAATATCCAGTTTCCATATTTACTAAATTAGTGTAATAACAGTACCTACTTCACAGGATTAAATGAGTTAATACATGTAAAGCACTTGGACTAGTGGCAGGCACAAAGTAAGTGCTCAATAAATGGTAATGATGACTCATATATATACAGTTAATAAAAATGTAAAACATTTATAATTAGTTTTTCACTTTATATTGTGAATGTATTTTAATTTTTGTAAAGTTTGTAAACATCTTTGTAAAAGATCTTTGTAAAATGTCTCTTTAATGGCAGCTGGTAGCATAGAATTTCATTACCATGAAATACCATAATTTCATCAACCACTTACTACTGTGCATTTAAGTTGTTTGCATTATTTATTTATTTTTCAAAATTTTATTTATTTTTTAACTAATATCTACATGTAACATGGGGCTCGAACCCCCAACCCCAACAGCAATAGTCATAGGCTCTACTGACTGAGTCAGCCAGGCAGCCCATAGTTGTTTCCATTTTTTAAAAAATGTTTATTTTGAGAGAGAGAGAGAGTGCATGAGCACGGGAGAGGAGCAGGAGAGAGAATCCCAATCAGACTCCATGCTCAGCACAGAGCCTGACGTGGGGCTTGATTTCATGAACTGTGAGATCATGACCTGAGCTGAAATCAAGAGTTGGATGCTTAACTACTGAGCTACCCAGGCACCCCTGTTTCCATTTTTTTAATTGGCTTTTATTTTGCCTAACATTCTTTCTTACTCAAGATTTGGGTAGAGGAGAATGGCCAATTTGAGAATTCAGAGGTAGCATAGCAATTCTGTAGAGACAATACAGACAATACTGGGTGTAGAAGTAGTTAGAAGATTGAGTTCTAGTTCAGAGTTTGTCCTTTTCTGAAACTCTACAAAATGATCAGGTTGGATTAAATAATCTATTGGGTCCTTTCTAGACCTACTTTTTAATATTATTTTGCAGGATTGAGCTCATTTCAGTCATAATTCTTAGGTATTAATTTCCTCTTAAAGTTCCACAAAAATATCTTGGCTGAAGTAATCTATAACAGAGCTTCCCACCCAGAACACCAAGGACTTAAAAGTATTGACCCCTTAAGCTTTCAGGCAGCCAGAGTCTGAGGCTGTGAGAGCCCATGGGCTGTCGCCTCCAGTGACATCTATGATTCCTGTCCCTCTTGGTTTATCCAGTATGTTCTGCTGTATACAAATAGGATTTTCTGTGTGCCAACCTGTGAAAGGGTTTGGAAACACTGATCTACAAGAATGTATCAAGGAAAACTTTTGCTCATGGCAAATATATGCAAGTCAGATCCTTGTTATATTGTTTATAATTCTTCATTCTCTGACTTTTCAGCATGGCTGCTCGCTGTTTCTGGGATGCTGACACTGACAACTATATTCATGATGTTTTCATGAATGTAAGTCCATTTGGAAGCCTTTTTGTCCTTTCCAAATCCAATTAGTATTATTAAGATATGAGGACACTTCAGTTTTAGATGTTTGTCTTAAACTCCTGGATGAGATGATTTTACTGTTCCTTTACTATGTTACTGAAGCAGGAGAAACCTAATGTGCTGCTAATAGGCCAGGATATTTGTAGCTGTGCTGATGACATAACTCTTCACAAGTGTGATTTTGAGAATATCAGATTGTTTATTCAGTGATAACAGACATATAGCACTTGGCTAACTACAAAGAAGAGGTGCTAGGGATAAAATGATGAATAAGACAGGCATGGTTTCTGCTTGTAGAAAGCTTATAAACCAGTGGGAGGTCAGACAATGCTCACATTAACAAATAATTAATTTAAAACTTTAGTTTTCAGTTATTACTTAATAAAGATGACCAGGATCTGCTTTTAGAGTGCAAGATTGGTGGGATAGATGTCTACGAATCATTTTTAAAAATAAATAAAAATAATTTTTCGGAGCCTGGTTTAGGGTGCTGACTTAGTCTGCTATATCTTTAGTCCAGTTTGTTGAGTCAAGTGTATATTTAGGTCTCATTTTCAGAGCTTATTTTGTTTATTTGGGGGGAGATCCCAGGAAGCACTGATAGAGGATGAGGACATGAGACAGGAGAGAGAAAAGTACATGTTATTGCGCCTATAATTGCTGTGGATAACTGGACTGGGTCTCAGGAGAACTCTGGGCGGCGCTGTAGAACAGTGGCCAAAGTGGGATCTGCAGACCAGTGCTAGTCCTTGTCCTGTTTCCAGGTCCTTCATGAAACAAGTACATAAAGAGAGTGTAAGAGTTTAGAAAGTCTTACAGAAATTTGACAAAGCAATTTATATTGATTAAATCTAATAATAAAATGTTTAGGCTGTATTTTGTGTGTTTCTTTTTTCATTTCATTTTCGTGCTTATTAATTTTTATTGTATTTTACAAAAGCATCAGTCCATAAGGGCCCGAAAAATTAAAGCAAAAACAAATTTCTCACCACAGATAGCACTGTTGTAGAACACAGTTCATAGTTATTCTACCCAAGGAGGCAGAGAACTGAGCTAACCAAAGAATTTTGCTTTGGTTAGCAATCAGATACTTGAGTTTAGATTGTTTTTCTGCCAGTAGTACCAGGCTGGAGGAGAGATTTGTTGGTCAGGAGTTGCTGAGGCAGGTGGATCTCCTGTAATCATTACCTAAAAGCTGTTTTAACAAGTTTAACTGGGATTTGGAAAACATTTTGTGATTCCAAGTTAAAGATGGATAAATGAATTTTATCAGTTAAGAATAGACACCCAGAAACCATTTGCCCTTATCCAGAATTTATGACAAGGTGCTGTTATTTTTATCTGTGATGTTATAATATAGTTATGCATTTACTCCAAGAAACTCAAGGTATTTAATACATTGTTATTTCTATGATAAATCAGGGAAAATGGGAATACTTATAAATATGAATTACATAAAGTTTATTAGTTTGCATTTTACTTCTACCTTCAAAAAATCTAATTCTTTACCCATCCTACCCTTTGAGCAAGCAATTTTGTAGTTACCCTGAGGCAAGCAAGTTTATGGCTCTAATCTGGAAACCCTTTGTCTATTGAAGAAGAAAAAACCTTCATGATTGAAAATTGGCAAAGATCTGAGATGATGTTAATTTCAGTTGCCTATGCTACCTTAGCCCTTCATTAGTACTAATGTTCTGGATTTGTGTGTTTTCTGTTTTGCTTGCTTTTTAGGACAGTTTATTCTGTGTTGTAGCGGCATTTGGCTGTTTCTACTATTGAATCTTTGAAAAGTTGGATAAAGATAATGACCATGAAGAAATATGAACTTTTTTATACTGTTATATATCTCAACAAAATAAAGATAATTTGGCAGTTTGGCAACTGAGTCTGAGTTTTAGGCCTTATATTTTCATGTTTTGATTTTTGTTGTAATATGTTCTCACTGTATTTGCAAAGTGGGGAGAATCCATATTTCAGTTGTTCAAACATTGTACCAAATTGTAAATATTTGGGTATATTTTCTACCAGTGTTTTTTATATTTGTAGGATTAAAAAAAATCATATGTTCAATTTTGTACCCGATTTTTCACTTCTAGTGTCATGTGCAGGGTTCATGTCATTTTATTTGCATTGTTGTGATTTTGATAAGCATAATTTAATAGCTGCACTTAGTCTGTTAGGTTATATATTGGTTATTTTTGCCATTTCCTTTGTCAGGGACTGATTATAATTTTTTACTATTATAAATAACATTGAAATGAATTTATTTGTGCATCAAGTTTTTTTCATACATTTTGAATTATTGTCTTTATCTCTCATCCAGTATTTTTGCTTAGCTATTGCGACTCTACTAGGTTAAACACACATTTTTTTCCAGGGTTTGCCCACAGTGTCAGCGACATTGTCCAAGTTGTGTATGAAATTAGCCCTTCTTTAGGACTCTGAGATTATTGTTACTACCCACAGTCCCACTGTCTTAGTGGTGATGTTCCGCTTGTAATTACTTTAAAAAAATTTTTTTAAAGTTTATTTATTTTTGAGAGACAGAGTGTGAGTGGGGGAGGGGTAGAGGGAGAGAGAGGGAGACACAGAATCTGAAGCAGGCTCCAGGCTCTGAGCTGTCAGCGCAGAGCCTCACATGGGGCTCAAACCCACGAACTGTGAGATCATGACCTGAGCTGAAGTTGGACGCTTAACCAACTGAGCCACCCAGGCGCCCCTACTTTTTTTTTTTTTTTTTTAATGTTTATTTATTTTTGAGAGAGAGTGTGAGTGCGGGAGGGGCAGAGAGAGAGGGAGACAGAGAATCCAAAGCGGCTCCATGCTGACAGCTTACAGCCCCATCCCAGACTCAACTCAGGAGCTGGGGGATCAAGACCTGATGGTTGGAAGCTCAACGGACTAAACTACCCAGGCGCCCCCTTCCTTGTAGTTCCTGATGTCTTTTCCAGCTAGCAGTCAGTCCTTATTTGGAGCACCTTAGTCTGTAGGCCATGTTCAAATAACTAATTGAAATTCAAAAGGGAAAGGGCTACAGTAAATCCTCTTTCTCCCTGGAGGCTCCTCAGCAGAGGCGTAAGTATCTACCCACTTCTCAGCCACTTTCAAGTCAAGCATGTAGACAAAAAATAATAAATACATCAAAAAGTTCTTTTACATTCTTCTCTCATGACATTGGGTATATGCTTGCCTTACATCTGTGGAATCAAAAGGGACCCCTCCAAGGGTTCATTCTAGCAAAGGAAAACGTTTTTCTTCACCAGATACCCTCCTACATGTGATTTCCTACCAGTTGGCCTCCCTTGAATCCGCTCCTGCTCAACTAGCCCTCGGTTGATTCCTACTGATCATTTTTCCGTGAGCCAACCTGGGTCAGAAATAACAGGAGGAAAACCAGCTTTGGGACCAGCTACAGGTTACTACAGGACTTGATTGCCGGACACGAATTCTCCCTACAAGACCAAGTAGGGCAAAGGTGGTGCCGTGTTGTAGCAGTCGCCCAGGGGTCTCCGGTGGAAGGCGTCACGGCCATCTGCCCTGCACCAGACGCTGGAGACCGAGCACACAGGTCCTCCCCGGAGGAACCTGGCCCGGAGCGGGGCGAAAGGGAAGCCGCCGGCTTAACGCATCGTGACGGACTGCCAGGGAGCAGGCGCGACAGTTCACAGTCGTATCTCCTCGCGAGGAGGCGTCTTTACCGCAAACTGCAGTTCCGCATGGAACCTGACCCTTAGTCACTTCGTCTCTAGCGTCTGGAGTTTTCTGCTCAGCCACTCCACCCCAAGGGCCTCCGTGGAGGCGGAACTACTGTGTCAGGGGTCGTGGTTTTCAGGGAAGTGTCGCGGTCGGATTGACAAGAGGGCGGGCAGTAGGCGGGACTTCCGGCCCGCTGTTCCGTCAGCTGCCTTTCCCGGGCGTCTCCCCGCAACCTCCTCAACTTCCCTTGTCCGTGACGCGGCGCCTGGGAGAAATCCGACGGGACGGGGGCCGGGGGGAGCGTGACCTCACCACTGCAGGTGAGGACCCGGTGTGTGCATATCCTTGCGGCTGTCTTTCAGAGAACAGACTGTGCGGCTAGGACCGCGAGGAGACTGACTGAAAGAGTGGGTCAGTGACAGCGAAGGGACTGTAAGGAGGGGCTGTGAAGGCTACTGTGACCCAGAGGGGCAGTGACAGCGAGGGGACTGTGACCGAGATGTAGCTGCTTGCGAGGAGCGTGCGACCCAGAGGCAGTGAATGCGAAGGGACTCTGACCTCGGAGAGCGCGAGGCAGAGGCTGCGAAGGGACTACGATTGAGAAAGTATGAGGCAATGACTTGGAGGAGACTCTGGTCGATGGATAGTGACTGTGAGGGGACTCTGATCTAAGGGAACTGAAGGCACGGCCGCAGGGGGATCGACCAGCAGTAACTTTGAGGGGCTGGCTTGGACAGCAGTGTGGGCTCAGTGACTGGACATGGTACTGTAGGGTTATGTCTGGGCACTGGGTGTGGTTGGGTGGTCATGACTGGGCAGAGAAGGTATTTAGTGTAAAGAACACTGGTCTGGGACTTATCAGGCCCGAGTTTAATTTTATGGACAAACATCTTGTGGCTGGGAAAGGTAACCTCCGGACTGAGCTACAGTTTCTTCATCAGTGAATGGGAAGTTTGGACTAGATTAATATTTCCCGGACTGTGGGTTCCATCCTATTATTGGGTTGTGAAGTCCATTTAGTGGATAGCACCTGAATTAAAAAAAAAAATGGAATACAATAGAAATTTCCAGTGTGTTCACATAGGGTAAGTATTGTTTCATGAAACTTGTTTCAGTTATCCGTGTATGAGATTATGATGTCAAATGGATTTCCTATATCTTAAAATGTATGAAATGTAGTACAAATGTTTTTAAAATGTTGGACCAGATTATTTCTGACTTTTCTTTCAGGCCTAAAATGCCAGGAGACTGTTTGGATGTGCAAAGACTGGGTCTGGCTGGGGCATAGGCTCCATCAGATTGACTTAACGGGCAAAGGCTTCCCAAATATAAGTGAGATGACCGGTTATGAGGGAGGACTGAAACTCACAGTCTCAGTTGGGAGAACTAGAACTCACATTTTGCAATAGAGACAGTGGTATTTACAGAGGCAGTGAGGATACAGGGGTTTGTGATAGGAAAAACTGCTAGAAATAGACATTGAGAAAGAGGAAGCTTTGAGGAGGGTAGGAACAAGGCTTAGGAAGGGAATTGAAGACAGAGACAGAAAACATTCTGCCAAGAATAAAATGGGAGTAGGGAGATATGGCCTTCAGGGCCCTTTTCAATCTTGACATTTAGTGATTCTGTAAGTACCGAGAATTGCTGGTAAAAAGATATTAGTTGAGAATGGTATTGGTCCAGTAATCAATGGTAAACAGATGGTGACCATGATGGAGAAGAAAGGATGATGCTTAGAAAGTCAACAGTGGTGACTGGAATACCATACCAGAGAGGCTTTGATATATTTAGCTGTCCAGCTCAGTGATTTGTGCACTGGAGGCCAAGACTGGCATACTGGAAATGATACCATGCTGTGGGTAACGTTTTAGCTGCTGTTTTTATTCCTGCTGATCCCATTTGTGAGGGTGGCTGGTGGTGCAGATGAAATGAACTAAAATGAATTTCACTGCCCCCTCTCTACAAACCTTTGTAGAAGGTGCTACTGATTGTACCACCCGGTGTTTTTTTAAAAAAATCTAATAGAAGAAACTTGAGGTAATTTTACTTTATCTGACACTGCATTTATCTGATAACCTAATAGTCACCCCCACTTCCTATACATGTACACTTTGTGATACAGGAAGGGAGTTCAGAAAGATTCTTGAGTGGTAGTGAGTTGTGAATAATGCCTTTGTTTAGCTAAAAAAATGGCTAGTTACACCTTTTTCTAAAACATTAGATGTTTACTTGGCTTACATTCTACATAACTAAAAGGAACTACTCAAGAATTTCTTTCTGTAACCAAATATGGTTGGCTGAGCAACACAGGTTTGAGCTGCGTGGGTCCATGTACACGTGGATATTTTTTCGATTAATGCAATGCTGTCAATGTATTTTTTCTTCCTTATGATTTTCTTAATAAAATTTTGTTTTCTCTAGCTTTATTGTAAGAATACAGTATATAATACATATAACATACAAAACGTGTTAATCAACTGTTTATGTTATTGGTAAGGCTTCCAGTCAACAGTAGGCTATTAGTAGTCAAGTTTTGGAGAAGTCAGAAGTTATATATAGATTCTCAACATGTGTGTGTTGGGGGGCGGTGCCCCTCATCTCTGTGTTGTTCAAGGGTCAGTTTTATATGCTTCAAGGTAACTGACTTAGAAGAGAAGACATTTAGGCCTGGGGACTGCACTACTGCCTCTGGGGTCCTTTGTGTTTGTTGAATGAAAGGATTCTTTTTGACCGGCCTGTTTTGCAAATTCCCTTCAAAAACCAGTATTATGTCCTGATTGATAAGGAATGAACTTTATTCTTTTCTTAGCCTATGGTTTCTCTTCCAATAAACAGTTGAGGTTTTATTTTTCTTGGGGACCTTCTCGTTGGATATGTGATCGCTTAGGGAAAATAATCTAGTCAGAGCCTTGGATTCAGAAATCCCAGGTTACTTTATCTGATGTTAACGCTGACTCACTCTGTGAGTATGGGAAGAATTGTTTGCTTTTTCTTGTTTCAGCTTTTCTAACTATGGCAGAGGTTGCTATTCGTCTGCTTAAACAATCCTTTAATAATCTGAAACATACGCACACTTACAAATCTTGTATACAATCTCATGGCATTTGTAAGCCACCTGACCCCATTCATGATTCCCCTATAGAACTGTCTAATCTCTAGGTTAGACATCATTACCCTAGGGAGCTGAATAATTTTTCTGTGTTATAAATGCTGATAAGAATTAATTTATAAAATATTTATAGAGAAAGCAAGAATAATAATTTGCTATTGTTAATGACGAGTAATGACAAAAATATCTAGTAATAATTGTAATTTTATGCTTCTCACGTATTTGCATAACTCTGATCTGAAGTCAGATCTTTTGGCGCTTCTACTAATAGAGAACTCCCTCTTCTACAATTGAGTCAGTAAATTCAGGGACTATACATTTTTACAACTCTATTTTGCAGTACGTGCCAAAGCTCCACTCCAGAAGGGGGAAAAAAAAAGAACTGTGAGTCTCTAACAAATATTTGGCATTGGGTTAGGTTTGTTTACATGCATTATCTCATTAACATAAATAATTGCATTGCTTGTATTTTACTATTTGCAAACAAGATTAGTAGATAGCTATATAGCTGGCTTTTTTTGGTTTTTGTTTTGCCTTTTTATCCCTTTTTTGGATAACTCTCTTGTTAAAAGTTAGATTGGTTTGAAGCTTTCTATATTTGTACTAGAGTGATTGCCAATGAGCTAGGGGAACCCCTGGCTGTTAGATCACATTCACAACTATTTGCAAACCAGCTGTGAAGTGAAGGCTGGTAAAAAAAAAAAAATAGTGACATATGGTCTTTGCTGTATGCTAGAGAACAAATGGTATGTGTAGCACTTAACAGAAAGCAGGTAGTTTTTGGTTTTTTTTTTTAGGTGGTTTTTCTTATCTAAAGGGAATTACCTTAGATGTGATTATCCTTGTTTATTTTCTGGCCCTAAAGTAGAAGTCTTTTTTTTTTTTTTTTTTTTTTACAGTAGAAATCTTAAATCATTTTGTGCCATGGACGCCTTTGGCAGTATGGTGAAGCCTTGTGTATTCCCTTTTGGAATAATATTTTTATGTGCAAAAAATAAAATATAAAGGAAACTATGTTGAAATATAGTTATCAAAATGTTTTTAATATGTGTGATAAAATGCTATATATGCTTTTTATTAACATAGTAAATGTTTACTATCAATGGATCTTATAACCATAATAACTTTATTTTTTTTAAGTTTATATATTTTGAGAGAGAGAAAACATGAGTGGGGGAAGAGCAGAGAGAAGGAGAGACAGAGAATCCCAAGTAGACTCTGCGTGGTCAGCACAGAGCCAGATGCGGGACTCAAACTCACAAACCCATAAGATCATGACCTGAGTGAGCCTAAGACGCTTAACGAATTGAACCACCCAGGTGGCCCTAACCATAATTACTTTAAAATGATCATATGTTTAAACAATATTTGAAGATATTTGTAATAAGTATAATGTCTAAATATATCTAAGATTTCAATTGGTAACAAAGTCTACTGTTACTGTTGTGGCTTATGTTCATAACTGAAGGAAGTGGTGAATTTGCCAGGGGTTAGTAAAAATGAAGATATGATTTTTTTTTTTTTTTTGGTCCAACCCAGACTCCCTGAATCTATTGTAGACCCTGCCTTAGAGATATAAATTCTGTAACTCACTCTAGGAAGAGCAGAATCTAAATACAGTGTTTACTTATTGAATCTTGTAGTGGAAAAGTGGTGGAGCAAAATTGTTCAACCGTAAGAATTATTACAAGCGTTCCTTGTGGTTTTTAGGATAATCTCTTTCCAAAAAAGTTCTGTTATATGGCCAGGTCCAAATATAAGCTTTATTTTGTTCCATGGAGAACCCAGGGTCTGGCACAGAGTAAGTACCCACTCAATGTCTGTTGAAAAAAAGGTTTCTCTGAAGAAATTAAAGAGAAGAGATCAAGTTCAAAGATAAGATCTTAGATGTGGCAATTTACAAGCTTCAGATTTTGAGGCATAGCATTGAGCTCTGGTTTAAAACTAATCTGTCAGTGTAGGTTATGTTGTGACATTTACTTTTTCATTTGGCATTTCCTACATCAGGCATACTTAAGACTTATTCTATATAGTGTATTAGTACATACAGGTCAGTGATATAAACTGCAGTAATCCTGTATCAGAAAGTTATAGTACAATTTCTTGAAATAATCATATTCCTAGCACTAACTTCTACTTTACAGCTGTTTGCATAATCTAGGTAGGATTTTCTTCCAAATTACTGATAAAACTGGCTCCGTCTTCATTTAGGATAAGAGTTGGATTTTTTTTTTTTTTTTTTTTTTTTTGGTAAAGGGCCAGATAGTAAATATTAGGCTTTATAGGTCATACAGTGTCTGTTGCAACTACTCATCTCTGCATTTGTAGCACAAAAGCAGCATAGACAGTACATCAGTGAATGGGCGTGGTTGTGTTCCAATAAAACTTTAGTTACAAAAGCAGGCAGTGGGCCATTTCTGGCCTGTGGGCTGTTTTTTGTTAATTCCTGATCTAGGAGGTCTGCTGGTTCTTGAATCCAATTCCTCCTCCCCACTATGGGTTAGACATACCCTCTCTCTAACTTCAAAGTCCTTTATATAAGGGATGACATGACTACATTCTTTGGAAAGGCCTGAATGTACAGCAGATGAAGTGATTAATGCCAAGAGTATTAGATGCACTTTGACCTAGGAGTTCAGAGTTTGCCTCTTAAGAGCACCACTTTATCAGGGCTCCTTGGTGGCTCAGTCGGTTAAGCGTCCAACTTCAGCTCAGGTCATGATCTCATGGTTCATGGGTTTGAGCCCCATGTTGGGCTCTGTGCTAATAGCTCAGAGCCTGGAGCCGGGTTCGGTTTCTGTGTCTCCCTCTCTCTCTGCCCCTCCCCCGCTCGTGCTCTGTCTCTCTCTCTCAAAAATAAATAAACATTAAAAAAAATAAAAGAGCACCACTTTATTAAGCTCCACAAGGTAGAAGCAGGTAAAGATCCCAAATATAAAGTATGCTTGCTTACTCAGCTTTGTAACTGAACATAATGTAAAAAGTAAACCATTACTGGGCGTATGGTTTTACTGAGGAAGATAATGTTGTCCCAGAGATGGGAGTAGCAGGAATAGAATACAAAGGAAAAATTCATGTTTCCTCTTTTTGCAGATAGTTCTCTGTAGTACTCTGGCAAATTTGAATTCAGTTTTTGAAACTTGAAGAATGTATGTGATCGCAACTTGCTATTACTTAGGTTGTTGCATAGGTTAGGAAACAGAATCTACCTCCTCTTTCACGTTGGAGTGCTTACTAGATCTGTTAACAATAAGGAAGTAGAATAGAAGGGATTGAGTGGGAGTCCTTAAAGCTGCACTTGTAGGAGCCTTTCATCTTTAAAACACAAGCATATGCATGCCAGTACCCAGATTTTGTCTGCCTTAGGGTACATATTGGAAAAAATGCTTTACTAGAGTTATCTTCAGAATCTTCTCCTTGCTACCCTTCCCACCTCACACACATTTCCACTTCTCTGTACTTTCTTAGTAGCAAATTTGATGCATCCAAGCAGGCATTTATTGGAACATTGAAGAACAAGACAAGCAGTGTGTACTGGGAGGTGAGTCAGCAGAAATGGAGCCAGATTTTGTGAATCTGAGTAAAAATTACAGGCAAAATACTACGTTCTGTATCTTGAAAGCAATTTGAGACACTAATTTATTTAATAGGCTTGGTGGTGGTCTGGTGGTGGTGGCAGTTGTCTATATTTAGAATTTGTGCATGAATGGAGAATTTGACTAAGATAAGGTGACTAATCTAGGGACTGAAAAGGTAGCAACATTGGAAAAATGAGGCCTTACAAATGCTGCACTCTCGCTGTCAGCTTCTTTGACAAAGAAATTTTTTGTAGGATAAACCGCTAAAGAAACAGGAAGTGTTGGCACACACCAATGAATTCGTAAGGGAGGCTATGTATTCTATCTTCAGCTACTTTCATTCTCACTCATTCCAGCTTAATGTGGATGCTATGGTTGGAAGCCAGAATCCACCTGCAAAATATTAGGTAATTTCCCACTCCCCATCCCCATTTTGATCTTATACCATATTGGTTCTTTTCCCTGCCTTATTGCCTTCTGGACAGCCTGTTATGTTAAGGCAGCCTGTGTATGTATTTTTTCTCCTTCTGGAATGTAGATGTTTTAAAGCCACCTTTTCCAGAAAGAATGTGCACCTTTACTTAATGGTGTTGGTTGATTACAGAGGTGCAGTTATCATAAATGAAGAGTTTGGGAAGTATTGTTCCTCACTGTTGTAGGTATTCAATTACTGGGCGATTGTGAATGTGGTATAGGTGATGTGGCTTTAAATGCAGCAAAGTTTCAGTTTAATAACTAAAAGCCAACATGTATTTACTATCCTCGGTATGTCCTCATCCTCCCACATGCCTTTTCTCAATAGCAAACTTGATGTGTCCTGGCAGGCATCTGTTGTAACTTTTGGGGAACTGGTAATTTTTTCCAGTAAGGCATTGATAACTAAAAGAAGTCTTTTTTTTTTTTTCCTAATAAGGCACTAATTATAAAATTATTCTATATGCTTCTGTGGTGGATAGGTTAGTGGATGTGAGGGAGGATGGGGATGGTCTGAGAGAGCCAGTGAAAAATGGTTTCTTCAGAAACCTATAAAGTCAGAATTTAAAAAGTAGTAGTAGTTCTAGAGGAAGAGCATGAGGGTTAATCTCTATGATTTCTAAATTTATTTAGAGTTATTGTTATGGAATGTCTGTGACCTTCGTGTTCTCCATCTCCTAAGGAGATAAGATACAGAAGTGTTTTATGTGAAACACCAAAAGTATTAGGTGTGTTTGTTCCAAATCCATAGGATCTTAAGACCTGAGTTTAAGTCTAATGTGTTAATGTTCAGTGTAAAGTATAATGTAAAATACAATGTAAGACACAAAAATCAGCTTTAGAAAACAGAAGAACTGTATGCAAAAAGGAATAATGTGGGCAGATAAGGAAAAAATATTTTTAACAGGATGGGACTTGCGTTGTGTCATCTTTGGTACACTTATAAACTGACAAGAACTTGACCCCTTTCCATCAAAACAGAACAGTAATGTATAAAGAAAGTGCTTTTCAAAATTTCAGAGTGGTTTTCTATACTTAGTATATTTATTTAAATAGTTATTGAGCGCCTACTCTGTGCCAGAGCTCATTGATAAGTATTGGATGCATCAATTGTGATTTTTGTGGTTTCAAGTGATAAGAAACCCAGTTTAACTAACTTAAGCAAAAGGGGGAGTGTATTGGTTGGCACAATTAGACAGTTGAGGATCTGAATTCTCTCCATCACTACCTTGCTTTCTCTGTCTGTGTTGACAATTTCAAAAGAGGCTCTCCTCCTGGTGATAGGATGGGGCACTGGATTGTCACAGGATGGTTCCCAAAGCCGTGTCTCTAGGTTCACATCCACAGAGAAAGAAGTGATCATCTTTGTCCAAGCATTCCCATCTGGTGAGTTCTAAATTTACTCTGATTGGACTGGCTTAGGTCACCTATTACTGCCTATCCCTTCTCCCTTCCTCCCCCAATCTCTGGCCAGGGGAGAGTGATATGCTGATTGGTTTAGGGCACATGTTATCTGATGCTAGGGTTTGAGATTGAAGCTTCCACAGACCAAATGAAAGCGAGTTTCCAAATGAAAATGGGCTCTTTTTGGAGCAGGAGGGTTGAACAGTGGGAAGACAGACAACAGATCTCCACTACATCAGGGAGTTTATAGTCTAATTTCTCATTTAACCCTTAGCATGACTTAGAAATTAAGTACATTTTAATAGAGCCTTCCTTAATCACATGAAGAAACTCTTAGAATCAAGGGACTTACCTTAACCTCGAGTTAAGGTACAAGAAGGAGCTAGAATTAAATCCCAGTTTATATGATATGATTCCTAGTCTAGCGCCCTTGCTACTCTTCTGTTTTGGCCCAAACCAAAACAAGTCCCTAGAGTTCTTGAGTAGTCTGCCATCAATATGCCCAGTGAGAAGGGAGCCCACTGTTTATGAAAGATGAAAGTAAATTCCTGTCTGACAGAATATAATAAGTGGTTTTGATTAAATTCATATATGACCATTTTATATACTAGGTAGCATAGTGTTGTTAAGTGCACAGACCCTAGAGCCAGAATGCTTAGGTTCAAATCCTGTTTTTGCCCTGTCCTAGGTGTGTGACGTCTGTCATTTAACGTAGCTGTGCCTTAATTTCCTCATCTGCAAAATAGAGATAATAGTATTACCTACCTTATAGGATTGTTGTGAGGGTTAAATTACTTAATATATGCAGAAGTTGAAAGTTCTTGGCCATGGAAAGTATTCTATAAGTGTTAGCTATAATTATTATCATCACTATTATCATCATAATCTTTGGTATTATGATAGAGAAATATGGATTGTGTGATAATGCAGTGAAACAGATTTACATCTGATTGAATACCCTAATCATTAAGAATTTTAAATGTATTCTATATTCTGTTTTCTAAAGATAAACCCTGCCATGTTTTATGTATTAACCTAGAGTATTAAGAGTGGGTGTTAGGGGCGCCTGGGTGGCTCAGTCGGTTAAGTGGCCGACTTCAGCTCAGGTCACGATCTCGCGGTCCGTGAGTTCGAGCCCCGCGTCGGGCTCTGTGCTGACAGCTCAGAGCCTGGAGCCTGTTTCAGATTCTGTGTCTCCCTCTCTCTGACCCTCCCCCATTCATGCTCTGTCTCTCTCTGTCTCAAAAATAAATAAATGTTAAAAAAAAAATTAAAAAAGAAAAAAAAAAAGAGTGGGTCTTATTTTGGCTCAGGTCATGATCTCGCAGTTCATGGAATTAGGTCTCACATTGGGCTGTGTGTCAGGCTCTGTGCTACTGGCTGGGAGCCTGCTTGGGATTCTCTCCCCACCTCTGTCTCTCTGCCCCTCCCCCCTTTGCACATTTGTGTTCCCTCTCAAAATAAATAAGTAAACATTAAAAAAGAGTGGGTCATAACAAGGGGGAAAGGATCTAGTGGTATGTCACGTTGGCATATGATGACATATATCAATCCTGATCAATATTTTCATCAGTGACTTGGATGGCGACATAAAAACATTTTCAAGTTTACAGACTACATAAAATTATGATAAGTAGCTAATATTATAGATGGCAGTCAAAATTTGAAATTATTTTAACAGACTGGAATAAGCAAAAAGATCAACCAAAATGGACTTTAACAGGATAATGACCAACAAAAGGAATAAATGTGTTTCTACACAACCTCAGTTCGAATGTCCTGGTGTGCCAAAAGGAAATGCCTCCTGAGGTAACCCAGTCCCATTTCAGATAACTCTTTTGTTCCTAAAAAGGTTATTATTATGTTTAGTTAAAATTTATAACTCTGCATCTTCCAACCAATGATCCATTTTTTTGTCGACTCTCACAGAACAACTGTTTGCTCTATCCAACATGACAAGCATTCAGATATTTAGAGATAGTTATCAGGTACCTTCTTATATAGTATAGTATTGTATCATATTGTATACTATAGTAGTTAGGGGTGTGTAGTCTGCAGCCAGGCTGACTGAATCTGATTCCTAGCTTCTCAGCTTACTAGCTATGTGACCTTATCTGTGCCTCAGTTTTCTCATCTGTAAAAATAGTGTTAAAAAACAATATAACTGTGTCGAAGGATTGTGAAATTAAGGGAGTTTTAAATATTTTTAAGTATTTAGGTATACAGGTGTTATATAAGTGCTCACTGTTAGTAGTAGTGGTGGTAATATTTGTTTCTTCATCACAGCTTAAGATCAGACTCTCTAGAAGGAGCGCCTGGGTGGCTTAGTCAGTTAAATGTCTGACTCTTGTTTGTGGCTCAGGTCATGATCTCGCAGTTTGTGGGATAGAGCCCCAAGTTGGGCTCTGTGCTGGCAGCACGGAGCCTGCTTGGGAGTCTCTTTGTCCCCCCCTCTCTCTGCCCCTTGCTCACATGCACACACACACTCTCTCTCTCTCTCTCTTAAATAAATAACCTTAGAGAAAAAAAAAAGATCAGACTCTAGAAGAGTTCTTGCTACAACAGTAGTTCTTAAAGGGAGTAGGAGTGGGAGATATATAGCAGGAGATATAGCATATTTAATATTTTACCATATTTTTACATTAAAATGTAAAATATGTACAAGCACTACTGTGTGCCAAGCACCGATTAAGGCTTTTCATGGATTACTCCATTTGAACCTCGTTTGTTGGGTGATGCAAGTCTGACGATTAAGGAATTTGTTCCAAGTTCTCATGGCTAATAAGTGGTAGAGATAGGATTCATATTTAGGTAATCTGACTTTAGGTCCTGAACTCTTCTAATCACTACACTATGCTGACGAAGCAAGGTTAAGATTTCTGTATTTCTTAAAATGGAGCATGGATAAATAATATTGAGAAACACTGCCTTACACATTTGATTAAAGGTGTTTATATAAGGCAGATGGAGAGATTTTGTTGTATGTATTCAAATGAAATACAGGTAAAATATATTAGTATTACTATTATTTACCAAAGGGCTTTGTAACATATTAATAACAATGGTTGCCTTGATTCTTTTTATGTTTGTGAAGTTTACTTTGTCTTTTTAATTAGCTAATCATACAAATCCTTTCTCTTGCCTTGAGTCCTCATTATGATATTTTATATTTTTTGTATGATTTTTTTAAAAAAGTTTATTTATTTATTTTGAGAGAGAGAGAGAGGAGAGGAGGGACAGAGAGAGAGAGAGAGAGAGAGAGAGAATCCCAAGCAGGCTCCATGCTGTCAGTGCAGAGCCCCATATGGGGCTTGAATCCACGAACCATGAGATTATAAACTGAGCCAAAATCAAGAGTCAATGCTTAACTGACTGAGCCACCTAGGCACCCCTGTGGTTTTTTAATCTAGTGAAATAGATCCAGTGTCACAAGGTCCAACCACCCCAGATACTAATTTGGCTTTAGAATGTCTTTAAAACCACACTGACAATATTTTAACTCTTGGAAGGAGAGCCTTTGCTTCTTTCTAGTATAATAATATCCACCATGATTTATCTAGTTAAGTTGAATCATATGACAAGATGATTCAGTATTTTAAGAAGTAAGCAGTTCAAAAGCAAAGCAAATTTTATGTTATGTGTATTTTGCCACAATGTAAAACAAACAAAAAAGCAAAGCAAAGTTGAAGTCGGGGAGGGAGGGATAGATTATAAAGTGAGTGGCATGAAGAAACCTGAGAGTGATAGTTATGTTGCTTATCTTAATTTTGATGATTCACAGATGTATAGATATGTTAAAACTCATTAAATTATATACTTTAAATACAGTTTGTTGTGTGTCAATTATACTTCAATAAAGCTGTAAAAATATTGTAGCACACATTACCCCCCCCCCCTTCCTCTCACCCCCCACCCCACCCCCACACACAGAGCAGACTTCTGAGAAATTCCTATAAACATGTTTTTGGACCTGTTAAGTATTTTTCTGTTAAACACTAAAGAATTTTAACTGTAAGTTATGGAAAAGAATTGTTGAAAATATGACATGACATTTATTCCCTTGATTTATTATGGCACCCTTAAAATTCTTTTATATCATGAATGGAAAGTGCCACCTATTTGTAATGTCAGAAGAGGGAAGAACAGAGATTAAAGAGTTTTTTTATTTTTTTATTTTTGAAAGACTGAACTCAAGTGAGTGGGGGGGAGAGAGAGAGAGGGAATGAGAATCTTAAGCAGGCTCTATGCTCAGCTTGGTGTTGGACGTGGAGCTCGATCTCATGACTCTGGAACATTGACCCCAGCCGAAATCAAAAGTGGGGAGGGAGCTCAACCAACTGAGCCACCCAGGTGCCCCAAGAATTCTTTATTGCTTAAGTTGAAAGCTTAGAAAAATCATAGCAAAACTATCTAATAGGGAAGATCTACATATCTGTATAGCTGACAAATTGGACTGCCTCTGAATCAGGCCAATAGCCATGTCAGTTATGTTTGATTGGTCCTGGGGCCTTGTTTACCTTTTAAGTAACTGTGACCTTTTATTCTGTGCAGTTAAGACTGATTTACATCAGTAAGAACTTAAGGGACCCATGCCGTAAGGAGAATGTTCTTGATAGAAGGAAGCAACAGTATTGATGATGAGACAGCTTCTTTTTAAAAGTCTTGGATTTCTGGGGCACCTGGGTGGCTCAGTTGGTTAAGCATTGGACCTCAGCTCAGATCATGATCTGACATGAGTTTGGGTCCGGCATCCGATGTCTGCTCTGAGTGCAGAGCCTGCTTTGGATTCTCTGTCTTCCTCTCTCTCTGCCCCTCCCCTGCTCACTCTCTCTCTCCCAAAAACAAACATAATAAATAAATGAGGAAGGAAGGAAGGAAGGAAGGAAGGAAGGAAGGAAGGAAGGAAGGAAGGAAGGAAGGAAGGAAGGAAGGAAAAACCTTTGAGGAAGGAAGGAAGGAAGGAAGGAAGGAAGGAAGGAAGGAAGGAAGGAAGGAAAAACGGAAGGAAAAACGGAAGGAAAAACCTTGGATTCTGGGAGACAGCCCAATATAGTGGTGAAGACTTGGGAATTAGGCAAGCCTGGATTTAAATCCTGGCTCTCCCATTGGCCAGCTGTGTGATCTGTTGGTTATGTTGCTTAACTTCCCTGATCTTTAGTTTTCTCATTTGTAAGTTGGGGCTAATAATACCTGCATCTCAGGTTGTATGGGTTAAATGAGAATAATGTGTATTAAGTGCCTAGCACAGTGCTTGGCACATAGTAAATATTCAAAAAAAGATAGTCATTATTATGATTGTTGCTGTTATGATCTTCCTTGCAAGATGTTTAGATTACGAGAACATATACTTCTTGGAATATTTGTATCATGTATACTAAATCAAAGAATTAGGAAGGAGAAGGAATATGTTTCTAGAGAATCTGAAAGACATATGAGAGCCTATCTATGTGGAAAATTGCTACAGAACATTTTAAAAATTAAACTTTTTATTTGAAAAGTGTAAAGCCTATAGAAAAGTTGCAAGAATATTAAAATTAACTCCTTTATGCCCCATCTAGTTGCATACATTGATAACATTTTGCCATATTTGCTTTACCTTTTTTTCTATATAACATAGTGTACACAATTTTCTTCTTTCTCCTTCCCACTCCTTCCCTTTCTTCTCCTCCATCCCCTTCCTTTGTTCCCTCCTCCCTCCCTCCCTTCTTTCACCTCCTTTCTATGCCGCTATTGCTGCTGCTGAGGGTAAGTTGCAGAGATCATGACCCTTTTACCCCAAGGTACTTCAGCATTTATCTCCTTAAAACAAGGATAGTCTTTTACATAACATAGTGTAGTTATCAGGAAGTTTATTTTTTTCAATGTTTATTTATTTTTGAGACAGAGAGAGAGAGTGTGCGAGCTGGAGAGGGACAGAGAGAGAGACAGGAGCTGAAGTGAGTTCTATGCTGACAGCAGAGAGCCCAATGTGGGGCCTAAACTCACGAACTCTGAGATCATGACCTGAGCTGAAGTTGGACACTTAGCCGACTGAGCTACGCAGGCGCCCCAGGAAGTTTATTTTAACGTTGATGTGTATTATGATTTGGTACACAGTCCATATTCAGATTTTACTGATTGTCCTAATGACTATCCTTTATAACAATTAATCCTGCAGTCTAGAAATGAAATTTCGTTGTCATTTCTTTGGAATAATCCCTCAGCCTTTCAGTGTGTGTGTGTGTGTGTGTGTGTGTGTGTGTGTGTGTGTGTGTGTGTGACTTTATTATTTATTTTGAGAGAGAGAGAGCGTGCTTGAACTGGGGAGGGGCAGAGAGAGAAAGAATCACAAGCAGTCTCCACATCATCAGTGTGGACCAACGTAGCACTTGAAGTCATGAACCATGAGATCATGACCTGAGTGAAAATCAAGAGTTGTATTCATAACCGACTGAGCCACCCAGGTGCCCTTCATTGTTTTTCATGGTTTACATTTTTTGAAGAGTAACAGGCTTTATGTATGTATGTATGTATGTATGTATTTATATCCATGCTCAGCGTGGAGCCCAACGGGGGGCTCATGGTCTGAGCCAAAATCAAGAGTCTATGTTCAACCAACTAAGCCACCCAGGCACCCCGTAGAATCTTGTTTTGTTTTTTTTTTTTTTTTTTTGAGAGAGAGAGAATGTGTGCGAAAGCACGTGCTGGGGAGGGGCAGAGAGAAAGGGGACAGAGGATCTGAAGCAGGCTGTGTGCTGACTGCAGGGAGCCTGATGCGGGCTCAAACTGTGAGATCTGGTCTGAGCCAAAGTCTGGCACTTAACCCAATTGAGCCACCCAGGCACCCCTACAATGTCTTTTAATTGAGGTTTGTTTGCTCGTTCCTTATAAATCCATTCAGGCTATGAATTTGGGGCAGGTGATGGAGGCATAATTGGTGATGTTAGTTAACTTGGATCACTTGGCTAAGAAAATTTTTCGTTATAAAGTTAACTCTTTTCCCTTTGTAATTAATAAGTAATTTATGAGAATTGCTTCAAAATACTTGGAGATACTTTGAAACTGTCTAAATATCCTGTTCTTTAGCAAATTTCCCTCAGTGGTTCTAGAATCCTAAAGAGCACTTTTTTTATATCATGAACATGTGGTTTTTTCAGCTGAATTAAAGTCTTCTTGAGAAAATAGTTTACTTCCAAAAGTATGTATCTTGTACACAGTAAGTTCCCACTATTAGTGACTACCTGACCTTCAGCTGCCTGACACCAGATTGCTCATTACATTTTTCATGATGGATTTTGTCTACTTACCCTGAGAAGTTAACAGATACTTAAGCAAAAGTCCTGTTGTATGTAAATTAGAAATGGTCACTAATTGCACTGATTAGGTGTTTTTAGTAGGCCTCAGACCAGTGAGATAGGAGTAGGAATACAATCTCTGGATAGTTTCAAACATATGATAACAATAATGAAGAAAAGCTCTGATCATCACCGGAAAACTTGTTAAATGTATGGCACCTTTATTCCATTTTAATTTGCATTCGTGATGAAAGGAAGTTTCTGAGTGGTGTGCATCTTTCACTTTGGACTCTGACATTTTTCATGTCAGCCTAATACTTAGCCATGACTCATGGGTGTCACCTTCACTCTTTAAGAATTAGGTCAGATTTCTCTTAGATCTTGTCATATTGCCACTTGGAATTTAGCTGGAGGAAAGAAAATAAGGCTCAACTGCAGTTGTTTAGATGAACGTCTTATTCAGGAGGGCTAATTAGAGAAAGGTGGAGTAGAATGTCCTCATTCTGTCTGGCATTTTTTAAAAATAGTATTTTATTTGGGGGAGAGTGAAAGTGGGAGAGGGGTAGAGAGAGGAGGACAGAGGATCCAAAGCGGGCTCTGCACTGACAGGCTGACAGCAGCGAGCCTAATACGGGGCTCGAACTCATGAACTGCGAGATCATGACCTGAGCCCAAGTTGGATGCTCAACTAACTGAGCCACCTAGTGCCCCTGGCATTTGTTTTGTTTTGTTTTTTATCTCTGCTCTGAGGATATTTTTTCCACCTTTCACTGTACATATCTTGGGCAGAAATGACAGTTAACCATTAAAGTTCCTCTATCCCCAATTTCTGGCTGATGCCTAAAATTGCATCATTATCAATTAATTTGTGCAAATTATGTTACCCAAGAAAAATGCAGATATCCTTGCAGGGTGTTGGAGAGGTAGCACAAGCCAACATCTAAACATAAACATCAAATATTCAGAGCTGTTCTGTGGTAGCTAGTTGCTAGAAGCTTTCTGCTAAGTGAGAGAGTAATTTATAAGTTTTCACTGGGGGAGGGAGAAGCCAGGGTGAGGTTTTAATAGTTGGCGCTTTGAATAGCTTAAGGTGCTAACTCTGAAAGAGGAAGGGGAAATGGGTATTAGACCAGGAAAAGGAAGGACATTTAAAAGATACAATATACTTACTTTACAATTTTCATAGATAACCCTGATGGAGTGGTCTCTGAAATCTACAGAGCATTAAGAGTTAAGAAATACATGTTTTGTTAAACCAGGAATTGGTGATGGCTGTCTCTTTTAAAAAAAGGCTCTTTTTTTTTCCATCTGCACCAAAGCCATACCTTTCACTTTTCCTTGTGTCTGTCATATCTCCAGGTGTACCAGGGATGTTATTAGGGGAGGGTGGTAAATTCTATGTAACTGACTTTCTCAACAAAGTTATTCCAATCTTCTACATTAAGACAGGATATGAAATTAGCAGTTGGTATACGGGCTGCATTGGTCAGGGTAATAATTTCCAAGGTCAGGTGATTAATTGTGGCCATTGTTCCACAGAGAGGCATTTCAGTGTTTCTACTAGAGCATGTGTTTTGTGAAGCTTTGTTGTTTTTTGCCAGATGCAATTGGCTCATCTTGTGAGATCTGTGCTATGGAATTGATCTTTTGCTCAGTGTATCTGTGTTAACATTTCTGAAATACTTGTGACAGACTTTTTCTCCACTTCAATGAGAAAAAAAACTCTTTTTCACTTTCTATGACCAGTTAAAAGAAGATGGATGCTCAGAGTTCAGCCAAAGTCAACACAAGAAAGAGGAGGAAAGAGGTACCTGGACCCAATGGGGCAACAGAAGAAGATGGAATTTCTTCAAAAATGCCACGCTGTGCAATTGTAAGGAAGAGATATCTTTTTTGAACACTTAACCTGGCAGGGGGATGGTAAACACTGATATAAAATTAATGATATCAGTATGACAAATCTTCTTAAATAATGGAAAGAATGAATAGTAAGTGTGAATAGTATTTTCACAGTTGTTGGAAATGTTCTACTTTCTTATCAAATTGAAGTTCATAGCTAACTTGCAAAAGCTTTACATTGGAACTGGAAAAAGAATGTTAGGAAAATTTGGAAGTTGTTAGTTTATTAAGCTAAAGATTAAATTAAAGTGAATGAAATAGAGAAATTTGAGCTCTAGGCAGTCATCTGATCTTAGTATCATCTCTTAGTGTTTAGTTTTCTGTGTCTTACTTTTTTTCTGCTGTATCATGCCTTCATTCTATTACTGGTTATATCTTAGATGAGAGCCTTTTTCTGTTACTGCCTACTTTATATTCCTTTATCCCTGGGACATTATCTTGTATTTCCTAACCACTGCCAAGCTGTCAATGAAACACCCCATTCCAAACTGCTCATCCTGTCTCAGTTTGGTACCCTTCTTAAAGCTTCCCCTAAAAAACATGTCAATGAACACATATACAATTGAAGTTATTATTGGTATGTAATATTATTATGAAATCCATGTTTTAAAATTCCAGTGAAAGGATTATATATTTCTGTGTTTTCTTTACCTATATTGACTGTTAGCCATTGATCAAACTGCAATTTCCACTGGTTAGTTCTGGAACTTCATGTAGTGCAAAGGGAAAAGCATTTTTACTCTGACACAAATAACATTTGTTCTAAACCAGTACTCTATCTTGATCAATAAAACCAGCTGGACTCCACCAATAGGAGGCTTATGCTTTAGGCCTGATATTGATGATATTGGTAGGGGCAAGTGTATTCCTTTCCTATTGCTGCTTAACGAATTGCCACATATTTAGCGGCCTAAAACAATACAGATATATTGTCTTACAGTTCCGGAGGTTAGAAGTCTTAAATGGATTTTGGAGGACTAATATCAAAGTGTTGATAGAGCTGGAGGTTGTAGGGGAGAATCTGTTTTCTTGTCTTTTCCAGCTTTGAGGGGCTGCCCCCATTGCTTTGCTCATGGTCCCAGCCAGCAGTCACATCACTCTGCTGCTTCTGTCATTTCTTCTTCTTCTTTTTTTTAAAGTTTTATTTATTTATTTTGAGAGAGAGAGAGAGACCTAGCGAGCCCGAGCACAAACCAGGGAGGGGCAGAGAGAGAGAGGGAAAAAGAGAATGCCAAACAGGCTCTGTGCTATCAGTGCTGAGCCCAACGAGGCCTTGATGGGGCTTGATCTCACGAACCATGAGATCATGACCTGATCTGAAATCAAGAGTCAGACACTTAACTGAGCCAACCGGTGCCCCTCATCACATGTCTTTTGATTCTGACTCTCCTACCTGCTTTTTCACTTATAAAGACACTTATGATAGGGTACCTGGGTGGCTCAGTCGGTTGAGTGTCTGACTGTGGCTCAGGTCATGATCTTGTGGTTTGTGAGTTTGAGCCCCACATTGGGCTCTTGTCTGTCAGTGTAGAGAATGTCTCAGATTTTCTGTTTTTCTCTCTCTTTGCCCCTCCTTCTGTCTCTCCAAATTAAATAAACATAAAAAAATTTTTTTAAAGGCCCTTGTAATTACATTGAACATATTTGGATAATCCAGGATAATCACCCTTTCTCAAAATCCTTTAATTTAATCATATCTGCAAAGCCCTTTTTGCCATGTGAGGTAACATAGTCACAGGTTCCAGAGAATAACATGTAGACATGGCTTTAGGAAGCCATTATTCTGTACACCATACTAGGTATACTCAGAAAATGACTCAGCAGTCAACAAAACAGGAGGACATTGTTAATTTCTGAATGTTTCTTAGAGAATTCAGGTTAAGAGGATGATGGTAAGCACCAATTCAGCAATCAGTCTTGGAGGAGGGACAAGGTATAACCATGAGTTGATACTCTTCGCCAAGTCACAAGAGCTAAGAATAGAGCAAAGAAGGCAAGTGGAATGGTAGAATGGGCTCTGAGAAGACTTAAATTTCTCGGTCCTCAGAATTGAGGAATTTCAGTGCTTTAAATTGCTTTGCTTCGTATATTCATGTCACAGATCAATTGAGTGACTTGCTACTTACTCCACATTCCTCTCTAGTACACACTGGCTCTTTAGCATGGGCTAATGGTCAAAGATTCATTCACTCAACAGGCTGTACCAGCCCTAGTGAGGAGTGTCTGCTAAATAAACTTGTCTGCCATTGTACACTTGTACTTTCTATCTCTGATCCCTTTTCAACTTTGTAGTGAAAGCAAACAATATTTTTTTCCTGTTTTTATAATAGGAATCTCTATTGAGATCATAAAACTCACCCGTTTAAACTGCACAATTCAATGATTTTGGGTATATTTAGAATTGTGCAACCATCACCACAACTAATTTTAGAATATTTTATGTATCTAAAATGTGGATACCACATTTTATGTGTCCACACATTAGTTGACATTTGGGTTGAGCAAACAAGATTTTATCACACACAATGTCCAGCATAGCCACTAGGTGCTAAGAGTATAAAAGTAAATAGGACCTTCCCTTTGAGAGATGTGAGCCTAATGGGGAACTCTATAGCTCAGAGCTCAGAAGAATTTTTTTCCTTGCAAGGGTGGAGAGGAATTGGAAGGACCATTTAGTATTAGGTAGCTACATTGGTGGGTCAGGATGAATTAGAAAGAAGAGAGAAAAGAATTGGGGAAAAATGAAGCGATAACTTTATGGCTAGTTTGTTTGTAAGTATAAAGAATGTACTGACTCTTAAATACAGAGAACAAACTGAGGGTTGCTGGAAGGGAGGTGGGTTGGGGGGGCAGTTAAATGAGAGATGGGCATTAAGGAGGGCACTTGTTAGGATGCGCACTGGATGTTATATGTAAGTGATGAATCACTGGGTTCTACTCCTGATACCAATACTACACTGTATGTTAACTAACTTGAATTTAAATAATAAAAAAAAAAGAATTTACTGATACAGATGTTTCTAAAGATACAATAAAAAAGAATCACAAAAATATTTATGAAGAATAAGACATTTAGCCTATATCTGTATTTATCACATGTATGGTTAAGTCACAAATTGGCAACAGTTCTGCTAATGGAGATAGATATCACAACCTCATATATTGAGAACACCTGTGTGCCAGTTACTATACACTGGAGATGCAAAGATGAAAAGATGACCTTGCTCTTAAGAAGCTCACAGACAAATAGGGGAAATAGATAAGTTATTAAGATATAGAATGAAAAGGGCCAAATAGAAGGAAGTTAGAAATACAATGACTGCCTAGATGAACAAACAGATTAACTTTGACCTAGAGGTGGGGACAGTGGTTTTGGAAAAGCTTCACTGAGGAGATTATTTCTGAGCTGAACTTTGAAGAATAAATAGGAATTCAAGAAATGGACAAGAGATAGAATACAAGTTCAAGTGTGATATAATAGTATGTTTAGCAAACCATGAGTAATATTAGAGTTTAAAGTTCAGAAAATAATCTGCAATAGATAAGGCAAGCGACAACCTGATTATGAAGGATCTTGTGTGCTGTGCTAAAGAGTTTGAACTTTACCCTGTGGGCAATGTGATCAGTTTTGTAATTTAGATCATCCTGGTTGCTTTGGAAAAGATGAGCTGAAACAGTAATAGAAACCAGAGAACTAGTTGCGAGATTGTTGTTATGATCCAGGTTGAAGATAATGAGGACTTAAACTAAAATTTTAAGTTTTTAAGAGGTAGAATAGATAATTCTTGGAAATCAGGATGTAAAGGATGAGAGGTGTTAAAGATGACTTCTAGATTTGAGTCTTAGGTAGATTGTGTATATGGGATGCTTCTTAAATAAGAAATACAGAAAGAAGATCTGGTTTAGCAGAAAGATAAGTTTAATTTAATACACGTTCAACTTAAAAGGTCTAGGAAACATCCAAATAGTAGATAGATGAGCTCATTGTTTCCATTCATTGAAATGGCAATAAGAGTCTGAGAAAATTGTTACTTTTCTTTTTCACTTCCTCCTTTCCTTCCTCTCTCCCTCCCTCTCTCCCTCTCCCTCTCCCCTTATCTCCTTCTCCCTTCCTTCTTTTCTTCCTTTTCCTTTCCTTCTTTCCTTCCTCCTTCCTTTCCTATCCCCAGGGAGTGGAATCTCTCAGCTCTGTTCTTTATCCCTTCTTTATCACACTATATGGTATTCCTCTTGACTCCATAGCCTTTCGTCTAGTATTATGGAAATAATTTGGATCTCAGGAACACTTGTTATCATTTGTGCCACATGTTTGAGTAAAAGGGAAATGTTTCTCTGTGTCATTCTGAAAGCTTTTGCTGAAAAATATTTAAGAGTCCTTAGAAGTAGAATCCTGGGAAGCCAGTATCAAATTCTGGTCTTAATCTGAGTTATCTCCATTTCCCTATTTTTTTTTTAAATTTTTAAGTTTATTTGTTTGTTTTGAGAGAGAAAGAGAGAGAGGGCAAGCATGAGTGTGGGAGGGACAGAGAGAGGGAGAGAGAGAATCCCAAGCAGGCTCCACATTGTCAGTGCAGAGCCCGATGCAGGGCTCGAACCCACGAATTGTGAGATCGTGACCTGAGCCAAAATCAGGAGTTGGACGCCCAACCAGCAGAGCCACCCAGGCTCCCCTCCATTTCCCTATTTTAAGGACACCAAAATGTCATCTCTTTGACTGGAATTTTGAGGAATAGTGCATTAATATATGTGAACATAATCAGGAAAAGTTTTTATGAAAGCAATATTGCATTTAGAAGACCATTCATAATTTGGGAGATGATCATTAATAGTCAGAATTTTTAGTTATAATAGTATTAGTTATAATTTGTATAGAATTAGAAACTTCACATAGCATCTAGAAGCTAACCTCTTCGATTAATACAATTTAGTTAATTTTGTTGATGTAATGAAATCCTGTGTTCCATAAAATGGAATTGAAAATGAACTCATGGGGGCGCCTGGGTGGCTCAGTCGATTAAGCCGCCGACTTCGGCTCAGGTCATGATCTCGCGCGCGGTCCGTGAGTTCGAGCCCCGCGTCGGGCTCTGTGCCGACAGCTCAGAGCCTGGAGCCTGTTTCAGATTCTGTGTCTCCCTCTCTCTGACCCTCCCCCATTCATGCTCTGTCTCTCTCTGTCTCAAAAATAAATAAACGTTAAAAAAAAAAATTAAAAAAAAAAAAAGAAAATGAACTCATGTTGTTGATGATGACCTAATTTGTTGAGTGCCACTATATGTAAAAAGTTGTGCTAGTGACTTTGCGTGTGCTATTTTATTTAACTCTCAAGTAACCTTGTGGGGCCAGTATTATCTTCTATTTTATGGAAGATGAAAGCTGTGATATCACAGCTATTAAGTGATAGAGCTGGGATTTAGATCTAAGTTTTTTTAAGTTCTAAATCCATGCTTTTTCATTTATGCTTCACAACCAGATAGTCAAACAACTTGAAAATAATACTATTCTGTAGCATTCCCTTAAGGTTAAAATGAAGGAGGTATGTTTTAGGAGAATATAGGTACAAATACTTAGTCCTACTTTTATAAAGCATCTTCTAGATGCTTTTTTAGAAAGATGTTTTTAAAAATACTATTCATTCTAGCTGGAGACATCTAGAGAGATAAAGATTTTGCTGATCTCTTGTAGTCAAAGAACCTTTGGTTTCACTTCCTATACTTAGGAGGAATTGAAACCCTAGCCAGGAGGGATAGCTGTATTTGCCTTTTGCCTTGGAATGTACACAGTAATCAGAAAAGATTGAAGAAACAGTTGTAAAAGATAGGATACTTTAATGTATATTTTTAAATTAAAATAAAATTCATATAACATAAAATTTACCATTTAAAGCATTTAAAAATTTTTTTAATGTTTATTTATTTTTGGGACAGAGAGAGACAGAGCACGAGCAGGGTAGGGACAGAGAGAGAGAGGGAGACACAGAATCCGGGCTCCAGGCTCTGAGCTGTCAGCACAGGGCCCGACGCGGGGCTCAAACTCATGAACCGCGAGATCATGACCTGAGCCAAAGTTGGATGCTTAACCAACTGAACCACCCAGGCACCCCAGCATTTAAACCATTTTAAAGTGTACAATTCGGGGGTTTTTAGTATATTCACAGTGTTATGCAACCATCACCGCTATCTAATTCCAGAACGTTTTCATCACCACAAAAAGAAACCCCATATCTATTACAATCACTCCCCATCCCCCCAACCTACCCCTAGCAACCCTACTTTCTAACTCCAGGTGTTTGTATATTTTGGACGTTTCATATAAATGGAATCCTCCCAATAGACTTTTGTAGCTGGCTTCTTATATTTAACATACTATTTTCAAGGTCCAGCTAGGTGGTAACATGTATTAATACTGCATTCCTTTTTATAGGTGAATAATATTGCATGTGGACATACTGTTTTGTTTATCCATTAATGAATTGATGGACATTTGGATTGTTTACACTTTTTGGCTATTGTGAATAATGCTGTTATTAATATTATTTGTGTACAGGTTTTAAAAAAAAAATGTGTCTCCAGGGGCACCTGGCTGGCTTAGTCAGTAGTGCATGAAATGCTCGATCTTGAGGTTGTGAGTTCAAGTCCCACGTTGGGTGTAAAGCCTACTTAAAAAATAATAATAAATTTTAAAAATCTGTGTTTTCATTCTCTTCGTTACATACCCATGGGTATAATTTCTGGATCATATGGTATTATATGTTTAACATTTTAAAGAACGGTTTTCCAAAGTTGAGCACCAATTTACATTCACAGCAGCAGTGTATGTAGGTTCGTTTCTCCACATTCTTGCCATCACTGTTAACGCCTGTCTTTTTTGCTCATAGCCATCCTGGTGGGTGTGAAGTAGTATCATTGTGGTTTTGATTTGCGTTTCCATGATGACTAATGTTGTTGAGCATCTTTCCATGTGGTTTTTTTTTTGTTTTTGTTTTTTGTTTTTTTTTTTTTGGCAATTACTATACCTTCTTTGGAGAAATGTCTAGATCCCTTTGCCTCCTTAACTCTTCACTGCCCCCTTCTGCCTCCCTTCAATTCATCATGGCCTAACCCTAGATCTTTCAGTTTCTGATAATTCTTTGTTTCTCTTCCTGGACTGTTAACTTGGCCTTCTATAGATTAATGTTGCTAGCTTGATCTGGACTTAATGTAGTGCCCAGTATTTGCTGATGCTCTGGTATATTTCCCACAGCAGCTAGTCCACATATTTTCTGCTTTCCTCAAGCTTTCAGTCTCATTCCAACCTCTCTGTTTTTAATGGTAATTTCATGTCTTCTTACTATACTGAGAAAATTGAGGGCATCGGTTATAAATTTGTACATCTTTCCTCCTTTACATATAACATTGGCCTTTTATCACCTTCCTTTCTTCTGCTTTTAGAAAAGTGTGATCATTCTTATTTCTAGGACTAATACCTTCCCCCATCCTGTCCTTTGAAACCATTCCCTGCTATTTCTCTAGACTCTTTCTTCCTGTTATCTATTTTATTCCTTCTCCAGTATTTTCCATCTCTTTGAATCCTTTTCCTCTGTCTTGGACATGCCCAGATCTCCTTAACTTAAAAAAAAACAAATAAAAACAACAACAACCCCCTCCACCCCAAACCTGCCACCTGTCTTTCTGTCCCCTTTAGATACCTTGCAGTTTTTCTCATTTCCGTTTATGAGTACACATATCTAGTGAGAAATTATTACTAATCTATTTCCTTTTCTTCTAATTTTCTTTTTTTTCATTCTTTAATGTTAATTTTATTAAAAATTTTTAAAATATTTGTTATTTATTTTTGAGAGAGAGAGAGACAGAGTACGAGCAGGGGAGGGGCAGAGAGAGAGGGAGACACAGAACTTGGAACAGGCTCCAGGCTCTGAGCTGTCAACACAGCCCGATGTGGGGCTCCAACTCACAAGCTGTGAGATCATGACCTGAGCGGAAGTCTGACAACCAGTCGAGTCACCCAGGTGCCCCTTCTTCTAATTTTCTTAAAGGCACTGGTGTCCTCACTTTCATTAATATTCTAAAAGGTCTCTAATGATCATTTGAATCACCATGCTCAAAGACTTCTCTCACTTCTCATTTTCTTTGATCTCAACTCCTTTTTTAAAAACTTCTCCATTCCTGCCACTAGTAGTACAATCTAATTTTCTTCAGTTCTAAAACTCTAAAATGCCTCTTTTTCTCAAGTGACAATATTTTTTCTTTTTACCATGTCCTACCTATTCTTTCTTCACAAAATCTGCCACCCTTTCTACTCCCACTGCAACATTTATGGGAAAATCTGTAAGTCCATTTTCTTCTCCCTGTAATAACCTCAGAACTGATCTCTTTCTAAGTATGCAAATAACCAGTGGTGTTCTAGTAAACTGGCTTACTGGGGAAAAACCCTCTGATATGTAGCACTTGCTGATTTCTGTGGCTAATAAGTTCAGATTACCAATGATTTAATAAATGGCCCACATAATCCCTGAATTTTTAACAACCAGCTTCTGTACACCATTGATAATAACTTTCAGAGACACAATAAAGCTCATCTTTTATCTACATGTACTATTGTTAATAAACATAATTTTTTCTATTTGTTTGATGTATTTTTGCCTGTTTTTATGTATAAATATATACATAAACTTTATTGAGATGTAATTCACATACCATTATAATTCACATGCCCATTTAAAATGTGCAATCCAGTGGTTTTTAGACTATACAGAGTTGTGCATCCATTATCATATCTATTTTAGAACATTTTCATCACCCCAGAGAGAAACCTGGTACCCATTATCAGTCACTCTCCATTTCTCCCTAACCCTCCAAGCCCAGTATAACCACTAATTTACTTTCTGTGTATAAGTTTTCCTATTCTAGATATTACATATAAATGGAATCATACAATAAGTGGTCTTTTGTGACTGCCTTCTTTCATATAGCATAATGTTTTCAAGATTTCAAGATCCATATTGTAGCATGTATCAGTACTGCATTCCTTTTTATGGCCAAATATCATTTGTTTCTAGAGATATAACTTAACATACAATAGAGTGCACAAATCTTAAGTGTACAGCTCAATAAATTTTTACATATGTATACCTGTCTTCCCAGAAGACTCTCATATCCCTGCTCATCAGTATCCACTTTCCCCAATTTCCTCTTTTTCCTCTGGCTTCTATTCATCATAGATTTAGCTTTGCCTGTTTTTTTTTTACCTTTATATAGATGGAATCATAGAGTATATTATTTTGTGAATAGCATATGCTTTTAGAAACACACTACTGTTAAGCAACTCATTTGAATACTGACTTTTAGAAGATAAATTGTCTTATCTAATCTGTAGAGAAATCTCTCTTAACTACAGAAAACTGTATATTTGTGTCTTTGGTCTATTCTTATCTCTTTTATAAAATGTTCTTAAAGGGGCATCTGCGTGGCTCAGCATGAGCCTGTTTGGGATTCTCAGTCTCTCCTTCTCTCTCTCTGACCCTTCCCTGCTCTCTCTGTCTCTCTCAAAATAAAACACTAAACAAAAACAAACAAACAAAAAAAAAAGTTCTTAAAAAGGATAACATTCATATGCACACGTCTCCTAAAAATGGGTGTTTTCACTTATCTTTATTATAGCTTTAGCATATCTTAACTAAGCTTATATAAGTGATTTTATTTTTTTATATTAAAAATTTTAATGTTTATTTTTGAAAGAGAGAGAGAGACAGAGACAGAGTGTGAGCAGGGGAGGGATAGAGAGAGAGGGAGACACAGAATCTGAAGCAGGCTCCAGGCTCTGAGCTGTCAGCATAGAGCCCGACATGGGTCTTGAACTCACAAACTGTGAGATTATGACCTGAGCCTAAGTTGGACACTTAACTGACTGAACCACCCTGGTGCCCCATATAAGGGATTTTAAAAAGAAGTATGTTTTAATTTTAAAATGTAATCTTAAAAATCTGTCCTTATCTGAAAGCAAATCAAAGTGATGTTTTCCCAGTCCCTGGATTCAGACCAATCATGATGCGATTTGTTTAGAATTTAAAATTCTAAGTGAACATCACTATAACCCACAGAAATTAAAAGAGTTATAAGGGAATGTAATGAACAATTAAATGCCAAAAAAAGTTGACAATTTAAATGAAATAGACATTGCTAGAAAGAGACAAATTGCCAAAACTGACCCAAAATTAAATAGAGAATCTGAATGACGTATCCCAAGTTAAAAAATAAAAATAAAAAAATTAGTCTTTAAAAATCTTCCCACAATGATAAGTCCAGACCCAGATGCTTCATTGGTGAATTCTTTCAAACATTTAAGGAAGTAATAGCTTTCTATTCTGAATAAATGGTTTCAGAAAATAGAGGAAAAGAAAATACTTTCTATCCCCTTTTGCGAAGCCAAACATCAAAGCCAGGCAAAAAAAAGCACAAGAAAAGATAACTATCGTTCAAAATTTCTCACAAGCTTAGATGCAAAAATCTGTAACAATATATTAACAAATTAAATCCAGGAATATTTAAAAAGATTTACATAACATGACCAAGAGGGATTTCACTCAGGAATGCAAGATTGGTTTAGCATCCTAAAATCAATTAATCTAATACACTATAAGTAACAAGAGACAAAAACAGAATGTGCATGTTTCAGTAATACAGAAAAAGCATATGACAAAACCCAACACCTATTATAAAAGCTCTAAACAAATTGCAAAAATAAGGGCGGTTCCTCAGCTGATAAAGGCATCTACAAAACATCTAGGGTTAACATAATATTTAGTGGTGAAAGATTGGATGCTTCACCCCTAAGATTGGAAAAAAGGCAAAGATCTTTGTCCTTGTTACTTCTATTCAGCATTGTGCTAGAGATTCTAACTAAGGCAACAAGGGATAATAAAAGGAAATTAAAGGCATCCAAATTGGAAAGGAGTAAGTAAAACTGTCTTGAGTCATAGATTACATGATCTCAAATGTAGAAAATCCTCAGGAATCTACCAAAGTGCTAGAACTAATCATTGAGTTTAGCAAATTCACAAGACATTAGATCAATATACAAAAATCATCTGAAATTACACACAGACACACATTTGCACATATAAATCAACTTGCATTTTTATATACCAGTAAGGAACAATCCAAAAATACAGTGAAGAAAAACAATTCCCTTCATAATAGCATCAAATAGAATAAAATACTTATGAAACAATTTAACAAAAGCTTTTAAGTAGTAGAGTTAAGTTAACTCTGTAGAGGAAAGAGAATTCCTGCATTCTTATTTTAGCTTTGCTTCTGAGTAATTGCATATAACTGATATAATTTATTTGAACCTTGTTTTCCTCATCTGTAAATTGAGGATACTGACTGTTGTACTACTTGCCTCACAGGGCTGTTATGAGCATTAGAACATATTTAAAGTTGGGGAGCCTGGGTGGCTCAGTCGATTAAGCATCCAACTTCAGCTCAGGTCATGATCTTGCGGTCTGTGGGTTTGAGCCCTGCATCGGGCTCTGTGTTGACAACTCAGAGCTTGGAGCCTGCTTCAGATTCTGTGTCTCCCTCTCTCTCTGCCCCTCCCCTGCTCACGCACTCTCTCTCTCAAAAATTAATAAACATTAAAAAAATTTTTAAAAATATTTACAATGTAAAGCATTATACAGAGACAATCATACTTAATAAAGCATTCAGGAGCTGTTTGCCTTCGCAGTCCCTTAGTTGAAGTGGTAGAAAAATGCACAATAGAAGCTTGGCAATTTCATCACATAGAATAGAGTTGGGTGTTCTGCCATGTGATGGAGGAGCCATCATTCTGGACCCAGTTAGTTGGGACTATGCTTAGTTTCCCAGCCACCTCGCTCAATATTATCCTGAAATCACCAGCAAGATATTTATCTTTCTTTTTTTTTTAATTTTTTTTTATGTTTTATTTTTTATATTTAAGAGAGAGAGAGCAGGGGAGGGGCAGAGAGATGGAGACAGAATCTGAAGCAGGCTCTAGGCTCCAAGCTAACGCCCCATGAGGGGCTTGAACTCTCGAGCAGTGAGATCGTGACCTGAGCCAAAGTTGGACACTAACCAACTGAGTCACCCAAGCGCCCCAAGATATTTATCTTTCATATCATGATTTAGCAATTTACCTCTTTGGTAAAAGGTTGCGACTTTCACCTGTCATTTTGGAATGCCTTTTTTTGTGTGTTATGAGGTTTTAGGAGGAATTTAATCACCAGCATATTGAATAACTGATTGTTCTTTAAAGCTGCCATTTTTTGAGTATTTCAGTCTATACCATTGAATTTAACTTTCTTTTCCTTCACTTTCTTCACTATCTTAAGGGCTTACAGCAGCCAGCTCCTTTTTCTGATGAAATTGAAGTAGACTTTAGTAAGCCCTATGTCAGGGTAACTATGGAAGAAGCCAGCAGAGGAACTCCTTGTAAGTAAATGCTTAATTATTTTGTTGTTTTACTCTGTTTTTAGCATTCAGTTGTATTTATCAAATATGCACCTACTTTTCTATATTCTTTCCTCAGTTTACCTATAAACTGGGTATAAAAAGGGTAGTTGGGAGAGGGTTTCCTCCTATCTCCCAGCTGTTTTATTTGGGAGTATAACTGCATTCCATAAGATTTCATTTTTTCTTATCATTTTAAGCTTGTTTCCTAGGATGTTGTTACAGCTGTGAGATATAGTGGTACATACTTGCTTCGTGGGCTGTTGTCACAACTATGAGGTATAGTAGAACAGTGACAATAGGATATTAGCCTGAGCTGGATTATAACCTTGTCTGTTTTTACAGAGGTCTGAATACTATGTCAAGCTGTCACATTTTTAATAGCCTTCAGAATTGTCCCCCAGATCTCCCTTTCTATAAGTTAATACCCTTGCTAGACACCGCTGAATGTTAGAGGATAAAATATCCTAAGTGGGGAGATGCTTATCACTTAACTTTATCTTTACTGATACAATCTTTTAGGTTTTTTTAAAAACTCACTTTATTATTTTTAAACCCTATACTCTTTTATTTGTATGCTGAGTTTACATCATTAAGTAGCAATTTTTGACTACGTATTAAAGCTATTAATATGTGTTCTAAATACTCTTCCTGTTTTGGACAAGTGGTTTTAGAGATTTTTGTTTTTAATTTGAGTTATTTCATTTATTTGTTTGTTTATTTTTGAGAGAGAGAGGGTGCAAGTGAGCAAGGGGCAATAGAGGGAGAGAGAGAATCCCACAAGGGGCAGAGAGAGCAAGAGAGAGAGTGAGAAGCGGGGCTCACTTGAAACGGGGCTCATGCTTACCCCAAGTGGGGCTCGTGCTCACCTGAGGTGGGGCTTGATCTCACCCAATGTGGGACTCAAACTCAGGAACTGTGAGATCATGACCTGAGCTGAAGTCAGATGCTTAACCAGCTGAGCCACCCAGGTGGCCCAGTTTTAGGGATTATTTTAAAGAGAAGCTTCCTTGGGTATTTGTTAGAAATACAAAGTCATATAGGCAGCTGTCCTTACTTCTCTGTAAATTCTCCAATTCTTTTTTTCAATCCTTTTTTGGTTCTTTCCGTTACTATGGTAAGTGTTCTGTCTACTCTGTAAATGTGGGCCTAGACTCAAACCCAGGTAAACACTAAGGAATAAGAGGCAGTTACAGCCACAAATGTATACATTTCCAATATGTAGAAGATATTTGTGGTTACTTCTTAATAGTGTTAGTATATTTGTTCTCTGTTGTAATGGAGGAGTAGCAAAATATGAATAGATATAGATGCTGGACAGTTCCAGGGCAGGGAGCCCAGTACTCCTTAGCTAAATCATGGCTATATGAAACATAGTTTTTGAGTCCTCAGAATTCCAGATAATGCTTTTTTTTTTTTCAAAAGTGTTTGTATATGTCTCATGTTGATCACAGCCCTTCTGATTCATGATGTGGCATTTTAGGCTTGGTTTCCCTTGAGTAATAAGCAGGTTGATGGGGCAGGGTAAAATGACAACAAGGAAAAACAGGGTATGTGTAACAAGGCATAGTGGTGTCAGATCAGAGTTCGAAATGCCATCAAACAGTTCAAGGATCATGTTCAGATGTAATAGTAGAGCATGTTGAAGGCAAGAACTTTTCATGTGCTCTCTAATAACACACATTCAGAATGTAGTACCTCACATTACCCAGCTTGTTGTTAGTCTACCCACAAATCATTTGTGGTCAATAAAATGTGTGTGTACTTGAAGCTTATAATTCACATGCACTAATTTTTAACAATTTTAGAATTAATTCATAGAATTTTATAAGTCATTTTTGAGATCATCTACTTTATCGTCTCATTATATACATGAAGAAATTAAATTAAAGTCCATAGAAACTAAGAAGTGAAAGGTCCCCTGTAGTAAAACCAATAATTAGTGATAGAATTGAAACCAAAACCTAAGTTTTTCCATCTTCATGTTCTTTTTACCCTGGAGTGGTGCTGCTCTTTGTAGACATTAGTTATAAATAATAGAAGGCCATCGGCAAACTGATTGCATTTTAGGTGGAACAGATAGTCACACATTTGCTTATAAAGTTTGCTGGTCTAGTTTGATCTCCAGTATTTCTCCTATATCTGATTCTGCCTGTTCAGTTTTATGTTAAATAACCAAGGGACTATTCATGCCAGTATTGGACAAGGAGTAAGCCAGGGGGTCATCCTTCCCTCCACCATGTTTTCATTAGGGAGGTTAAGGACTCCCTTAAGAAAGGAGTTGGTAATAATCTAGGAGAAAACTCACTACCCAGAGAAAAAAACAAATATAGCTTGAGAGAAGATTATTCCTTTAGGAAGATGAAAGAAAAAAATCAGCAATGTGTTTTCTAGGAGAAAGGAAAAGAAGTCAAAGTTGGAAGGGCAACAGAATCTGTTAGAAACAAAATGTTTTGGGGATAGGTATTTGAGAGAGTATATTAAAAGACACAATAAATTGAAAGCCACGTTTGTTCTGCATAAGGAGAACATATATTTATTTAGTGCAAAGACTATAATTTATATTAAAAACCAGGACCATTTTGAAAGTGAAAGGGGGTTGCTCTTATTAATATGCTGAAACAACAGATGTAAATCAGATGGTTTGGTTATCCTGGCCAGTAGCCACTTGGGAAAAGAATGGGTAACTTGTACTTAGTCCTCAGATTTTCTCATTAACAGTGATCTTTCTGGCCATTTGCTTACTATACCCGCCCAGGTTTGCCAAAGACTTAGGGGTAAGTCATAGGGAATTGAGAGGCCGGGTGGCTGAGAAAACACTGAAGAGGGCAAGGAGCACATCTGGAGTTGGTCCGAGAAGGGGTTTGGTGGTGACTTGGCCTTATATGGGATGATTAACCCTGACAAATAGCCCGTTGATCAACAGTATTTGGTACTACTTCCACCATCCTGGAAATGTGTTTATGGCGCTAAATCCCCCTCATCTCACTTTGCCCTTGTTGTATGCTAATGTCAAAGAAACAATAACAAAGTATTCTTAATCTTTGTGTTCTATCCTTTGTCTTTTAGGATCAAAAAAAATGAGATCATAGCCACTCTGGACTTGTTTAGGAAAGATGGATTTCTAAGATGTAGAAGAAAGATTATGCTCCTCAGGTTTTGTTGTGTTTTGCTTTGTTTTATAGATGAGGAAACTGAGTGTTAAAGAGGTTAAGATTATAGAGGAAGGAGGCTGGTCGTTAAGTTTGAGCTATAAGCTTTTTGACTCTTAAATCCATTATGTTGTTTTTCATTGTATTGGTGTATCTATTTTATTTAAAAATTTTATTTCCTGTATTACAAACCAATACATTTCCATAGCCTAACATTTACAAAATACATTAAGGGTATAGAGTGAAAAGTCTTCCTATTATCACTATCTCACAGCCACCCAGTATCTCTCCCTTCCACCCTTAGTAGGTGTATCATAGTATGTTCAGTCTTCCATTGAAATTTAAGTTGTTTCCAAACTTTTACTATTACAAACTATGCTGCAGTGAACACCATGCATATTTACAAATACATGTATGAAATAAATTACTAGAATTGGAATAGCTGGGGTAAAGGGTGTAAGCATTTCTGTGTCTTTTGACAGATATTATCTAATTACCCTTCTTAAAAGTTGTACCAGTGTATATTTCTAACACCAGTATATGATTTCTCAGTTTAAATGTTTATTTATTTTTGAGGAGGGGGGAGGGGCAGGGAGAGAGAGGGAAACACAGAATCCAAAGCAGGCTCCAGGCTCCAGGCTGTCCATGCAGAGCCCAAAGTAGGACTCAAATACACAAACTGTGAAATCATGACCTGAGCTGAAGTCTGATGCTTAACTGACTGAGCCACCCAGGCATTCTCTATTATTTCTTAGTTTAAAAGCTACTTGTTTAAAGTTTAAAGCCACCTGGGTGGCTTAGTCAGTTAAGCAGCCAACTCTTGATTTTGGCTCAGGTCATGATCTCATGGTCATGAGGTTGAGCCCTGTGTCAGACTCTGCACTGAGTGTTGAGCCTATGTGGGATTCTCTCTTCCCTTCTCCTTCTGACCCTCCCCTGATTGTGTGCATTCTCTCTCTCTCAAAATAAATAAATGATATTTTTAAAAAGGCTACTTATTTATGGATAAACCTATCTGGAAAGAAAAGTCCATAAACCTCCTGGCAACCAATTTCCTCCCCCTTGATTTGTTGTTCTCAAGACAAGGGTGTTGTATCTTACGCCTACCTTCAGTATGGTATATCTGATGAGACTTTGGCCCTTCTTTCCCAGACGATGTAGCTGCTCCTACTGTTATTTGCTACTGCTGCAGTGAAATAACTCTTCTTTTAATTACATATAGGAATATATTACTAGGACTTTTTAGATTTATTATTTGAAGTATGATGAACCATTATGTCAATTCCATTCTCAGTGTGTTTGTTAGGCTTTGGAATTAGTCTTGTACTCAAAGAGATCATTTCCTGGCTTTTCTTTCATAGTCCACCACCACTGAAAATAAATTGACAATCTGTTGTCTATCATTTTCACCAATGGAAAGAAGAGGAAAAGCTCTAATATAAAGTCCTATAATATTTATATTTGACTTTCAAATACTTAGTATATCACCCTCTACTGAGAAAGTATAACATGCTCACTGTCAAGGAGAAATACTTGAAGGAATCCTATCTGTTATCACAGAGCAGGTGCTGAAGGTGAATTTGGGACTGAGAAGCAGTAAGTTGATAACTGGTACTTAACCTTCCCTTTTTCTCAGTCTCACCTCTTTGGATCACTCCTTACTCACTGGGCAATCAGAGAGAAGTTTATTTTCATAGCAAAGCTTAGTTATTAGTAATCAAGGCAGCCTGAAAATGAGAGAGCAAGCAGCCAGAGTATACCTTAGTTATACTCTATTTAAACATGACTGAGATTTAAACATAAGCTGAAGGTGAGGATTTTAAAATTTAGGACACATATGTTATGTAACTCTTCCCATTTACTTCTAAAATAACTTTAAGAAAAAGCAATCATGATATCCAGTTACATGAGCAGTTTGGTGAAATCAGGGTAACAGAGTCAATGGATGTGATGTCAAAAGGGTCTTTGTAGCCAAGGAAGTCTGATGTTATTCCTCACAACCCTAGTCTACCCCTAAATTAGGGTGAATGTTCAGAAAACAAGAAAGGGGCATGCAAGGGTGGAAACACAGTGCCATTTCCACTTGTCAAATATGAGATATTGAATTGATGTGTTTTTGTGATAAATTCTTTCCTTTGGATTTAGGTGACCGGCCTGTGAGAGTTTATGCAGATGGAATATTTGACTTATTTCACTGTGGTCATGCCCGGGCTCTGATGCAAGCAAAGAACCTTTTCCCTAATACATACCTTATTGTAGGAGGTAAGAAAATATCTGATAACTTTAGGTGATTTCCAGAAAAAAATTATAGTAGCATTTTTCTTCTTTCATAACCTGAGCCCTGGCTCTTATTTTGGTTTTAAAATGAGGGATGTAGAGCAACCTCTGTAAAACATGAAGTATATGAAGTACATGAAGTATACAGACCTGGTGAAAGAAACTACAAGCTCTTTGACCTGAGATGTCCAGTTTTGTTTTGTTTTGTGTTTAAGTTTTATTAAGTAATCTCTGTACCCAACATGGGGCTCAAATCCACGACCCTGAGATGAAGAGTCATATGCTCTTCCAATTGGGCCAGCCAGGTGTCCCAGAGATGTCTAGTTTTTATCTCACTGTTTTCATTTGAGTTTCTACAGTTTGGGGAGCAACAGTGACCCCTATTGCCTACTTAAGAACAGCATTTACTAGATTCTAGTTTGTCATTTTGAATCAACTGAAGTACGAAAGTCTGTTAAGCGAATGTTATGTGATCCAGTACAGTCTTACAAAAATGTAATAAGGAAACATTTTTAAAATTTGTTTTAATGTGTATTCACTTTTGAGAGAGAGAGTCAGAGTGCAAGCAGGGAAGGAACAAAGAGAGAGGGAGACACAGAATCCGAAGCAGGCTCCAGGCTCTAAGCTGTCAGCACAGAGCCCGACATAGGGCTTGAACCCACAGACCCGATCATGACGTGAGCTGAAGTCAGACACTTAACCGACTGAGTTACCCAGGTGTCCTAAGAAAATATTTTTAAAAACTTAATTGCTGTAGAAATTCACAGCAGGTTAATTTCGAAGTCTTCTCCAAAGTGTGAACATACTGTTTACTGTGTATTGCTCCTGAAGGTATATCTTGGATTAGGAAAAGCATTGCTACCCAGAATGAGCTATATCCAGAAAATACTTCTCCATGTGGGGAGATCGGTTACAGTCCTAGGAAATGGGAGAGGTTGGTGGCTGAGGAATGGTTAAGCAAAGGGGACTTTGACTTACAACTTTATGATGTGGTGAACTCAGTTTGCAGTGATGAGCTCACACACAACTTCAAAGGCTTCACAGTGATGAATGAAAATGAGCGCTATGATGCCGTGCAGCACTGCCGCTATGTGGATGAGGTGGTGAGGAATGCCCCCTGGACCCTCACGCCAGAGTTCCTCGCGGAACACCGGGTAAGAGACTGAGTACATGTCCCCATTCCCCTCCTGGAATTCCCTCGACTCTCAAGACTTCCAGGACTCAGGCTAGTTTTCCACTAGCCGTATTTTACTTATACGTTCTGTGTAAATTTCACATGGAAGAGATGACAGTGGTTTTACTACTAGTCATCCCTAACATTTATATGGGGTTTGGTGGATTAAAAGCATTTTTACATCCATTATATTTCATTTGTTCCCCACAGTCTTATTGGGTAGTTATGGTTTCTACTTTAAATTTTTTTAATGTTTATTCATTTTTTGAGTGAGAGAGAGAGAGAGAGACAGAGAGAAAACGTGAGTGGGGGAGGGGCAGAAAGAGAGGGAGACACAGAATCAGAAGCAGGCTCCAGGCTCTGAGCTGTCAGCACAGAGCCTGATGTGGGGCTCGAACTCATGAACCATGAGATCATGACCTGGCCAAAGTTGGATACTTAACCAACTGAGCCACCCAGGTGCCCCTGTGGTTTCTACTTTATATCTGAGAACAGAGCCAGAAAGACCAAATAACCTGGTCCAGGATACACAGTAGCAGGGCTAGAAACTGAACTCTTCAGTTAAGTGATATTTATCCTCCCTCACTATGGATGTGTCCGTCCTCCTAATATACCAGTCCTTTAGAATATACAGAGCTTCAGCCATGTTCTCAGAAGTTCCAGGAAATAAGACAGATACACATAGACTTCTTTTGTATTAATCTAGTTTCAGGGCTTTGATTTTGGGCTAGATGTTGTGTGAGATCAACACACAGGGGGGTTTCTCACTTTTACTCATTGAGTTAGTATTATAAAACCCCTCACCTTCTTTTAATTCTCACACAGTAGAGAAACAGGTTTCTTATAAAAGGTGAGTATAAAAGATGAGAAGGGTCTATCAGATCAGGTCGGAGGCCCTCAAGCTTGAGGAATATTGTCAGTTCTCAGCAAGAGTGATGTTTGTTAAAACTAGGATTGTGACAGACCTTTTATAATTCTCTAGCTTTTCTATATCTATACTTGGCACCTGATGTACCAAAGGTGATGAACAAGATTATTCCCAGCAACACAGCCAGGCAGGCCCAGGCAGAAGAGGGTAGAGGAACTTTTAACTTCTCTTTTCTCCTTGTTAGCAGTGTATCCTCAACCAGCCGTCTTACTTGCCCACCATTCTTATTTTCACTTTGCTGCCTATTGACCCCTGATAAATTGTCCATAAGTAACCAAGATGTTAGCCGAGAGTCTCTGACACAGTCCTGGGCATGGTTCATACTACAGTGGCTTCTGGAACTGGGTATGGTTGTGTTAGCAATTATATTAGTAAATGCCATTTGGCCTGCTCAGGAATGACTAAGTAAGGTTAGCGTGTCTGTCTGAAAGATTATTGATCCCAGTGGCGTTGGTCTCTTCTCATTGTTGCAAGAGGTATTGACAGGAGTAAAGTGATAGAGCCTAAGACCAAAAGGTCTTTTATGGCTTTGAGTTTTACATTTCTCAGGAGTATAGATGTATCTGTTCTAGTAAAAGGGCTCTTGGCTGCTATTTTTATATTCCCACTCATCTCATGGACTGAGAGAGAAACCAGCTAACAATGAAGTGACCTCTTTTGCATATTTTTAGAAACCCTTATTTGACCAACCCTTATAGACCTGGGAGGATGGGGAGATTTCCTTTCTTCTTTCCTTGGCTCCACTCACTAGCTAACAGACTGGCAAATTCTCCAGTCCTATTTACTATAGTATGATGACTGGTATGCAGTGTGAGGGTAGCACTTCCAGTATACCAGGAGAAATAGTTAAAAACAGAAACTGGCCAACTTCATGTTTATGATTGATAAATAATTAGTTTGGGTGGCTTATGAATGAATCATGGAATGTATGAAGCAAAGCAAAGAGAGATAAAGAAAAAAAAGTCCATTCGAGGCCTGGCCTCTCCTTGTCCTTTATCTGGGTCTGGGAGAGTATTTATTGAAAGAGTATTTACTGGTTCTTTCTGATGGCAGTTATCCTGGGTTTTAAATGAAGTTTCCTTATTTCAGATTGATTTTGTAGCCCATGATGACATTCCTTATTCTTCTGCTGGGAGTGATGATGTTTATAAGCACATTAAGGAAGCAGGTGAGTAAGCTGATGTATATCCTCACTTTATGGAGTTTCAGGGGCAGTGACAGAGATTCAACAACATCTACTTTACAGAGGAAAATGTATACACTTAGAAATTCAACATTTACTTTCTGGTCACACTTCATTTCAGATAAAAGGTTAAGGTGAGCATAGTTCTGACATCTATCAATTCTCAGTCTAAACATCTACTTTTGATATCTCTTTTTTTTTTTTTCAACGTTTATTTATTTTTGGGACAGAGAGAGACAGAGCATGAATGGGGGAGGGGCAGAGAGAGAGGGAAACACAGAATCGGAAACAGGCTCCAGGCTCTGAGCCATCAGCCCAGAGCCTGACGCGGGGCTCGAACTCACGGACCGCGAGATCGTGACCTGGCTGAAGTCGGACGCTTAACCGACTGCGCCACCCAGGCGCCCCTTGATATCTCTTTTAATTTCAGCTATATGTGTGTGTGTGTACACACACACACACACACACACATATACATTTGTTGTTGTTGTTGTTGAGAGAGAAAGAGAGAGAGGACACAAGTGAACAAGGGGCAAAGAGAGAGAAGTGGGGCTCACCTGAAGCAGGACTTGTACTCACCCAAAGTGGGGCTCGAGCTCACTTGAAGTAGGGCTCATGCAAACTCATGAACTGTGAGATCATGACCTGAGCTGAAGTCAGATGCTTAACTGACTGAGCCACCCAGGTGCCCACCCCATATTTTTCTTAATATTAGGACCATATAGCTCCTGCTTTCCTTGCCCCTAGCCTTTAATTCAGTCCTCCTATCTGTCAGTATCTCCAGATTTCACTTAGTAATAGTAGATTCTGCTTTTTGAGGAAAACGGTGTTGCTCCCAGTTTTCATCTAGTCCTACTGTCTAAGTTAACCAGAATGTCACAGTGTTTGTATGTGTTCTTGGATTAGGCATGTTTGCTCCAACACAGAGGACAGAAGGTATCTCAACATCAGACATCATCACTCGAATTGTCCGGGACTATGATGTGTATGCCAGACGGAACCTACAGAGGGGCTACACGGCAAAGGAGCTCAATGTCAGCTTTATCAATGTGAGTTCCAACCTCATCCCAGAATTCCCTGTCCTGATAGGACACACATTTGCCTCCCACTTCATCTAAGCTGAAGTTGCTTCTTTTCAGTCTGTTATAATTATCCACCTCCAAAGAGGCAGTGATTGCCTCTTTGCTGATAACACTATGCTAAGCTATTTACAAAGAGAATAAAACAGAGGCATTTTCTGCCTTTACAGCTTACTATCAACACATTGATATAAAGATGTACAGCTAAATAAATAAATAAAAATATGTAACTTACCTAGTACAGTATTTGTATCAATTATATTTATTTACATTTTATTTTTTTAAAGTTTTATTTTGAGAGAGAGAGAGACAGAGAGCGCGCAAATGGGGGAGGGGCAGAGAGAGAGGGAGAATCCCAAACAGGCTCGGCACCATTGGTGAAGAGCCCGATGCAGGGCTTGACCCCATGGAACTGTGAGATCATGTCCTGAGCTGAAACCAAAAGTTGGATGCTTAACCAACTGAGCCACCCTGATACCCTCTACATCAATTATATTTAAAACAGTAGTTCTTAACCTTTTATTTATTATTATTATTATTATTATTATTATTATTATTATTATTTTGGTTGGTCTTTGGAAAATCTAATGAAAGCTATTCCCTCTGTGGATAGTGACACACAACATTTTGCATGCAGTTTCTCAGGACATGTGGACCTGGTTTTAAAATTTGATTTATGAAAGCAGGTTTTAAAATAGGTTTTAAAATAGGTTTTAAAATTTGATTTATGAAAGCAAAGTTTATCTTAGCTAATATTGCCTTTAAGAAACAAATGGCTATACATTTTATTTGGAAATTGTATCTTAATAAAGTTGGTTTTAAAAGAAGGAAGCTGCTAACTCTATCTTCGACACAAGTAGCTTACTGTGCTCTCTTACCTGTTTCTAATTCTGTGAATTATCAATAGGTGAAATGGTTTCATCTAAATATGATTTATCTATGCGGATAAGCCCTAGCTGTTGCTAACCACCTACTTCAGAATCTCTATGTTCAGTTGTTTAAAAATCCTAAATATATTCCCTTTCCCGTGATCTGGAAACTATGAAAATACTTTTCATTTGGCAAAAAATACCCCCCATCCCTAGAGGGTTCATACCATTTTCCCTTCTCTTTAGGGAAGCTTGTAGGACCAAAGAGTATCCTCTTCCTTTTGCAACTGAGTAAACAGACCTCCAGATACCACAAACTAAAATAAATAGCTCTTCTAAAATCATAGAATAAGCCAATGATAGAGGGGAAAACATCTAGTACAGTAAACTAAGTAAAAGATGCACTACTGCAACCAATAATTCTTGGTGGTATTGTGCAGTAATCTTGTGGCTCCCTATACGTCTTCATCTAGAATGGGGTTTGGGTTATGTTGGGCATGTTTATGTTCCAAGTTTATGTTTTGTCCTAAAAAATCGGATGCATTTGGCTATGTGCCTGTCTGTTACTGAGCCCACTCTATATATTTAGTTTAGTCTAGGCTTCCACAATGTTCGAGTTATCACCTTTTTGTATAAGATGACCATCCAGAGTATATTTTATGTTACTATGATAGAGAAGTATGGGATACATTAGAGCGAAGTGAAGTTCTCATGGCTGGAAATAGTGTCAGTAGAGTGCCAGACCATTTTCTTCTTTCCTTTTGGAATGGAGGTCAGAGTGAGTATTATTTCTCAAAACAATTATTTCTTTACTTAGGAGAAGAAATACCACTTACAGGAGCGGGTTGACAAAGTAAAGAAGAAAGTGAAAGATGTGGAGGAGAAGTCAAAAGAATTTGTTCAGAAGGTTGAAGAAAAAAGCATTGACCTCATTCAGAAATGGGAGGAGAAATCCCGAGAATTCATTGGAAGTTTCCTGGAAATGTTTGGTCCAGAAGGAGCACTGGTAGGTTCTTTCCTGATGGACAGTTTAGGGAATTTCAGGAAAATATAGGGAATTCTCATGCTGTGGAAAGAATTACAGAATTATAGAAAGAGATATCAACATTAAGTAGTTATCTAATTTGTCCCTTGTATTGGGCAGAACTATCTTTTGACTATCCCCAAAAAGTTCTTTAAAGTGTTCATAGAAAGAAGTTATATATTCTCCTAAATAATTTTGCCAACTCTTTGTCCAAATCTGGTGATAAGTAAGTAACCTTGCCCAGCTTACTTCTACACTATAGTTTTCAATAAAAGGAAAGGAAAGAACAAAGAATAGTAAAAAGAAAGCTGCCTCCACTACAAACAGCTGCTGCAGAATTGCTGGGTGAGGTGAGAATTCTGCCCTTGAGGAGTAGCAAGGTCTTTTCAAGCCAAATAGAAGGTGAAGTGTAGCAATTTAGCAAGTAAGCCCTCAGATATCAGGAAGGATCTAACTGTGAGACTGTTTGATACCAGAATAGATTATTCAGGGAGAATATAGAATTTCCTTTTCAGAGAGCTCTACAACTAGAATAGGTACGCTTTTGTCTGAGTTAGTTCCTTTGTTTTTGCCTGGAGCCTGGAATGCAGACCAAGTAGCCATTTAAGAATTCCTTTGACATAGAAGTCAAGGATTGAGTGATAGCATGTGGGAACCCTTAGATAAGTTGCATAGCATGGACTACTTTAGGGAGGAAATTACTTAAACTTATAGCTGTGTCCCTCCCCTAGCTTATTCAATTACTTATGACATTGCACAGGGCACTTGTGATAATTTGAAGTCGCAGATCCTCCAGTGGTGATTTAGTAGGATCCATAGGTTTCTTCTAATTTTACCTTTTGGTCTCCCCAGAAACATATGCTGAAAGAGGGGAAAGGCCGGATGCTGCAGGCCATCAGTCCAAAGCAGAGTCCCAGCAGCAGCCCCACTCGGGAACGCTCCCCCTCCCCGTCTTTCCGATGGCCCTTCTCTGGCAAGACTTCCCCGCCGTCCTCCCCAGCAAACCTCTCCAGGCACAAGGCTGCAACCTATGACATCAGTGAGGACGAAGAAGACTAAGTTTTCATCCCTCCTTTCCTCTCCCTTCCCTCTGTCCCATAACCTTCGGAAGCTCTCGGTTGAATTCCAAATTGTGATCCCAACACTAAACCTAAGGACAGCTACAAAAGAAAGAAAGTTGGGGCAGGAGGACCTAGGATGGGATCAGCCCATCCTCCAAGAGAGGCGTCACCCATTCACACCAAGAAGGAGGCTGAGTACACCTTAGAAGCCTGTTCTGCATCCATATTCCCTCTTTACAGACTTTGCTTTACTGTTTATGTTCATGTGATCTTGACAGGAAATTGTCATTTTTAGTAATTTTTTAAAAATCAGTCTTTCAAATGTTATAAGTAAAACTGATTTTTTGCCCCTGAGGAGTGGGCACAAGGAAGTGGTGTATTACCCAGAGGCCTTTTCTTCCTGATACACTATAGTGTTGCCTTCTGTTCTGAGACAGAGTGGCTTGCCAAGTCCTTCAAGCAATGACCTGCTTATGAGTGATTTCATGGGGAGGGGCAAATAGCATAATTTTGGAGTCCTTAAAAAAAAAAAAAGCTAAAAGCTGAGTAAGCTCAGCCACAAATCACCTAAATGTACTGCTGGCACATGTGTCAATGTGGCTTGAGAAGAAGGAGATCTGAGCCTAACTTTTCTTACTCCCTGAGGAGTTTCGTATTGGACCCAATGGGGTTCATGGAAGACACTGATGGGGATGGAACCAGACCACATGGCATCGTCTGCGGTTTTCCTCCTGTGTTCATCTTCCCAGAAAACTCTGTTGCCCAGTTATTTGGGAGCTCTGATCAATCTCATTCCTGCAGTCTACCTTTGAAGGAAGGAACGCTTTCAGGTTTATTGTGATTGAGGAGGGGAGTGGGGCACTACTCAATCCTATACGGGGTCAATTCAGGTTAATTTTCCCAGACAGGAGTAAGTCCCTGGCCCTGATACTCCTATTTCAATGCTTATTACCTAGCTTTTTGCAAAGGGTACTTTGTAAATGTCTGCAGTTTCAACATGATCTGTTAAATCCAAGTTGCTCAAAGCCATACTGAATATTTGGAGAAATTTTGCACAGAATTTAAACACAGAAGTGTAAGGAAACACCCCCCTTTCTGAAGCCTTATCTTGAACTCTGCCCCTCTTAAGAAAGTTGTGGGGTTTATGTTTGTTTGTTTGTTTGTTTGTTTGTTTGTTTCTTAAAGTTCTTGACTGGAACTAGTGCTCCAGGTAGTGTTCCTTTTCCTCCGAGAGTTGCAGCTGGTGGGGACTTCCCTCCCCTGCCCCTCCAGCAGGCCACAAAGCATGGGTTCACATTACAAGAGTATGGGAGGTTCTCTGTCTTCTCCCCATGTGCCTGCTGGTTATGGTGCCACTTCCCCTGTTAGGTTGCCCACGGGGATTCACCACTTATATTTCCCGTCAGAGATGCTGAAGCTTAACACTTGCAGTTGAGTGTGAGCTCATCTGAAACCTCTAGCATTCTACAGCTACATGACCTAGCAGACTGTCATCTTCAATAGTCCTGTAGCTGGGTTCAGGGGAAAACTGCTTATGTCCAGGCCCCACCCTGTCACTCATAAATACCCCTTGTGGGGGTGGAATTTTGATGTTTTCAGTGTTAGAAAACCACATTTTATCTTTCCTTGCCCCTGTGCTAGGGCTGTGAGCATCTCATAGTCTCCTCTCTAAATACTTTGTGATAAAACCTGCTCTTCTGCCTGAGGATCAGAGGCTAGAATCACTGCCTGCCTGCGAAGCAGGACTACCTTGGTTCCTAAAATTCTGATCATGCAGAGAGGCAGAGTAGAGACACAAAGAGAGGGAAATCTCTTGTTGTCGTGACGGCCTATGAAAACTGCATTTCTGACTCTTCTCATGAAGTGCTATTTGTGCTATCAAATCTGGTTTACTTGAGCTTTGGCTTCGAATCCTTTTGAAACAGTTCAAGTTACTGTTTTCCTGCATTAGCCAGCTTCATAGGATCACATATTTTAACTTTTCTGCTTCAGTCTTCCTTCTTTGGGAACTTTGCCTATTCTCCCTGGTATAGAAACATGATGAAGTCATTACTGAGGCTCACCTATGTGTTCCCTCAAAGTACACGTTAGCCAAATGTATTTGGCAAGGAAGACGCTCAGAATGTGGTTTTCCTCCCTACAGTCAGTCCTCTCAAGCACACTGCCTGGGACCTCTTCCTCTGCTCTATCAGTGGGCTCTTTTTCACATTCCCTGCTCTTGGAATATAACAGCTGTGCTGGGAAGCTCTGTGAGACTACCAGGGCCAGCATATGCACGTGTTCTTGGAAAGCCCTCTCGCCCCTTTTGACAAGACTACAGTCTCAGTCTCCTAACACCAGTGCATCTTCAAATAATTGTGACTTTAAGCAAAATCTTTTATGGTGTGGCATATTTGCTTCTTTGGGATAAATGTGATCCTAAGTGCTGGACAAGGATGGGTGGAGGGAGGAAGCTGTTGGGATGATGCATTATTTGATTGTGCCTAATTCAATGAAGTTAGTTGTTTGCCTACCATGACCATGCCTGTGATCTGTAAATCTTTGCATATTAATTTTAATATTAACTGGTAATATTAGTTTCTAATTAGCTGTTTCCCTGAATCCCACACACAAAGCAATAGGCCAAATGTAGCAGAGATGGGAGAGCCTTAAAAGTTGGTTGGCTTCAGAGCGCAGTGCATAAGACCGAAGAATGGAGACATGCTCAGGAGTTGGTGCCGAGGAGGTGCTTCCAGCAGTTATCTTGAGATGGCTGGGCAGAAAGTTTGCTCTTTTCCTACACTAGACTCAGGAGCACCGAGGAACAGAGATTGAAACTTTCGAGGAACAGAAATGGATCGTTCGTACTACTGTGGCTGTTTCTGATAGCTAGAGCCAAAGACCATTATTTTGCTGAGGCTTAGTTCGGTAAGAAGGGTGGGGATATGAGGAGGCTGAAGATCCTAAATGAGAAAAAACATGAAGGAGGTCAAGAGAACTGTTGACTTTTTCTGATTGCCGATAACCCAGCACCTGAGTTAGATTCTTCTTTTACTTGTGACCACACAGCTGGTCAAGCAGCTTCTGGATGGTCCCTCTACAGTGGTTCTTCACAGTGCTTTTGCTTCGCCAGATTATCTTGGTTTGTGGGTAGCTTCTGTTTTTCTGGAGCCGATTGCCTTTTCGACTCTGTTCTAGATCTCATGTCAAAAATCTTTCCAAATCAATTATATTTTGCTGCTTCTCTTTAATTCCCTAAAAGCCATAGCTTCTACCTTTTCTGTCATCACACACTTTCACCAGAAGTTGAACTAATACAGGTAGGAAAAAATACTCCCTTAATAATGTTTTTAACTAATGGTATTTTTTTTAAGCTTACCAATATAAGTATTTTTAAAGGTTGTATTTTGCAAAGTCATACAATGATTGTTCTTGTTTTCTCTCATAGAATAGATTGTCATGAGATAAAGAGTGGTCCCTAGCTTCTATTTTTCCAAATAAGTAGAACATGTCCTTGGGATTATATTATTAAATGTTAATTTTCTTTAAAAGAATGAAAGATTTTCTGTCTGCCAAAGTTTTATGTTAATACTCAGTTTGGGGTAGAGAACAAAAGTGCTAGGTTTAACACTGGGATGACTCAGGTTGTGTCCCTTTAGGTTTAAAGAGGGTTTTCCTACCCTTTTTAGGGGGCACCGACTGTTTTAAACACAGAGAGTCGATCAGTTGGGTTGTCCTATATTGAGGATGCTGAAAAGAAAAAGGCATGTTGGGAAGAAATGCTGGCCTTGGCATGAATGTTAGCCTCATCCCCAGTGCCAGCAACCCACAGGACGTTTCCTCAATCGGTGTTCAGTATATTGTTTTCCTATGTGAGTGTTACTAATTTGTTCAGAGTTATTTTGGCCTTTGTCATTTAGCCAAATAAAGGCAAAGTGGTTTTACCTAATATTCCATTTCCTGTGTTTTTGACCTGGTATACATGTGTGTAACATGTGTTATATATTTGGGGCTTTTGCCTATGCTCTCAATTTCTTTGCCTTTGCATCCTGATTTGTCTCCTCAAAGTTGTCCCATGACCATATTATTAGGAAAATCCTTTTTCAGCTTTGCACAGAAGCTATTGTCCCACAAAGGGAGGCTGGTCCAGATCTATGAGGTCTAATGTCCTCAGTGCCCTAATGGCACATCTGTCATTCAGAATCCATCAGGCTTCCATCTCTTCTTCAGAAGCCTGGTTTATTGGACACTGGGTTTGTACTATTTTGCCTGGTTGAGGTCTTTTTTTTCGTTTTAGTTGACACACAATGTTACATTAATTTCAGGTGTACAACTTAGTGATTTGACAAGTTTATACATTATACTGTGCTCACCACAATATCATTAACTATATATTCCTTATGCTCTGCTTTTTATTCCTGTGACTTACTCATTCCACAACTGGAGGCCTGTATCTCCCAGTCCCCTTTACCCATTTTGTCGAACCTCCCACCCCCTCCCCTCTGACAACCATCAATTTGTTGTTTGTATTTATAGATCCAACTCTGCTTTTCGTTTATTTATTTTTTTATTCCATTTATGAGTGGAATTGTATTGAATTGTATTTATCTTTTTCAGTCTGATTTATTTCACTTAGCATAATACCCTGTAGACCCATCCATGTTGTCTCAAATGGCATGATCTCATCCTTTTTTATGGCCATGTAATATTCCACGTGTGTGTGTGTGTGTGTGTGTGTGTGTGTGTGTATATGTGTGTGTATATATATGTGTGTGTGTATATATATGTATATATATGTATATGTATACATATATATGTATATATGTGTGTGTATATATGTATACATACATATATATGTATATATGTGTGTATATATATGTATATATACATATATATACACACACACATATATATATACACACATATATATATACGTATATATATATATATATATATATATACACACACACACAGACACATGCACACACCATACTTTCCTTATCCGTTCATCTATTGATAGACACTTACGTTGCTTCCAAGTCTTGGTTATTGTAAATAATGCTGCAATAAACATAGGGGTGCCTGGTTCAGTTCTACTCCTGTTCTTATACTAGGCAAACTACCATATACTTTCCTCCTTTTCACTGGCTTTAGGAAAACTCGGAGTGACCTTTCAATATACAAGCTTCAAGAGCTAATAGTGTCACCCACAGAGGCGATGTACCCAGTTACAGAGTTTTAAACTCTATCCTGTTTGTTTATTATAAAACCTAAAATACCTTCTCCAGGCAAGATCCAAAATAATTGCATCCTAGTCCATAATTCTCCTTCATTCCTATAGTCAAATGTAATCTACCAGCTTGTGCTGATGATGGAATCCATCCCCATTTGGTCAAGGTTGAGGGATAGTGAGGAAATCTTGTGCCCGTTTAATATGTACAGGCTCATTGTCCAAACCGTCCACCTCAGGCTTTGAAGTCAAATCCAGGTCTGGGGAAGGGAAAGGCTCATATCCAACCTTGTTATCTTTCCTTCGGTAGTACTTGCGTGTCAGCACAGTCATTACAAAAGTCTCCAGTATGAGAAGGTGGCAATTCATCACTGCAGTGTAGAGTGAAATATAATGTAGGTTATGCTAAATGGTAGAGGTGGTATCCTCCTAGCAGCCCTGGCATATGAGTTCAGCAACACTTTCTCCAGTTTATCCTCAAACCAAGCCTAGAGATATTAAGTTGTCGTAAATAACGTACCAGACGAATGGTAGAGCCAGAACCAGAACTTGGCTCTCTACCTTCTGCAGTCTGAGGCTAACATTAAACCCTTTTTTGTGTGTGTTTTATCAGTTTGACCTTCTGCTTCCAAACCACAGCCATTCCTCTCCCAGGAGCTAACAATTGAGCACATGGCTTCCTGGGTCAGCCACCAGGGCTGGCCTCAAGCTTTGGGATTATAGCTCTCCTCTGTGTGGTCAGAGAAGTCACTCTCTCCTGAAAGCCTCACTAGGATTTCTGGGAGATCCATTTCTGAGTATTCTGCATAGAAACCAGGATGGCCCAACCTCTGTTCTAAGGTCCATTCTTCCCTGGCCCCCCCTTCTCGCCCATCCCGGAATGGGAGAGGAATCCCTGTGTGCTCACCTTGAGACCTGACTTTAGAGGAAAAGGGAGGTGAACAAGCAATCTGCCCACTGTTGGCCAAGACTGAGAAGATGGATGGCTGCAGGGCGGTCAGGATGAGGAGCACCTGTGGACCAGAGGAGAGACAAGGGCAGGCTGGGCCCGGCGGCGGTGGCACTGCGGCCCGCTGGCCCACCGCTGTGCTTGCTCTTCCAATGCGTGCTCGGCTGACCTTTAGATCTGTGCAGTTGCAGAGGGTTGAAACTCACCCGAGTAAAATTTTGTGGCGTTTTGATCTTTAGGCAAATTACAATCTTCTACCCAATATTTTATGAACGTTTGAGACAAGAAACAAGAACTGATTGGGGGTTCGTGTTTATTTCCCCATTTCAGCCACGGATACTAACAAGCACTCGATGGATGAAAAGGATGGATGGTTAGAAGAGACTATTTCCATCTGGCTCAAGTATCTGAGATCCCTGCTCCTAGAATGATGGACAATTAGCCATGAAGGTACCCTTTGAAAAATCTCTGCCATGCCTGGGGCTGGGCAGCACGGGAAATGGGGAATTAATGTTCAGCGGGTACAGAGTTTCTGTGTGGAAGATGAAAAAGTTCTGGAAATGGATGGTGCTAATAATGACTGCACCACAATGTGAACGTAATTAATGCCACTGAACTGCACATTTAAAAATGGTTAAAATGCCAAATCGTATGTTATGTATATTTTAATACAATAAGAGAAAAAAAAAAAAAGAAAAAGAAAATCTCTGTCCAGAGGCTCCAGCAACACCATTTGCCTTAGTACTTGCCCTCCCTGACTGCACTTTTATGAAATGTCATCTTTTTAAAGACAGACTCAGCATGTCCCACAATAATCACAGGCAGGCTCGGCAATCATAGGGCCTTGACCCTGTGGCGTGACCCTAAGTGCTTCCGGGGCCCAGATCCTTTCTGCCCTTTCAGTCCCTGACTCCATTTCAGGCTCTTCCGGCCTCTCCTTCAATTCTACCTCTTATGTGCCTGGAAATTCACATTTTGCAGGCATCTGCTTAGATCAAATGAGAATTTATGTGAAATCACTCTGTTGACTACAAAGCAGTCACTATGCCTTGGGAGTAGAAGAAGGGCCTAGCAAGGAGACAGAAAGAATGGGGAGAGAAGGAAAACAAGATTGGATTAAAAGTCATTGTATTTATGGGCGCCTGGGTGGCTCAGTCAGTTAAGTGTCTGACTTTGGCTCAGGTCATGATCTCACAGTTTGTGAGTTTGAGCCCCTCGTCTGGCTCTGTGCTGACAGCTCAGAGCCTGAGCCTGCTACAGATTCTGTGTCTCCCTCTCTCTCTGCCCCCTCCCCCGCTTGTACTCTGTCTCTCTCAAAAATAAATGAAAAAAAAAAAACAATAAAAAAATTTAAAGTCATTGAATTTGGTGGAAGTTATCTGGGCTTAAGAGAATGGAAAGTGTAAAAAGTGAACAAATGTGCTTTGCAGAGAATTTTCAGAAGAGGTGTGAAGGTGAAGAGACAATGTAATGAGAAGGAGGGTGGATTTGGGAGTCAGATCTAAGTTTAAATTTTAGCCCCATACATATGTGCCTCAGGGGAAGCCCAATAATATCTCTGGGTCGCAGTTTCCTCCTTTGTAAAATAGAAATAATAATGACTCCAAAGATTGTTGTGCAAATTCAAATGTAACGTACGAAAAGTGCCTAGCATGTGGTGTAGGTAGTTCATAACTATGGTAATGCTGAAGCTAGTGGTGGTGGTGGGTTACAGAGTTTTAGGAAGTATTGGGTAGAAAAGAAAAGAAAAAAGAAAAAGTAGAAGAATCCAAGGTTGGTAATACATCTGTTACAAGTTGAAATGGGTCCCCTAAAATGATATGTTGAAGTCCTAACCCTCAGGACCTCAGAATATGATCTTATTTGGAAAGAGCATCATTGTTCTGGTGTAGTTAGATGTAATCAGTTAAGATGAGGACGTGCTGGAGTAGGGTGGGTCCTTATTCCAATATACTGTTGTCTTTCTAAGAAGAGGAAAAGAGACACAAGACCCTGGCACGTGCCATGTCATAACGGAGGCAAAATCAGTGATGCAGCTGCAAGCCGGGGATTGCTGGCAAAGCACCAGAAGTTAGGAGGCGTCAAGGAAGAATTCTCCCTTGTAGATTTCAGAGGGAACGTGGCCTGGCTGACACGTTGATTTTGGACTTCTAGCCTCCAGAACTATGAGACGATACATTTCTGTTGTTTTAAGCCGCTCAGTTTGTGATATTTTGTTAGGGCAGCGCTAGGAAACTATTACAGCACAGGAAAAGCAAAAACTGGGAAGGGGCAGGGATCCTTTTCCAGATCTCACCGGAAACCTAGGCTTAACAAGATTCCCGGACCCGCTTTTTGCCTTTATTAGTCTCACCTCCTAACCCCAATTCTAGTTACCTGGAACAGAACAAATTTGCCTCCTATATTCTGCTCGCCCAAGTGCAGCTTGGCTTGACGGAAAAGGATGGCCAGGGACCAGAGGGCCAGCAGGGTGGACACACCGAGGAGAGTGTTGATCCACAGAGCTATGCTCTCCTCAGAAATCTGGTGGCAGATCAGAAAGTAGTCAGTGAGGAAGGCAAGTCCTTTTCTCCTTCTATTTCTCCTCTTCCATGGTGGGAAAGGTAATAAAAAATAAATAAAAAGCCCCAGAGCCTTGGCCTATTCCACTCTCCTCTCCCCACAAGAGTCCAAGCCTCTACCTTTTCTATGGCCACACTGTTGCTGGGACTACCCTGTCTGTGGAGCCCTGGATCAGGGGATGTTGGCTCCAGCTATTCCTTTTAGAGCTCAGAGGTACTGAGTCTTGGAGTTTGCTGCCCCTTACTCCTGGCTTACATCTGCTGGGTCATAGATGCCATCAGGGATGAGAAACAGGCCCGCCAGGCTCAGTGTTATCTTGAAGAAGGCATACTGGAATGGGCCCAACATCAGCAGCTGAAGCTTCTTCCTAAAGGAAGAAGAGGGTTGGGAACATGAACCCATAAAGTGTCCACCTCAAGAAGACCTTCCAGCTCCCTCACTGGGATCCTGGGCTGAAGCTTGTCTGTCATAATAGACACCAAAATGGCTAAATGGATGGGGATGTAGGAAGAAGCCAGAATGTCGAGAGCACTGGGAACCTTCTTCTTGCCTCCCACTCATCTGACCAGAATGCTGCCCTTTGAGCAAGGACTATCAGAAAGTTGACCCCAACCTCTTTAACCAAAATGGGCATAAGAGACAAGTAAGTAGCCCAAAGTCCAGTGTGGTAAAGTGTGTAGGCAGCAGTGAGCCTAAGTGATGGAAACTGGAGTTCTCCTTCCTCTGCTCCCCTCACCCCTGGGTGGGTGCCTAATGTGTGGGTGCTGGCTGCGGGATGCCCACCTTTTGCCACTGGCTCTGTCCCATACAAACCTGATTCCAAGAGGCTTGAAGCAGGGCTGAGAGAGCCATAGACACTCTTGTGAGAGTGAAGAGAGAGGCTAACCTGTTCCTCAGTTCTGCCTCTCCCTCCCACCTTACCTGGTGAGCATGAGTGGGGGGCAGCAGGGGCAGCAGCAGCAGCAGGGGCCAGTGTGGACCATCATCGGAGTGTCCTTCAGTGTCCTTATTACTGCCTCCTTCCCACCAAAGCCTTCCACCATGACCAGCATCAGCAGATAAAAGCATACTGAGTAAAACCTGGAGTGGGAGTAGAGGTGAGCTTCACAGAGGGGGAGGTGGCCAGGTAAGGGGATACCCCTTTGCTGCCAAAGACATATAGACTGCAAAGGGTGAAGGAGAGGTGGGGCTCACTGAGGGGGTCCAGTAGGGACCAGGCATTTGGAATGTGTGAGCCAGCAAGAGGGAGAGGACAGGGTCCAGGGGTGGAGGAAGAGGGGAATTTGAGCCTATGTGAACAAAATGGTGACTGAAGATGAAGAGAACCAGAAGTTCAAGAGACCCGGATTAGCACAAGTTGAAAGGGGCTAGACTCATGATCAATTGATTTGCAGGGATTTATGGAAGGGATAGGGGATAAAAGAAGATGCAGACTCTGGAGTCCTGGGTGAGTGGGGAGCAAAAGGGTACCCACCTCAGAGCTGGGGGTGGGGCAGGACACTCACGAAGTTATGGCCATTTCTACAAGCATGAGGGAACGAGGGATCCAGAGACCAAAACAGCAGAACACAGACACGACCTGCTTGAAGGCAAGCAAGAAGCTGGTTGGGGCAAGAAGGGAGTCTTTGTGCTCACCCTCTCAAATTTTTGTGGCAAAAGCTCAAGGAAGCAAAACCCGAACACATGAGGCAGCATTACTCAAAAGTGGCCATCTGGAAGAACAATCAAATCAACTAATTTTTCTTTTTAATTTAGTAGTCAGTTCCTTCTATATCTAGGGTTAGAGACAGCTGGTCACTGTAAGTCAAAATGTCATTTTGAAGACTATCTCATCCCATATCCCCGGAGTAGGAGTAGGCAAGTTCATCCTTGGGAGGAACTGGATCAAGAGCCAGCCCTTCCTTTTCAATGCCACATGTTACTAGAGCATCTCTGATGACTTGAGATGGCCCAGGCAGGTGTCATCTTCTAGAAAAGGACCTCGAGGGCTCCATTCTCCGCTCCAGACACACACACACAGACCTTACCACAAGGAAACGGAAGTCTAATCTTATGGCCTAGGAACAAGTCAGAGACCTATACAATGGCTACCAGAGTGGGTTATAAAGGTCTATAATGCAAGGATAGAGTTGAGTTGTCCCCATGGGAAAGAAAATTCTTTGCCTCCCTCCCATCTGAGGAACCACTGCTTGCCTGTGTAGGAAGGAAGCTTGCTTTTAACAATGATACTGTGGTGGGGAGGTAGTGAGTGGGGCTGCTGGTGGGGTGAGCAGTTCCTCTAGCTGTCTCTGAGAATTCAAAGAACTCCAGAATTCAAGCTGTGTCCCACTGCCTGTTGACCCAGGCAGGGTGTCCTGACTGCAAATGGAGATCGCATTACAAACCCCCATCCTAAGTGGGTAGAGACAGGCAACCCTTTGCTGGCTTGAAATGCTGAGTTTAGAGGAATTCCCAGAACGGTTCCTGTCTCTTGTTTAGTCCCTCCCAAAGGGCAGCTACAAGGCCCTCACCGTGGGTGCAGAGCTGCTCCAGAGCAAAGTCCTCCTCTTGATGGGGCAACGGGTGTTCTTGTACAGGTAGACAGCATCCTCCACGAAGATGGTGACCGAGCCCAGGGCAAGCAGAGTCATAATGACTGTGAGGGCAATTTCTGCAGGGCCCAAGGCTAAAGTAGAAAGAGAAGGCAGACTCTTGTTAAGTAAAGACCAGGGATGAGGGGCAGGAGGTGTGGGCTTTCTCACTTGGATCTAAATTGCTTTACCATATCTAGAATTATCTGGTCTAGGCTTCCACCCATGCAGAAGAATGGCATTTTCTTAGACCTTAGTATGTAGCTAAAAAGTAGTCATTCTTCTGAATGGATGGGAGACTAGACCAGATGATTCTAGGTATGGTAAGGCTTACCTCAACCAGGATATAGACACCAAACAAGTTTTTACATAACGAGCAAAAATTTTGAATTAGGAGGTTGGCAGGGCCTATTCAACTTTACTACTTCCAGTAAACGGTGTCATGTTAGCAAACATGGACCAATTAACATTATAATTAAAGCAGAATGTAATGAATGGTATATACTTTAGAGCCATTTAAATTTGATTTCAAAATTATGTCACGAAACTGGGACGTTAGGATGGGAATTTAACAAAAGAGAAATGGATACAAGTAAAGACTCCAAGGACATTTGGCTCGTGTTGGCCTCATAATTAGTCTTAAATGTGGTCCAGTAGCTCTCTTTAGTGTTTCTTGCAGTCATTTGAGGCGTTGTTAAAAATTAGATGTCTGGGGGCACCTGGGTGGCTCAGTCAGTTAAGCGGCCGACTTCGGCTCAGGTCATGATCTCGCGGTCTGTGAGTTCGAGCCCCGCGTCGGGCTCTGTGCTGACAGCTCGGAGCCTGGAGCCTGTTTCAGATTCTGTGTCTCCCTCTCTCTCTGACCCTCCCCCGTTCATGCTCTGTCTCTCTCTGTCTCAAAAATAAATGTTAAAAAAATAAAAAAAAAATTAGATGTCTGGGTCCCACCCTCAGAGATGCTGCTTTAATAGATCTGGGATGGACCCAGAAATCTGCATTTTCAACAAGCTCACCTGGTAATGGTCAGAGGATAACAAACATTTTGACAAACACTGGTGAAACTCCTCCGGCTTCACTTTTGCTAACAGGAAAAACCATTTTCAGCACGATACGTGTTTCTGACTATGTGATTCATCAGGGCAACAATTAGTTTTAAAAAAAGTGTTCTGTCTTTTGGTGACTAAGCCTTGACCCTCATTTATCTTAAGTCTCTTCCCTAGTTGGTTGACCCTCTTTCCCACCACCTGTCTTGATGAGAGGAAGAAGGGGGAAAAGAAGACTGCCAGAGCCCAGTCTGTTGTCCCCATGCATTGGGAGTAAAGTAGGAGGAAGACATTGGCTGGTCCACCCTATGTTTTGATGACTGAGGTCAGCTCAGAGAGATGAAACCAAAGCAGGGAGGAAGGAGGCCACACCACAGTAAAAGCTTGAGTCGTCATCTGGACCAGCCATGCCTGGTGCCACCACAAGGAGCAACCAGGACAAGGATGAATCTGTCAAAAAATACCACGCTGATCCTGGTTGCTCTTATTTTAGGGCACACGTTTTTCTCTCTGTTGCTTTATCCAGAAGAGGCCCTTCACCTCTGACCACAGTTAGGTCGAATGACCAATCCAGAGGACCTGCATGGGGGAGGTGGCCCTTAGACTCTAGCTCCCAAGCTGGACTTGTAAAGTCAGTAGTAAACTTTTTCTATCACAGGCCATAAAAGACAGGGTTTTGCTATTTTTCTGTCCTCCTACCCAGCCCTTCCTCTACCCACCTCGGCTTAGTCAGGATACTAAGTGACTCAACTAGTGGCTTGACTTTGCTGTTACTGTTTAGCTCTGCTGCCTCTTTCTCAGTTATCTCTCTGGATACTGTTCCAGAAGGCCCTGCAAGGTTTGGACATTAAAAAACTCGTTGCAGTCCTTTACTAAAAAGACTTTACCTTCTCCTCTTCAAAACTTTTAAAATATAAACATCAGAGGATTTTTAAATATGATTTTACCCTTTACAACAAAAATGAGTACTTCAAACACTCATGGAGATACCCATTAAGTCTGTCATATGTCATGATAATTCTAGATAGATTAAAGGGATGTCTTTAAAAAATCAAACAGGATTGGGAATGCAAGCTGGTGCAACCACTCTGGAAAAGTATGGAGGTTCCTCAAAAAACTAAAACTGGAAATACCCTACGACCCAGCAATTGCACTACTAGGCATTTACCCACGGGATACAGGTGTGCTGTTTCGAAGGGACACATGCACCCCCATGTTTATAGCAGCACTATCAACAATAGCCAAAGTATGGAAAGAGCCCAAATGTCCATCGGTGGATGAATGGATAAAGAAGATGTGCTATATATATACAATGGAGTATTATTCGGCAATCAAAAAGAATGAAATCTTGCCATTTGCAACTACGTGGAACTGGAGGGTATTATGCTAAGTGAAATTAGTCAGTCAGAGAAAGACAAAAATCATATGACTTCATTCATATGAGGACTTTAAGAGACAAAACAGATGAACATAAGGGAAGAGAAACAAAAATAGTATAAAAACAGGGAGGGGGACAAAACAGAAGAGACTCATAAATATGGAGAACAAACTGAGGGCCACTGGAGGGGTTGTGGAAGGGGGGATGGGCTAAATGGGTAAGGGGCACTAAGGAATCTACTCCTGAAATCATTGGTGCACTATATGCTAACTAATTTGGATGTAAGTTAAAAAAAAAAAAAAAAAAAGAAACAAAAAAAAAATCAAACAGGAAAAATTGAGAGAAAAAAAAGAGAGAGAATTGTATTTTCATGAAGATTTTGGAGAGGGAAAACCTTCTTAAGCTTAGGAGTAATCTGAGAAATCACAAAGAGAATGATGGTCAAATTTAATATAAAGTGTGTAAACTTCTTTCTAAATGTTTAAAAGAAATAGACAGCAAACAGACTGAGGGAAAAAGCTTTTTAATAAATGTGTACTCAAGTTTAAGATCTTTATTAGATAAAGAGAACTGATAACAAAAACAGGACACTTGCAAATAAATGGAAAAAGATATTAACACAGTTCAGGACATGTGGGAAAATAGTCAATCTGCTTAGTCGTCAGATAAGAGCAAAATAACTGTGATATATTATTTTTGTTCCATTAAAAGATAATGTTTATAATATATTGACTAATAGCCCCAAGTTATAAACAACTCAAGTGCCCAACAATATTGGAATTATTAAATAAAGTACCTAACTAAATATTAATTATCAAGGTCTGAAAAATTTGTGCCATAAAAAAAATCTTTGTAAAGAATATGTAATAATTCTTGAGAAGAGTAATAACTTATTAACACTCAAACAAACAAACAAAAAATGCATTAACAGACCCCACATATATGGTTATCTGATTTACGACAAAATTTCCACTACAATTCATGGGGAAAAGAGTGGGTTTTTTTTGAGAAAGAATTCTGGGTTATCTGGATATCCTTTGGGGGATAAAAAAGAACACTGACTGCTCTTTCATATCATACAAAAACACCTAAATGTGATAGTTAAAACAATAGTTTTTAGAGGAAAACAGAGACGTATCTCTTCATGACTTTGAGCTAGGCAAAGATCTTTTAAAATAGGACACAAAAGCACTACCCATAAGTTTAAAAATCGATAAATTGGACTTTCTTAAAATTAAACATTTTTATTTGTTGAAAGAAACCATTAGGAGAATGAAAAGACAATCTCAGACTGAGAGAAGGTACTTGCAATACAGATATCCAACAAAAGACTTGTATCTGTAATATATAAAGAATTCCTATCAGTAAGAAAAAGACAACACAATGTTTTTAAATGAAGAAAAAAAAAAGACCTAAACAGTTACTTCACGAAAAAAAGTACCTCAATGTTTGAGAAGCATAAAAGGCGCTAAATGTCAACAGTCATCAGGGTAATACAAATGCGAGATGCCATTATATACCCACCAACAGGGCTAAAATTAAAAGGACTCATGATTCCAAGTGCTGATGAGGATAAGGAAAAAATGGAACTCTCATATATTTCAGCTGGGAGTGGCACAATGACTTTGGAAAGCAGTTGGTAGTATGCCTTTAAGCTAAACATACACCTACCCTATGACACAGAAATTCCACTTCTGGACACCTATTCAATAGAAATGAGTGCTTATAATCACCAGAAGAATGCTCAGAGCAGCATTATTCATAATGGCCCAAACTGGAAATAGCTCATATTGATTCAACAAGAATACAAATAAATACAGTTGATCCTTGAACAATGCACAGTTGAAAATCTGCGTATAATTTTTGCCTTCCCCAAAACTTAACTACTAATAGCCTACGGTTGACCAGAAGCCTTACTGATAACATAGTTAATTAACACTTATTTTGTATGTTATGTGTATTATATTCTGTATTCTTACAATAAAGTAACCTAGAGAAAAGAAAATGTTATGAAGAAAATCATAAGGAAGAAAAAATATATATGCACTACTATACATATATTTATTGAAAAAAATCCTCATAAGGGCGCCCGGGTGGCTCAGTTGGTTAAGCATCCTACTCTTGGTTTCGGCTCAGGTCATGATCTCATGGTTCTTAAGTTTGAGCCCCACATCGGGCTCTGCGCTGACAGTGCAGGGCCTGCTTGGGATTCTCTCTCTCTCTTTCTCTCTCTCTCTCCCTCCCTCTTTACCCCTCCCTGGCTCTCTATCTCTCTCTCTCTCAAAATAAATAAACTTAAAAAAAAAAAAATCCTTGTGTTAAGTGCACCCATGCAGTTCAAACTCATGTTGTTCAAAGGTCAATTGTAAATTGTGATACATTCCCATAATAGAATATCACACAGCAATTAAAAAGAATAAACAGGCAACAGAATGGATCAATCTTAAAAACATAATGGTGAGGGAAGGAAGCCAGACGCAAGAGTACATACTGTTTGATAAACTGTCTGTTTATATAAATTGAGGAATAGGGAAAAATGATCCATAGAGGAGGTAGAGGTTAGAATAGTGGTCTCAGGCGGGCGCCTGGGTGGCTCAGTCGGTTGTGTCCAACTTTAGCTTAGGTCATGATCTCGCCGTTCGTGAGTTCTAACCCTGCACTGGGCTCTGTGCTGACAGCTCAGACCCTGAGCCTGCTTTGGATTCTGTGTCTCCCTCTCTCTCTGCCCCTCCCCAAGTAGTGCTCTGTCTCTCTCTCTCAAAGATAAAATCATTTTTAAAAAATTAAAAAAAAAAAGAATAGTGGTATTAGAAGGCATATGAACTAAGGAGGGAGCACGAAAGACCCTACTGGATGCTGGAAGGTTCCATTTTCTTGACCGAGATGCTGGTTTCACAGATTTACACATAAGTAAAAATGCATCATATTACATACTTGAGATCATTATCCTTTACTATATGTAACTTATACCTAAAAAAATCTTATGTCAGCAAAGAAGATTGCAAAATTAGCCCAGTAAAATTATAACCATGTTTGGGGAGAGAAAGGTAGAAAAGAGTTGGAAGAAAGAGTGGGGCACTAATATCTTTATCTCACAAAATGGAAAATCAAGAAATACTGCCCTGGCTGGCAGAATAAGAAATAAACTAAATGGATAGTAAATCTATAAAGATAACCAATCAAAAATATTAACACAATTGTATGGAGAGAATGGGAGAAGGTCCGTGCTGTGTGTGCTGAAGCCTTATGTATCGTAGAGGCAGCCACAGATGATGCCCAAAATTGATCCTCCGGGAAACAATGGTGTGCACATATGGGTGATCGGAAGGTAACTACCAGAAGAACCATTAGCTAAAAAAGGAGGAAGACTAGAAATGAGAATGGATAGAGCAGAGAACTGATTGATTTGCATTAGTAGCTCTTGTGTATTATTAGAAATTTTAACCATGTTCACATACTACATTGATAAAATAAAAACATTAAAATATCATTTCACAGAAAAATGCCTAGAAATATTAAAAGAAAATATTAAATATGCTGTCTTTGGGTGACAAGAATAGGTGATTTTTCCCTTCTTTTCTATCGTTTTCAATTATTCAATAACAAATCTGTATTTTATAACAAAACTATGTTTTTTTAAAAGGGCACATTTTGTCAAATATATAATAATGTGAAAAAACTCATATGATGTCATGCTTCTAAAAACAGGACATAAGATTGGAGGTATGGCATGATTTCAACTAATGCTAAATAAAAACATGGAAAAAGGAACTAACACTGGGGGGGCCTGGGTGGTGCAGCTGGTTAAGTGGCCAACCTTGGCTCAGGTCATGACCTCACTGTTCCTCCAGCCCCATGTGGGGCTCCGTGCTGACAGCTCCAACAGAGCCTGGAGCCTGCTTTGGATTCTGTGTCTCCCTCTCTCTCTTTCCTTCCCCCGCTTGTGATCTCTCTATCTCTTTCACAAAAATAAATAAAACATTAAAAAAAAAAGGGGGGGGAACTAACACCAAGGTATTTGCAGTGCCTGTCTCTGAGTGGCGGAGTATAGATGGCTCTTCCTCCTTCTACTTTTCTGGATTTTCAGATTTACTGAATCTGAATTATTTTTTACAACGGAAATATTTATGTTAAAAAAAAAAATACTCACAAAAGATAAAGTCCAGATAGGCAGATACCAAAATTAATTCAGTAGATTTCTAAAAACTCATGTCCGTTGTTGGAAAGGTAAGTCACTGCTGGAGGTCGCTCAGGGCATGAGTTCCCCACCCCTCCTTGACCTTGTCCTCACCAGCTCGGGGAGAGCCCTTTCAAAAGCCATTCAAGGCCAAAGCCCTTCCCAGTCTTCACTGTCTTCTTCTTCTTCTTCTTCTTTTTTTTTTTTTTTTTTGTTTATTTATTTTTGAGAGACAGAGACAGAGACAGATAATAAAAAACTAGGGAGGTGCAGAGAGAAGGGGAGACACAAATTCCAAAGCAGGCTCCAGGCTCTGAACTGTCAGCACAGACCCTGAAGCAGAGCTCAAACTCAGGAATCTGGCCACGAACCATGGTCATAAATGAGACAGACCATGACCTGAGCCGAAATCAGCCCTTAACCACTTGAGCCACCCTGATGCACCGCCCGCCCCCCCACCACTTTTTTTTTTTTTTTAATTTTCCCAGTCTTAACTGTCTTGACTGCTCCCTCCTCCTTGAAAATTTGCCCCACCTTGACGCCCAGAACCACGGTCCCCTTCCTGACCTCTGTCCCTAGGTCTCGGGCACTGATCCCTCATCCTCTCCCACACCCTGTGTTTTCCAATCTCAAACACCAGCTCTGTTTATTGAGGTTTGGGATTTCCCTACCCCTCCTTCAGCCTCCCGATAGCCATAGAAGCTGTGCCCACCTCCAGAACTTGGTAGCACTTGGTTTCTGCCCATTCAGCTTTTCTCCCTGAATTGCCAGTGGCTGGCTTCTCCTCCATGAGCTCTCCGCTCAAATGCCCCTTCTCAGCCAGCCTTCTCTGAGCGTGCTATTGTCCCCATCTGCCTCTCACGGTGAAGTTATTTACATATTTATTTACTTGCCTATTTTCTGCTGCCTTCTCCTGCGCCCCTCCCCCAACTGTGTAAACTCCAAGAAGGCAGGGACTTTGTCAAGCTTGGTTGTTCTCTGTTCCATCTCTAAGTGCCTGGAACAGCAACTGTGGCTATTTGTTGAATGAAAGAAATAACCCCATGAGAATTCCTATGGATCATCCCCATTTTATAGCCTTTTCCAGGAAACCAGGCTTAGAGAGTCAAGCACCTTGGCCATGGTCACACAACCTGGAAGTTATGGGGCTGGGATTTCAATCCAGGGGTTTCTGGCTAGGCCCACATTGACTCTTGGTGTGTGTTCACATGACTATGGGAAGGAATGTGGAGTGCTATAAATAATCAAATGCAACCCTAAAAAGTTGTTTCAGTTTATGAAGTTGGGTTGGGGGCATATTCTGACTGTTCAGTACCCAAATGCTTTTGCAATCTCTTCTAACTGCTGGCTTTGGCACTTTATATTCTTTCTCATACTTGTGCCATCTGCAGTCTCTTGTATCCACTGCCACAGCACAAAAGCTAAGAAAGAGAGCTCCTGCTCTCCATGAAACTCATATATCTTCTTTGAAGATCGTCTCCGATCTTATTTTTTCACATCTTAACAGATATTATGGGACAAAACTGTTCTATGGCCAAAGGATTTGTGGAAATGCCTTAAACAAAATTAAACCTGTTTCTTCCCATACTCAACTTTTTAATCTGATTTACACTGTTAATTTCCTACTGGAGGTTATAGAATACAGATTTTACAAAACTTATTTTTGTAGATTCTGTGTTCATGAAGCACTACTTGAGATTAGTCCTCCAAGGGACACACTGTGGGAAATGCTTGTCTAACTGGCCATTTTGAATACAATTATACCTTTAGCAACTAGCAAATGTCCCACTGTCTCTGAAATAGTGAAGATTACTTTTTTTTTTTAAATAATGAAAATGATATAAGGACATTAAAATTTTGGAAGAGTATGATCCATAATTCCAGCTAGTTCCTAACCAAAAGTTATTTTCATTTTTGCATTTTGTTTTCATGGAAGTTAAGAACACAGTCTCTGGAATCAGAGTTCAGAGAAAAATTCCACCTACTACTTGCTCTTGACCTTGGACAGGTTATTCATTCTCTCATTAACCTCTTAGCACAGCACCTGGCATGTAGTATTTGTTCAATAAAAAGTAGCTTTAAAAAACACCCTGGTTAAAGTGCATACATATTATATTACTACAATAGTATAATTTTATAGTATAATAAAATTTTATACTTTTAAAATGAACATCTCATCACAGCCTGTCAAAAATGATTTTTTATAAATTAAAATAATTTATTAAATTACAAAAATTTCAAAAATAAAGAGAATAGAGCAAACATGAATATACCCATAACCCATTTTAAAGAGTGTTACAATATTGCCAATTTTGCCCCAAAAGTTATTTTTAGAAAAAAAAAACATCACAGATGTATCTGAAGGCCCCTGTACACACCCCCTGGATCATTTTCCCTTCCACACCTCACCTCTCCGAGCTAACTACTGTTCTGAAATTAGTGTATATCTTTTTCATTTACGTTTTAGTTTTTCACAACATATGTGCATATTCAACATACTATATTGCTTTGTATTTAAAAAAATCTGTATGGCGGTGCCTGGGTGGTTCAGTTGATTAAGCTTCCCACTCTTGATCTCAGCTCAGGTCTTGATCTCAGAGTTGTGAGTTCAAGCTCTGTGTTGGGCTCCACACTGGGTGTGAAACCCACTTAATAAATAAATAAATAAATAAATAAATAAATAAATAAATAAATAATCTATATAAATGGCATCATCCTGCAAAATGCTTTTTTCCACACAACATTATTTTCATGATATTATTCTCATATGATAAACAAATGCTTCAATATATACTCTTGGACATGTCTCCTTAGCACATATAGGAGAGTTCCCTTATTTTATTTATTTATTTATTTATTTATTTATTTATTTATTTATTATTTTGAGAGAGAGAGAGTGAGCCAGGGAGAGGGGCAAAGGGAGATAGAATTCCAAACAGGCTCCATACTCAAGGCAGAGCCCAATGCAGGGCTTGATCCGAAGACCCTGGGATCATGACCTGAGCTGAAATCAAGAGTGGGATGCTCAACAGACTGAGCCATGCAGGTGCCCTGAGGACAGTTCCTTTATGCATACATCTAAAATCAGAATTTCTGGGCTGGAGGAGATGAGCATCTTCAGTGCTGTAGAGAGCTAATCAGTCTCCACAGTGGTTGTCCCCATTATACTCCCACCAGCGGCCCACGAGTGCTCACTGTTACCTCAAATTCATTGTAGTCAAATGACATGCCATTGTTTAATTCAGGGCTCCTTAAATCCTAACAAAATAGAATATCTTTTTGTATATTTATTGGTCATTAGTGTTTCTTCTGCTATGAACTATCTGTTCACATATTTTACACAACTTTTATTGGGTAATTTTTCTTATACTGACTACTTATCCCTTGTTGGTTAGGGCTTGAAAATATCTTCTCCCAGTCTATGGTTTGGCTTTTAGTATTGTTTATAGTGTTTATAGTTATATAGAAGTTTGTTTGTTTGTTTATGTAGCCAATCTCCATGATCATTTGTGCTTTTTTGTGTTTTATTTAAGAAATTCTCTACTCCCGATCATAAAGATACCTTTCTGTATTTTCTTTTGTAAAAAAGTTTGCATTTTACATTTAGGTATTTAAGCCGTGTGGATTGAAGATACTTTGGAGCTATATTGCAATAGGGACAGATACATAGTCCAGGTAACTTCCTGAAGAGTCCATTCTGTCCGCTGAGGTGTGTAATGTCCTGTCATAGAACACATTCCCCAGTGGGCTCTCTTTCTGGGCATTCTGTTCTGTTCCATTTTCCACTTGTTTGGACCCTTGCACTTACTGCCTCATGGCTTAGTCTTCTTGTAAACCTTAATCCCTGGGAGGGCAGGTACGCTCCTTGCATTTTTTCAAAATTGTCTTGGCTTTTCTTGGCCCTTCACTCTTTCACACAAATGTTTGGATCAGTCCATTAAAAAAAAAATCCTGTAGGGATTACAATTGCAATCATATCACAGGCATTTCAAAAACAGATTTTTGGGGGCACCTGGGTGGCTCATTCAGTTAAGCGTCCAACTTCGTCTCAGGTCATGATCTCACAGCTCGTGAGTTTGTGCCCCCCATCAGGCTCTGTGCTGACAGCTCGGAGCCTGGAGCCTGCTTCAGATTCCGTGTCCCCCGCCTCCTCCCCTGCTTGTGTTCTCTCTCTCTCTCAAAAATAAATGAATAAACATTTAAAAAACCCAGATTACTGAAAGGTTCCACAGTTCTTCCAAAATAGCTTTTTCTTAAATGGCATTGAATTTAAGGAGCAACGGTTTACTAACAGAGGAGGAAGGGTTCTTGCCACATCCTCAGTGGGTGCCTTTTCCTGGCTTCCTGACTCTCAGTGTCATGTCATCACCCTGCCCAGCTCCCCAGGTCTCTTTTTCCTTCGCTTCCGTCACGGTCTCTTTTTCCTTCGCTCACCTTGTATCGGTATTGACCAGATTGCCTGCTCTTTCTTTAGATAACCTTTGTCTTCCAAACTTCCCTTCCTTTCCCTGACACCGTTCTGGCTCAGACTCTTGTTCCTCATGATGGGCTGGGGCAATAACCTCCAATTTATGCCCCTGCTTCTCAAGGCTCTTCTTCCCTGAAGTCCATCCTGATTACTGATTAATTACCTTGAAGCACTCTCTAGCCTCTCCCAGTCTAGAGCCCTCACCGGCTCCTTCTCTCCACAGGATAAAGTACAACTTCTCTGCCTGCCGCTCATCAGGCCCCACCTCACCTGTCCAGCCCTCTCAGTTGTTCTCTGCCTCCTCACCAGCAACCTGGAATCCTGCCAGATCAAGCTCCTCCGTGTGTGGAGAATCTGCCTGCTCATTCTGCCTCCACCACCACCTCAGCAGTGCCCACTGCCTGCTCTCCACGCTCCAGTTTGCTTACCCGTTCCGACATCCCCCCCCCCCCCCCAAACAGGCAGCTCGCAAGACTACCGGACCCAGTATGGTCTCCCTACTTTGAACATCCTTGGTGCTCCCATTCGCACATTCCGTGGCAAAGCCAGGTGAGATCGATTTTTACTGTGTGAGGCAGGGTTTCTCAACCTCAGCGCTATTGACACTTTGGCCAAGACAACTCCTTGTTGTGGGGGGCTTTCCTTTGTATTCAGGGCAGCTTCCTTGGCCTCTCCCCACCAGGGGCCAATAGCACCCTCTAGCTGTGGCAAATGAACTGTCTCTAGACATTGCCAGAAGTTCCCTGGGGGACAAAATTGCCTCTGGTTGACAACTGCTCATCTAAGGGAAGAGCTGCACTCTGAACAAGAGGTTCCTGGAGCCGGACGCGGCAGCTACCTACTGGCACAAACCCCACAGCAGCTGCAGAGCCTCTCTGGACACCCCGGCAGTTGTCATTTGCTCTGAAACAAGGCTGAGCTTTGTCCAAGCACATGCCCGTGTCTGCCTTCTAATCCACACTGACCACATCCTGTTGTTCGGAAAGTCTATGCACTGAGGTGACGACATCAAGAAGGAGGCTGGGGAAAAAACAGTAAGGATTCCATAGAGACACAGACTCCTACTCATGAAAGTCTGAGAGGTGGTTAATCATGCCGTAGGAAGACAAAATAAAATATGGATGGGAGCCACATTTGCTATAACGGTGCTAGGGTCATCTGGTTGTCATATTTTAGGTGGCCAGGAAATAAATGGCTTTTCACGTTCAAAAGCGATTCAGTATAAGATCTAGTTGTCCAACACCGTCAGAGTATTTGCACAGGTTCCCCTAAGTGTTAAGAACATTATTCATAATAACCACCCCTCTAGAATGATGCAGACCCTTTCCCAAAGCGGCTCTTATACAGTCCCCTAGGGGATTTGTTGGGTCTTGCATCATTTAGGCACCATCTCGATTCCCTGGATGGCTCCGGGATTTGAAAAACGCTCCAAGCCAGCGTCCCCAACTTGAATGAGCTTTGAGGTTGGGGTTTGTGGGAGGCCCAACATGCAGCTGTATCTCCCTGGCTAGGTGGTCATGCCCTTCTTTTGGCCTATTGGCTCCTTAAGGGGTTGTTCTTCCCCAAGGCCTTAACCACGATATGTAGATACTCTCCAGGCTGGCCAGCTCAGGACCACCTGTCTTCAGCTTCCCTCAGCTGTCCCAGCTTCCTGCCGGGGTGCTCATGTCCTCCTTTCAGTTCTCTCTGGGGAGGGGCCTTGACTTACCTCTCAGAAGTTGGGCAGCAGTGGGAGCGAGAGAGAAGCAGGCAGAGGGGATGCTGAAATTAGTTTTCAGCACCTCCAGAAGATCTGCCGTGTACCTGTAGAGACACCAACCTACATTCAGAATATGAGGATTGGGGAGGTGGGGAGAGACCAGAAGGAACATCAGTTATTTAACACTTCCTCAAACACTCCTGAGTTTGGGCTGCTTGTACATTTCCCCTTGGCGCCCTGATTCTTAGAGGAAATTGGCCCAGGCTAGTGTGTAAGGCAGGTGCCGCCTAGGCCAGGGGCAGGATTGGCCTAGGTGCCCAAAGGGCCCACAGTTCACTCTCTCCACTTCCACTGGGGCAGCAGTCCAGTGGCTGACAATAGAGAAAGAGCAGAGCCTCACAGAAAGAGTGGACCCTTAGCACCAGGGGTGAGTCCACAGCTGGATGGGGCTCTGTGCATGCCCTTCACAGCCCCTACCTCTGAGACTTTTCTCTTCCCAGTCGAGGGACAAAACCAAGGCTCTGAAAGACCACACACTGGCCCAAACCCACAGGACCTTGGAGACAGCCAAACCATTATTAGTCTGCCTCATTCTGTGTCCTGGGAGCCAAAGGACCTAAGAGGGAGGGAGGGACAGTCCAATGAGATAGGGGCCTCCACGGCTTAGCAACTGGCTCCTGGCTCTGGGCCTGCTGCCCTCACTCACCTGGGGTCAAGTTTTATCTGAGTCCTGTCTGGCTCCATCGTCTTCTCCCCCTGTCTGGCTTTCCAGCAGGCACTGAAGGGCAAGAAGGGGCAGGAAGGTGGGGGCCCTGAAGGAGGCGGCTCCCGCTGGTTCTGCTGCCTGCTGGACTCTCTCAGAGGACCTGGGCCACGTGTAGGTGGAGTGACAGAGTCTTCGTCTCTGACTCCCTTTACTCGGGCTTTCCGTGCCGCAAATCCCTAGAACCTATCTCAGAGTTCACCCTGGAGGAATTTGATCCTTTTGACTGGCTAAGTTATCCCCCCCCCCACCCCCCCCCCCCGTTCCTGACTCCTCCCTCTCTCTAGGTGTGGTCCTTCCTTCCTCCCTCCCACAGATCCCTTTAGCCACCCTTTGCTGCCTACCAACCCTCATCCTACACCTCCTCTAAGGAGTCTTCTAGGGTGATGATAGGAGTAAAGTTCTGTATCCTCCCTGCAGTACTACCGGTCAGCAGCCCCCTTTCTCCCAGGACCTGTCTGGAACTCAGTCTCTGGTCCCCTAGAGATGGGAGAGTCAGGGCCAATTCCGGGACTGTGCTGTGCTGGCACCGTTGGCCTGGCAGGCAGAAGGAAGGACGAGCTGGAAAAGCCAGACGAGGCCCATGTGGGTTTCCCAAAGCTCAGCCCAGCTCATGTTGATGATGGGTGTATTCGGCCAAACAGCAGCCCAAGATGCAGCAAAGGTACAGAGGCAGAGTTGCTGAGTTAGATTTCTGAGAAATTGGATAGATTCTGAAAAGCTGTGCCAAATGATATGTTTTCTGAACTATTGTATTGATTAGAGAACTATGTTCTCTTCCCTCTCCAAGCAGATTTAAAAGTATTTGAATCCAAGCATAGTACCCTTAGGTTCCCGGAATAGGGTCTAATACATCCTAAGTGCTCTTTAGAGCTGCTTACACGACTGGGGAGCCTGGGTGGCTCAGTGGTTAAGTGTCTGACTTCAGCTCAGGTCATGATCTCATGGTTTGTGAGTTTGAGCCCCGCGTCGGGCTCTGTGCTGACAGCTCTGAGCCTGGAGCCTGTGTGTGTGTCTCTCTCTCTGCCCCTCCCCTGCTTGCTGTCTCTCAAAAATAAATAAACATTAAAAAAAAAAAAAAAAGAAAAGAACTGCTTACATGACTGATGAAATAATAAAAACACAACAACAGCAGCAGCAAATGTTTACTGAGAATTTGGGGTGCACCAGGCGCTGTAGAAAATGCAGTATGTTCCTTATCTCACTGCAACTTTGCAACCAGTCTTGTAAAGTAAGTACTGTCTTTATTCACATTTTACAGATGAAGAAACGGAGGCTCAGAGAAGTTATGACATCAGGTTGGATGGAGAGCCATGGGAGTGTAGAGAGAGGCAGAAGGGACCTAGACTAGGAGCTCCGTTGAGGTTCAGGTAAGAAAAGGGCCCATGAGAGGGTCAAGAGAGTTGATTCCGGGATGGGGAGGAGATACAATCAGAGGAAGCAGTCAGTGATGTGGTGTGAAGAGGACACCCACTCCTGTCCCCACACACCTAAAAATACCCCCCAAGGGTCAAGCACAGTTCTCTCCCTCTTTCGCTCTCCTCCTAAAGTACAACTCTTGGGACAGGACAGTGTAGTCTCGGGGACTCGGTTGCCTTCTGAGGTGGAGGCAAGGGCACAGCAAGGAAAACAAAGGCATTGACCTGGAGAGGGTCACTTGCCTTGGTTCCACCCTGACAAAGCCAAGAGACAGGGCTGACTCAGCTCCCTCAGCAGTTGCCACAGGAATGCTCCCTGGGTCATTCCTCTCTAGCCTGGTGAGAGGCCTTGAGCTTAATTGCCCAAAGCCCTGAACTTTAGACTTCCTTAGAGCAGATAGCAGGGCGTTGAAGATGTTCTCTGAAATTTCTTCAGGACAGAATGGTGGGAGGGGGAGGCAGGGGGAGGGGGACGAAGAACCAGAGGGGGTCAGGAAGGGATGGCAGCCAAGACTGACACCGCCGTTTATGCAGCTAAGCAGCAGGGACTGGGAGGCTCAGGGGAGACTGGTTAATTCTTAGGTCTGATGATGAGGGAGGGAGGAATGGCAGGGTGTTGGTGAGAGGGAGGGCTTTCGCTCTGAGCGGGTACTTCTGCCCCACCCAGAATCCCTAGGTGGCTGTCTTCTATGCAGTGTGACCCACGGATAGTCCAGGGCAATGACGCCCTGACTCAAGGCCAGCCCACCCCTAGCTAAGGTATGGCAAGAGGAGAGCTGGACCTGCCAGTCACGTTCTTCCCTTGTTAATTTCGGACCGCTGGCTGTCACACCCTGAATTTTAGACCCAAAGAAGAATGACTCATTCTTCTTCTTTTTTTTTTTTTTTTTTTTTTTTGCTTAAATAGTCTCACAAAATTGCATGATTGCATGATGGGACACACCTATCACTTCAATGTTGGTTCTCTTGGTGTAAGGATCATTTTTGAAAAATCGTAGTATAAAAACCCCATAAATGTCATCAGTTTTCCTCAGGGGTCCTCAATCATTTGATATTTAAAGGCCATTGTCTCTTTTTAAAAAAAATTTCTTGTTGAGGTAAAATTCACATAACACAAAATTCACCAGTTTAGTCATTATAAAGTATAAAATTCAGTGTTTTTTTAAAAGAATTTTTAACATTTATTTATTTTTGAGAGAAAGAGACAGAGTGTGAGCAGGGGAGGGGCAGAGAGACGGAAACACAGAATCTGAAGCAGGCTCCAGGCTCTGAGCTGTCAGCACAGAGCCTGACTTGAGGCTTGAACTCACGAACACGAGATCATGACCTGAGCTGAAGTCAGATGCTTAACCAACTGAGCCACCCAGGTGCCCTTAATTCAGTGGTTTTTTTAGTGTATTTATAATGTTGTGCAACTATCACCATTACTCTAATTGCAGAAAATTTCCATCAGCCCAAAAAGAAACCTCCTACTTCCCAATTCTTCCTTCTTCCCATCCCCTGGCAACCACTAATCTACTTCCTCTCTCTATGGATTTGCCTATTCTGGCAAATAGGCAATTCTGGCAAATGATTCTACTAAATAGAATCATATGGGGGCTCCTGGGTGGCTCAGTTGGTTGAGCGTCTGACTCTTGATTTTGGCTTGAGTCATAATTCCAGGGTCGTGGGATCGAACCCCATGTCGGACACTGAGCATGGAGCCTGCTTGAGACCCTCTCTCTCTCTCTCTCTCTCTTCTCTCTGCCCCTTTCTCCCACTCATGCTCTGTCTCTCTAAAAATAAAAGATATAATCATACAATTTGGTGTTTTTTGCCTGACTTTTTTCATGGGACATGTTTTCAAGGTTCATCCATGTTGCAGCAGGTACCAGTGCTCTGCTCCTTCTTATGGTTGAATAATATTCCATTGGGTGGACATACCTTATTTAGTTTACCCATTCATCAGTGAATGGGCATTTGGGTTATTTCCATTTTTTGGCCATGAATAATGCTGCTACTTTCCTGAACTCATTTATTAGCTCTGATATTGTGTATGTGTGTGCGTGCGTGTGTGTGTGTGTGCGTTCTTTAAGGTTTCCTATATACAAAATTGTGTTTGCAAATAGAGATTTTGGAGATTTGCAGTGTAGATGCCCTTTCTTTCTTTCTTTCTTTCTTTCTTTCCCTCCCTCTCTTCCTTCCTTCCTTCCTTCCTTCCTTCCTTCCTTCCTTCCTTCCTTCCTTCCTTCCCTAGTTGCTCTAACTACAAATTCCAGTACAATGTTAAATAAAAGTGGCAAAAACAAGCATCCCTGTCTTGTTCCTGATCTTATAAGGAAAGCTTTCAGTCTTTCATCATTAAGTGTAATGTTAGCTGTGGGTTTTTCATAAATGCCCTTTATTTGAGAAACATCCTTTCTATTCCTAGGCTGTGGAGTGTTTTAATCATGGAATGGTATTGGATTTTGCCAAATGCCTTTTCTTCATTAAGATGACCATATATATTTTTTCCTTCATTCTGTTAATGTGGTGTAGTACGCTGACTTATGTGTGTTGGACCGCTCTTGGGTTCCTGGAATAAATCCTGCTTGGTCATGGTGTATAATCTTTTAATATGCTTCTGGATTCAGTTTGCTAGTATTTCACCAAAGATTTTTGCATCCATATTGATAAAGGATATTAGTCCGTAGGGGATTTTTTGTGATGTCTTCAGCTGGCTTTGGTGTCATGGTAATATTGACATCACAGAATGAGGTAGGAAGGTGTTCCTTTCTCTTCTGTTTCTTGGAAGAGTTTGAGGAGGATTGGTGTTCATTTTTTAATGTCATATAGAATTTACTAGTGAAGCTATCAGCCATTCTTTTTTTGAAGAGCCTACTAGGCTGTCAACCTTGTTGATTTTCCCTTTCTGAACTTTTAGCTATTTTAGACTAGCTCCTTATTGATTGATGACCTTTTGGGTGATTTAAATGATGTTCCAATATCACTTATATCAGTATAAAATTCTGCTTTTTTTTTTTTTGCAAGACTTTAAGTGTTACTTGGTAGTAAATTGTCATTGTACTTGCATTGTTTTGCATTACAGTTGAAATGGAAAAGGAAGATGCTAGTTTTTTAAGTTTATTTGTTTATTTTGAGAGAGAGAGACAAAGCAAAGGAAGGGACAGAGAGAAAGGGAGAGAGAGAATCCCAAGCAGGCTCTGCACTGCCAGTATAGAGCCCGACATGGGGTTAGAATCCATGAACTGTGAGATCACAACCTGAGCTGAAGTCAAGAGCTGGACGCTTAACCAACTGAGCCACGCAGGCACCCCAGAAGATGCTAGTTTTAATGAAAGGTGATGTTCGAGTGAGGCCTCATTTCTTATTCATCATTTAATATTTTTGCGTTTATTTTTTGTTTACTGCATAGCATCATAAATTTAGGGATTCAGATAATGACAGCTAAGTATGCAAGAAGCAGGGGCACCTGGGTGACTCAGTTGGTTAAGCGACTGACTCTTGGTTTCAGCTCAGGTCATGATCTCAGGGTTCCTGAGCTTGAGCCCTGCGTCAGGCTCCATGCTGGGCACCTGCTTGGGATTCTCTCTCTCCCTCCTTCTCTGTCCCTCCCCTGTTCAAACTCTCTCTCTCAAAATAAATAAATTTTAAAAAAATGCAAAAAAACACCCCCAAACCCTGGATTCTAAAACTACAAACATCAAAATATATGGTGCTAAATTCAATAAATAGATAAAACAAAAAATTTGCAAATGGACTTTAGAGATGAGCATGCACGATGTTCATTAGGGAATAATTTTAGGATCAATGCCTGTAAAAACAAAGGAAAGGAAACAGGACTGAGCAGAGGAGAAGTCAGCCTGTGCTAAGAGCCCAACCATATCCTTAGCCAAGCTATAGGTCACACAGGGGCTGGATGGCCCTTCAGAATGGTTGTGCACTGAGAGTAGTTGTGCACTGAGAAAAGTGTGTGGGCCTTTATACTGTATATTGCTCACTCCTTGGATGCAAACTGCTATGGAAGGAGGCGGAACCTTGGGTGAGGTCACTTTCTCTAGGGGAGGCACTCCCCAAAGCTGAGTCTGTCTTCTAGCAGCTGGGGGATAAGTTCTTCATTCCTGAGGGTGTCTGGAAGGCACCTCCCCGTGCTGCCCACAGATCATAGCATATATGAAAAATTTAGAATCTGATGTAAGAGAGAAAAGAAAGCTTACTCAAAACTACTGCTGGAATAATTGATTGTAATGATATGAGAAAAATACACTTTACCTTCTATTTTATCCTTACATTAGTTTCAGATTAAAGAATTAAATGGAAAAGAACACAAGAAATACAGCTAAATATTCATCAGCCAGGAGAGGGGAAAAGTAAGGTAAAATAATGCTAAGGAAAAGATAAATAGATTTGATTACATAAAAACAACACAAGGGGTACGTGGGTGGCTCAGTCAGACTCTTGATCTCAGCTCAGGTCTTGATCTCAGGGTCGTGAGTTCAAGCCCTGCATTGGGCTCCACGCTAGGCATGAAGCCTACCTAAAAAAAAGAGAGAGAGAGAGAAACCACAAAAACTTTATGTGAAACATTACACACAAAATTAAAAGGCAAACAACAAACTGGGAATATATTTGCAAAAAATACAAATTTTTTTTATATGAAAAAAATGTTAGCAAGGACGTGGAGAAATTGGAGCCTTGTGCATTGTTGGTGAGAATGTAAAATGGTACAGCTGCTGTGGAAAATCCTGTGGCAGCCCCTCAAAATATGAAACATAAGACTACATATGATCCAGAAATTCTGCTTCTGGATATGTACTCAAAAGGATGGGAAACAGGGACTTGAAGAGATATTTGCACACCCACGTTCATAGCAGCGTCATTCACAACAGCTCAGAGGTGGAAACAACCTAAATGCCATCAACAGGTGAACAAGACAAACCAAATGTGGCAAATACATACAATGAAATATTATTCAGCCTGGAAAAGGAAGGGAATTCTGACACCTGCTGCAACATACCAACTTTCAGGACGGCTAAAGGCCAATGATGAACCTTGAGGACACGATGCTGAGTGGAAAAAGCCAGACATAAGAGGACAGGTGTTGTGTGATTCCACTTATATGAGGGACCAACAATAGTCAAATACAGAGACAGAAAGCAGAGCAGTGGTTACCGGATGGGGCAGGGGCGATTGAGGAGTCATTGCGTAGTGGGTACGGAGTTTCTGTTCGGGATGATGACTGGAGACTAGAAAGTGGCTAAAATGATCAATTTTATGTTATGTACATTTATCACCCATGAAAAAAGAGGAAAATAGCCCAACATTTCTACACTGAGATAAAGCAAAAGATGGAAAAGGGCAAATCACAAGACGACTACAATAAGATGACCTCTGGGTGCATAAGAATACTTAACTTCATAAGCAGCTTAAGGAGATATAAATGAAATGATCAAGGTAACATTTGTCATCTATAAAAGTTCAGAAATTATTTTATGTTGATATTTGATTATAGTGTTAGTATTATCACAGCAGTGTGAACATGCACAAACCTTCTGGCAAGTATCTTGCAAATTATGCCAAGGGTGTTTTAAATACTCATATTTGTTGACCCAAAGTGCACCTGTGAGGAGTGTACACTGAGGAAACAGCCGGAGATGCAGGCAGAGTCACCACTTGAGCAACAGAACAGAAGAAGCGAGATCTTCACTTACCACGTTTGTGGCAAAGAATTCCAGGGAAACGGGAGAGCAAGTGCAGAGGACACAGGACTGGAGAATGCCGGGTGTGTTTGAGGAACAGCAAGGAGGCTAGTGTGCCTGGCTGATGTGGAGTGAGCAAGGGGCTGAGTGTTAGGAAATGAGGACAGAAAGTTAGAGGAGGCAGGTCAGGGAGGGCCTTGAAGGCCACAGTAAGGACTTTGGATTTTACTCTGAGTGACCTATGAAGCAGTTGGAAGGTTCCAAGCAGAGGCCATGAGCTAAGTTCTAAAAGGAGCACTGGCTGCTATTTGGAACAGAGTCCATTAAAGGCCAAGGACAGAGGAGGCACGGGGCAGTTAGAAGGTTATCGGAATATCCAGGCAAGAGAGGGTGATGGCTTGGACTTGAGAGATTCTATTTTGATGGCAGAGCTGGTGGATTGGATGAGATAAGGACAGGAGTCAAGCGACTCCACGGGTTTGATCTGAACAATAGGGTGAATGATGGTCCTGATGACTGGGATGAACAGCACTGGGGGAGAAGGAGGTTTTTGGAGGATGGAATCCAGGGATTGACCGACAGTGAGGTGTCTGCTCCGTGGTCACATCAGCTTATTCTACAGAAGTCTGTAATCGTGTGTCTATTCCCTGTATCCCTTTATGTCCTTCGATGTTTCTTCCAGAAGGCCCCATCTCTGGTCTGCAGCTTCACACAAAATGGAAAGGAGCAGAGAAACCATATGTTGACAACAAGGCACATTAACTTGTTCCAGGAGCTAACGTTATCAGAATGGAGGAGAATGGAATCTCTACTGAGGTGAGGTATATAAGTGATGGGTCCCCATAATTATTCCATGAAGACTTGACTGGTAATTAACCTGAGGAGGAAAAATGAATTAATGGACAGTGAAAAACACTGACGAATCTGTTACCTAAGGTGTGTCCCAAAATTGCTGCCAATTGACATACGTGTTTTAAACTAAGGAATAAAATATTCTTAGAAGCCAATTTGTTGACAGTCTGTGTTGGGCTTTGCCCTGGAATTCAAATGTACTTTTACCCACTCTGCAAGAGTATCCAAAGTACTGAAAAAATTTATTCATATTGATAACCCCATACCTATACAGGTATTAGATTTAATCCTCTTTTTTATTTATCAGCTTACCCCACAATGTGGGCCCAATAAATAGGGCAGCTCTTACAATATTGTTGAGCACATAAGAAAATACGGAGCATGTTAATTATATCTGTGCGTTAACGTCCTTCTACGCGTGGTAGTGCCATGTCACAGGTCATGAGGGGGCAGAGCAGGTCTTTGGTGTCACCTACCAGTCAAAAAGACACAAAGTCAATTTTATTCTTCTGAATTTGGGCCCCAGCTTCAGAAAATAGCAACATCAAGAGGCACCTGAGTGGCTCAGCCGGTTAAATGGTTAAGCGTCCATGCTGAGCATGCAGCCTGCTTGGGATTCTCTCGCTCTCTGCCCCTCCCCCACTCTGTCTAGCACACCAGTGCGCTTGCTCTTTCTCTCTCTCAAAATAAACATGAAGAAAAAAACAATAAAAACAAAGTAGGACTCTTAGAATTGCATATTTTATCCATGTTGAAGAACAGTGCAATCACTGTTGAAATTAAGGTGACATTCAAAATGGCCATCACACTTCTACACGCGGGAGCCCTGAAAATGTGTGCAGCTGCTGTATCTCAGAAGATTCCCACTCGGTTGGTGGTAGCAGTTCTGAGACTAATTGGTGGTGGCTGGGTCACAGGGCTATGCGCGAGCTGCAGGAGAGGCTTTGAATGCGATTATCTGGCAGTTTTAGCTCCAACTGGTATGGGGACCAGTCTTTGCCCTTCATGATAAGGTACAGTGCAGGGAATCCTCCAAAAACAGAGGGGTTCATATGCTTAATGGCCAAAACAAATGACCAATGTCAGCCGCATGTAACAGAAAATCCAGCTATCTTCTCATATAATAAGCAGCTCAGAGGCAGGCAGTTTAAGTCTGGGGCAGTGACTCAACAATGTCATTCTTTGTAACCTGTTGACATACTGCCTAATGGGTCCAAGGTGGTACCTTCAGCCAGCACATCTAGGTTCAAGACCAGAAGAAGAGGACAAGGCAAATCTTTTCTGAGAATCCTCAGCAGACATCCCCTTTGTCTCATTGACCAGACTTGTGTCATGAAGCCAGCCCTGGAAATGAGGGAAGTTAGAAAATTATCTAGCTGCCCCTCCACTCCCCAAAGTGGAATTTTGTAATAAGAAAAGAGGGGAAAAAAATAGAGTGAACAACAAGCACTGTTTGCTTCGATTAGCACTGAGCCTGAAAAGATGACTAGAATCGCCCACCTTCTCCCCATGTGTCTCTCTAATCTCATGTAGTCTCAAAGCCAACCTCATAGGGCAGGACCGCTCAGTCCCTGGCACAAGTGTGTGTGTGTGTGGGGGGTGGGGGGATGGGGAGGGGGTTGCTGTTGGAAGTTCTGGTCACTGGCTGCAGACAGTTCTGCTGAAGAGCCCCTAGCCTCCATTCTCCTCAACCTCTATGATGTCACATTGGAGCTTCTTTCCTTCCACCCTGGGCTGTGGCTTCCGAGGCTGCTGTGGCCATGGGGCTCCTGGAGCCAGCTGGGGCGAGGGAGCCTGGTGACTCTGATCTCCCCTGGGGGTGCAGGAGGTCCAGCCATGCCAGTCTTGAAGGATGCCATGCCCCTCATGAAGGAGCCCCATCCCCTGCCTCAGGCCCCGCTTCCCTGGATCCTCCCAAGCCTGTTTGCTGCCTTCAATGTGGTGCTGCTGGTAGTTTTCAGTGGCCTTTTCTTTGCGTTCCCGTGAGTCTCCCTCCCACACAAGCCACAGGTTTCCTACAGAGACAGAAAGGAAGATAGATAATGACAGTGCAGAGGAAGGGGAAGTGTGGAAGAGGGGTGAGAGAAGGGAGGATACTCTAGGCAGAGGGAATCGAAGGTGCAAAGGCACGGGTATATAGTGCTTGGTGCCTCTGGGAGCTGCAGGTGGCCCGTAACACTGGGTGACATTTGGTGGAGTCTCTATGGATCTGTCACCAGCCTGGATATTTAGAGCAGGCTTCAAGGTATGTGGGTTCTGACCAAGTGGACCAGGTTCAGGGAGAACTTCACCTCCCCACCCCCACCCCAGATCAGGGCTGAGCCCTGCTCTGGTCTCAGTTGCAGGTGGCTGGCCCAGAATGGGGAGTGGGCTTTTCCTCTTGTCACAGGCCTCCTCTGTGTCCTCACCTTCTTCAGTCTCGTTTCACTCAATTTCTCAGACCCGGGCATCTTGCATCAAGGTGAGGCATTGGTCCCTGGGAGAAGGATGTAACCTCTCCTGAAGGGCTCCTTCCATCTCCCCTCCTCGGGCCTGAGGACCCTTTCAATGCACATCCTCATTTTCCTAGGCCCTGCCTCTGGCACTTCATCGTCTAAGCCACGGAGATGTGGAAAACCAGATTTCTGGAGTTTTCCAGTTGCTTTGGGTGGGGGGAGAAGCCAGCCCTTTGAAACCACTCAGTTCTCCCTTCATCCTTCCCACTGCACAAACTCCTTAAAGCATCAGTCACAGTTTCAAAGGGCTGAGTCCTCACAGAACACTTCTGGCTGGAAACTTACCTTCCCTTTGAATGCCAGTCTCTCTGTGCTTGGGCAGATTGCTCAGCGGGGACTAGGGATGCCCCTGCCCATCTCTTCCCCACACTTCCTGGAGCCCAGTAATGATAGGGAGCTGGCCTCCCTACCCCCGGAGCAGCAGACTGATGGAAGGCCCTCTTACTGCTGCCCAATCCTCTTCTTGTGACAGGCTCCAATGAACAGGGCCCCATGATGGTGCATGTGGTGTGGGTGAACCAGAGGGCCTTCCGTCTGCAATGGTGCCAAAAGTGCTGCTTCCACCGCCCGCCCCGGACCTACCACTGTCCCTGGTGCAACATCTGTGTGGAAGTGAGTGCCCTTCTTGACTGCCCACCTGCCCCCACCCTGCCCCTGCCCAGGAGGCCCACCCACACCAGCTCCTGTGGCAGGTGTGAAACCACTTCCGGGATCGCTAAAGGCCAAGGGTGGCAGTAACTCCCAGCCACTCTTGGTCATTCATGCAGTCACTACCTGTCACCTGTCCTGGGAGGTTGGCCCTTGCCTGTGCAGGTGCTGACACGCAGAGGCATCCACACCTATGCTGGACCTGGTCAGGCCAGGGGGAGAAAGACACTCGTGTCTTCCCCCAGGCTTGCTGACACTAGGTGCCCAAGGCCCTCAGGCTGGCTGTAGGCCTGGCCAGGGAAGCTTTGCCTGTCTTCTTTGCATGTCCAGGTCAGAGGGTCTCCTGGGGTCCGAGTGCTGAGCTGTCTCATGTGCACAGGCTACACAGGTTTACAAATGTGCTGTCTTATCTGGTCCTTACAATCCGGGGAGGCAGCCTGAGCAAGGGTATTATTATCCTTATTCAATGGATGAGAAAACAGAGTCCCAGAAATATTCTGTGTCCTGCCCAAAGTTAAACCAGGATGTGTCCCACAGAAGACCAGGAAGGCCTTGTCTCTAAAGGCCTCTTGATATATGACCTTGTGAGCCATGGAGACTTAACAGTGCTCTAACCATAGAAATGCCAGCATTAAGGACTTTGTGGCTGGGTTTCTCCCTAGGGATGGGAGCCAGTTTGAGGGGCCAAGGGTAGGCGGCCTTTGGGAAAGGGGGTAAAACCTCTGATTAGGGGTGCTCCAAGCCTGCCCCCTCCCTCTTGCCCAGGACTTTGACCACCACTGCAAATGGGTTAATAACTGCATCGGTCACCGCAACTTCCGCTTCTTCATGCTGCTCGTCCTGTCCTTGTGCCTCTACTCGGGTGCCCTGCTGGTGACCTGCCTGATCTTCCTGGTGCGCACAACCCACCTGCCCTTCTCCATGGACAAGGCCATGGCGTATCCGCGTGGGACCCACGTAGGGAGCACTGGGGAGAGCGCGGGGTGGGGATGAGGGGCAGGATTAGCGGGGGTGGGGTGGGGGGGAGGCGGGATCGTCCTCCTTCCCCCCCCCCCCATGGTGTACGGGGAGAACCCCCAGGGACTAGGTGGGGGTGGGCAGGGCCAGGGAGATGGACGGGGCTAGAAGGGACGGGGAAGACTTGAGAATCTACCAGGGTCATGATGGGGAATGCTAAAGGTGGCACGGGGCCTGGGGAGGGTAGTGGAGTGAGGTGTACCGGGCGGAGCGCGGGGAGCGGATGGAAGGTCCCGGTTGGGGGCGGGGCTGTTGGGGCGGAGTCGGACGAGGGGCGGGGCCAGGGAGGAAGGTCCGGAGGCTCTGCTCCTTAGCTGGTGCGCAGCATCCTGGTGACCGTACCCGCCGCCGGCTTCCTGGTGCCACTCTTCCTGCTGCTGCTGATCCAGGCCATGTCGGTGAGCGCGGCCCAGCGCTCCTGCGAGGGTAAGGTACGCGAGGCCGAGCGGGACGCGGGGATACCGGGCTGTGGGTGGTCACCTTGCGCCTCCGGGACCTCTGCCCTTTCCGCTTTGTGCACCGCCCTGGTGCCTGACGGCCTGACCTGCCTCGAATGCCTCCAGAAGGGCCATTAGCCCTTCTGGACCTAGACGCATCTCATTATCCACCTGCTCCTAGAGCTCGGTGGTCACTCTCCTTCCTGGGTGCACTGCATCGAGGGCCTACTGTGTGCTAGGCCATGTGTGCTTAATTTTGAGCGTTGGGCGGAGAGATGAGTAAGGCTTCATCCTGCGCTTGTGTTGATAGGGTAACTGAAATCAGAATAACACCCGCCAGACGCCGGTGAACGCTACGAGAAAGGGCCTCTCCCACTTTGAGTAGCGCAGACTCAGAGAGGAACTTGAGTTCTGGGAGGACCGCTGTGTGGCGTGGGGCGTGCCGCTTAGTGGTTTGGGACCGTCAGAAAACGGAGAGAGCAAATGTGAGGGGCGCAGCCTGCAGAAAGGCAGGGAAGCCTGCCAGTCTGTCGAATGTGGGTAGGATGGTGAGGAAACGGTGGTAATTGGAGCAGAAGATGGCATGGGAAATCAAGTGGACTGCTCGGGATTGGCCGGAATGAAAGGGCTCAGAAAGTCAGGTAGAGAATTTGGTCTTAATCCAGTGGAAACCTGGCAGCCACGATAGGATTTTTTTTTTTTTTTTTTTAACGTTAGACTTCACCTTGTTTCGGTGCACAGTTATATGAGTTTTGACGTGCAGTCCTGTCCTGTAACCACCACCATAATCAAGATTTACAACAGCTCCATCACCCCACAGAAAACTCCCTCACGGCCTTCTGTAGCCAGTTTCCCTGTCCACAGCCTCTCGCAGCCACTGTTCTGCTTTCTATCCCTATAGTTTTCCCTCTTCCAGTGGCTCATATAAATGGAATCATAGCCTTTTGAGTCTGGCTTCTTCCATTTAGCATACTGCATTCGAAATGCATCTGTGTTCCTGCCCATATCAGTAGTTTCTTCCTTTTTATTGCCACGCAGTATTGCAACATGTGGATATACCCCCACTTGTTTATCCATTTGCTGATGGAAGCGTATTCGGGTTGTTTCCGGTTTTCGGCGATTATAAACATTGGTGTACAGGCGCGTGAACATACATTTTCATTTCTTTTTGGGTAAATGCTTAGGCGTGGTATTGCTGGGTCATATGGTAACTGTACATTTAACTTTATGAGGCCGTCAAATTGTTTCCCCAAATGGCTGCGTTCCCACTGTGCATTTCCACAGTCAATGTGTGAGAATTTCAGTTGCTCTACATCTTCACTAACATTTGGTATTGTCAGTTTTTTCGTTTTTAATTTTTTTAAATGTTTATTTATTTTTGAGACAGAGAGAGAGAGACTGCACAGAGTGCAAGTGGGGGAGGGGCAGAGAGCAAAGGAGACAACAGAATCTGAAACAGGCTGCAGGCTCTGAGCTGTCAGCACAGAGCCGGATGCAGGGCTTGAACCCACGGAACAGTGAGATCATGACCTGAGTTGGAAGTCCGATGCTTAACCGACTGAGCCACCCAGCCGCCGCCCCCCCACCCCCATTTTTTTCTTTGTGAAATTATTGAGTCCTAAGACTTCTTTATGTACTCTGGATTCAGATATGTGTTTTGCAAATATTTTCTTCCAGTCTGTATGTCATCTCAATTTTTTTTAGCAGTGCCTTCCAAAGATCAGAAGTTTTAAATTCTGCTGAAGTACACTATTGGTTTTTCCCTTTTATAGACTGTGTTTTGGTGTTGTAATTAAGAAAATTTTGCCTAACTCAAGGTCACAAAGATTTTCTTATATTTTCTTCTGGAAGTTTTATAAGTTTTGGATTTTATATTTAGGACTATGACTCATTTTGCATTAAATTTTGTATATGATGCAAGTTAGGGTCAAGATGTATTATTTTTGCAAATGGGCTGTTCCAGCACCATTTGTTGAAAAGACTGTCCTCTTGCATTGAGTTACCTTTGCACATGTGTCAAGAATCAGTTAACTATGTAGTTGTGGGTGTATTTCTGGACTCTGTTCTTTTGCCAATACCACACTGTCTGGATTAGTAGGCTTACATTACGTCTTGAAATTGCACAATGTAAGTTCTCCAACTTTGTTCTTTTGGGGAGTTTTTTTGGTTATCCTAGTTCCTTTGATTTTCCACATAACTTTTAGAATCAGCTTAATTTCCACAAAAACGTTTGCTGAGATTTTTATGTGGATTGCATTGAACCTATAGGTCAATTTGGAAAATTGACGTTTTACCAATATTGAGCTTTTTGAAGCCACAAACCTCTTTCCATGTACTTCTTCAATTTCTTTCATTAGTGTTTGTAGTTTTCAGTATATAGATCTTGCATACATTGTGTTAGATCTTTTCTAAGTATTTTTTTAAATGTCTGTTTATATTTGAGAGAGAGACAGAGGGCAAGCAGGGAGGGACAGAGAGAGAGGGAGACATAGAATCCAAAGCAGGCTCCAGGCTCTGAGCTGTCAGCACAGAGCCCGAACTCATGACTGTGAGATCATGACCTGAGCTGAAGTCAGCCACTTAACTGAGTGAGCCACCCAGGCTCCCTGATCTTTTCTAAGTATTTTGCTTTTCGTGTTATTATATATGTGCTACTTTTATTTATTTTATTTTATTTTTTAATTTTTAAATATTTTTTAAATTAATTAAATAGTTTATTTTTGAATTTACGTCCAAGTTAGTTGGCATATAGTGCAACAATAATTTCAGGAGCAGATTCCTTAATGTCCCTTACCCATTTAGCCCATCCCCCTCCCACAACCCCTCCAGTAGCCCTCTGTTTGTTCTCTATATTTAAGAGTCTCTTGTGTTTTGTCCCCCTCCCTGTTTTTATATTATTTTTGCTTCCTTTACTTTTTTTATTTTTAAAGAGGGAGAGAGTGGCAGAGGGGGAGAGAAAGAGAGAGAGACAAACAGACAGACAGAGAGAGTCTTAAGGAGGCTCCCTGCTTGGATCCTGATGCAGGGCTCAATCCCACAACCCTGGGATCATAACCTGAGCTGAAATCAAGAGTCACATGTTCAACTGACTCAGCCACCCAGACTCCCCATAAATGTGTTTTTAAATTTCATTTCTGTTTGATTATTATTATAAGGAAATACAATGGATTTTTTGTTTATCGGTCTCTTGCAATTTTGCTAGACTCACTTATTCTAATAGTTTTTTTGTTGATTCTACATAGAAAATCATGTCATCTGTAAATAAGGACAGTTTCATTTCCTCCTTCCTAACATGTATGGCTTTATTTCTTTTTCTTTTCTTACTGTACTGACCGTCTTGGATCTCCAGGGCAATGTTGAGTAGAAGTGATAAAAGTGAACATCCTTGCCATGGGATTCCTTTAGCAGGACGATGACTTGGCTAAAGATTGTTGTTATTATTTTTAAGTCAGCTCTATGACCAATGTGGGGCTTGCACTCAATACCCTGAGATTAAGAGCTGCTGAAATCAAAAGCCACATGCTCTACCCAGACTGAGCCAGCCAGGCATCCCAACTGAAGGTTGTTTTAGGAAGATTGTAGTTGCCTACATTGATGAGGGAGAGCTGGAAATACTGAGACAACTGACAGGACAGAGGGCCCCTATTTGCCCACCACTTGCTGTCCTTACAGTCACTACTCAACCACTCCAGCCCACCAGTGACTCCTCTTGCTCAGTACCCATTATCCCTTTCTCATTACCTTCTGTGGTCTGAGTGTCTTCTGTCTCCAGCCTCAGTCCATCATTTCAGCCTCCCTTGGGCAGCACTCCCCTTCCCACATCCCATGGTTCTTCTAGCCCCACGGCAGGCCCTTGGCCTGCCCTTGCTCCACTGCTCGGAATGGGGGTCTCCCAGTCTGTGATCTCCAGTCTTCAGAAATCTAAATGGGGTTTGCACTCTGTGATTTGCTGCACTCTGTGATGAGTGTGACTCATTCTTTCAGGGCTCTGTCCCCTCACCTGCAGAACCTGTTTCAGGAATTCTTTTTTTTTCTTTTTTAATGTTTATTTATTAGAGATGGAGACAGAGCGTGAGTGGGGGAAGGTCAGAGATAGAGGGAGACACAGAATCCAGAGCAGGCTCCAGGCTCCGAGCTGTCAGCACAGAGCCCGATGTGGGTCTCAAACCCACAAACCATGAGATCATGACCTGAGCCAAGGTTGGACACTTAACCAACTGAGCCACCCAGACGACCCCCATTTCAGGCATTCTTTACACACTTCAACTTCATTCCCTTCCTACCTCCATCCCCGAACCACGTCTTTTGGGGCCACTTGCCCCAGTGGTTGATACCAAGGGCGCTGGAGCCAGTCTGCATAAATTCCAACCGCAGCTTCATATCAGCAGGGAGATACTGGATTTGTTACTTAGCTACCTGGTGCTTTGGTTTCCCCATCTGTGAAACGGGCCGCACGGCTTAATACGTGTAAGACACAGAGAGCAGCAGCCAGTATGAGCAGAAGCCCTATATATTGTTGTTGCTCTTAACCGTTCCTTCCCATCATCATTTACACGTGTTCACGCCTCTCCCATCTTAGGAACAAAGAGAACACTCCTAACAACACAAGCCTCTTCTCCACCTGTTGCCTTCTCCCCTCCAGCAGGGCCATATTTCTTGAATGAGCTGGCTATGCTTGCCGGTATCATTCTTTGCCTTCCTCAGCCAGCTTCCAGCCCGGCCTCTCCTCACTGTCACGTTGGCGCTGTGCTCTCCAAGGGGCCAGTAGGCAGCCCTAAAACTTAATCTTTCCAGGCTGCACACAGTATCAGGGAAGCTGAATGCCCCTGCCGTGGCCACTCAGGGCCCCACTGTCTGCTTTCCAGGGCTGCTGCTCCTCTCCCTGCACCTTGGAGTCTTGGCCCTGGCTGCCTGCTCTTCTGTGCACTGCCCTGCCCACTCCCCAGCTGCTTGAAAGTTAAGGCAGGCTTTGGTGATGGTGGTTGTGTCCTCAGCCCCCAGTGCTGTGCCTAGGACATTGTTGAGGCCCCCAGATATTTCCAAGCGAATGAGTGAGTCTTTACACAAAGGAATTGATAATGCCTTGGGAGAGAAAGAGAGAGAAAAATGCCTGATGCCCCGATCCCTGGGGAAGAAGGGCAGAGAGCAGAGGCAGCAGAGAGCCTGGGAAGGAGGAGCTGGGAAGAGAAGATGCCCGCTTTGATTTTTGTCCTGTGGAGTGTGGGAGCATTTGAGACACGGAATTGGAGCTGTTGGATTCCATTCACATCCAAGAAGCTCTCATGTGGGGAGAGGAAGGTGTTGTCTTTTACTAGTGAGTTCTAATGAGTTCATCAGACAATTATCATGCCTTTAAGTGTTGGACAGTTGTTTTTGTATACTTCATATACATCTAATCAATCAAAATTTATTTCTCTAAATTTAAAATTCTAATTGTAAATATAATCAAACTCTTCTAACCATTTAATTAAAATTTCAAATAGAATGGCAGTTTCCCTTAATGCTTTAAATGTTAGAACTCAAAGTGTCTTGATGGTCGATGTCACTTTTTGTCAACAATGGGATATTGTGGAGCCGTCTTGACTTTTTCTCCCCTAGGTGTCAGCTGCCCTGCATGGAATCCTGACACCTTGTGATGGAGAATAGTGTTGAAGGTCAAAATCTTTGTGACAGGGGCATGGGACACAGGGGAGCTCCCCGTGGTGGGCAGAGGTGCCCTTGGGCCACTTTTGATCATTACAGACATTTTGTAGCTAAGGCTCTTGACGTCAGGGTGAGAATCTGCTTGTGCTGGGGAGGGGGAGGAGGGCGGGGCTGATGGGTAGAGGGAGGGGAGGGGAGGGGAAGAACTTGGTTAAGAGTATTCAAGGGAGGACTTCACCTTTGGGCTTGACCTTCACTGCATGGGTGCTCAGGAACTTCAGTCCAGATTTCCAGGGCCAAGTTATTTTGTTAGGGAAATATGGTTGGGCCCCATGCAATTGGCCTTCTAGATAGTGAAATTCAGTGAAAGCACAAGTTTGGAAAAAATGAGAACTGGGAAGGTAGGGAAATTGGGGGAGGGGTGTGGAACTGTATTTGGACGAGTTTAGCCACAAAAAGATCTGAAAGTGTATCTAGAAGGAGGTAGCAGGAGGATGTGGTGTGGCCAAAGGAAACAGAGAAGGAGAGGATACTGCAAAAGAGAGTACGGGTGATGGGGGAGAATCCCTGAGAAGGCAAGAGAGGTGGGGGCAGGGCCAGGGGTTGCCTGGAAAGAGCTACTCAGAGGTGGGTCAGGGGAGGCCTTGGCTCACTCTCCCTGCTTCTCTGCCCTTGGAGTCTTGCCATGGGCCTGTGCTGAGCTGATGGTTCAGGGAGGACCATCAGAGGGTAGGCTGCCCGGTCCTGCTGAACCTGAGTTCCTCTTTTGGCCCTCACCTCCCTCCAGTGCCGATACCTGCAGGGATACAACCCCTTCGACCACGGCTGTGCCAGCAACTGGTATTTAACAATTTGTGCACCGCTGGGACCCAAGTGAGTTTGCAGACCAGAGGACCCAGTGATGGGGCGTGGTGGGGGGGAGGGGGAGTTGGGATAAAGCCGGGTCGTCGCCCCTGACCTCTTAACCCCAGCTCCCAGGCCTTTATACTCACTGTTCTTCTTTCGGGGTTTCCTTCAGGGCATTGTGAGAGCCTCTGGAACCCTCACTTCCTTGCCTTTGTGGATTCTTACCCTAAGAAATGTGGTAGAGGGGCACTATAGCCTGAATGAGACTGGCTGCAGCTCTCTGCAGGGCCAAGCCTTGGGCTGTGTGCTCCCCAAGCTGAGGGGGAGCAGGCCAGGAGGGCCATGACCCCTTCCATCTGGCTTATTGCTCCCCAGGTACATGGCTGAAGCTGTCTGGCTGCAGAGAGTGGCGGGGTCTGACTGGGTGCCCATGCAGAACCTGCACTTCCCAGTGTGCCCCTCGGTGCTCAGTCCCCCAGCCCTCCCAGAGCCTGGCTCTGGCCCCCAGCCCCAATCTCTGAGTCTCCACAAACCAGGGAAGGTTCCCTCAGGGAGAGGCTCTAGCCCTCCAGGAGGTAAGAAGAGAAAGAGAGAGAGAGAGTGTACTTGTGCGTGTTGGGAGAGGGATTCTGTGGATAGTACAAGTGTTGGGGGGAACCCCCTCACCCCATGTTTGGCTGGCCCTGAGACTGGAGCACTCAGAGCTTGAGGGAGGGGGATCATAGACCTGAGGAGTGCTGGAAGTAAAGTCACAGTCCTCAGAATACACCAGGGGTCCCTGGAGACATAAAGAGAAAAGACCACTTGCTGGTTGGCCTGAGGCCACTTACCCTTTCTGGGTGTCTGTTTCCTCAGCTATTAGTGACTGAGACTAGGCCAGTAGTTCATAATTCTGAGATTGGAGCCCTTTATTTAAAGGCAACTTTTACTCTGAAGCCCAACATATGAAATGCCTGGAAGTGGACCATTAGGAATGAAGTGGGGGTGTGTAATCCACAGCCTCCTCCTCCCCCAGGGCCCCTGCAGTGACATTCTGTGGGACCAGCCCACTCCCTTTGCTCTCCCTGTGGGGCTGGTGGCTTGGACAGTTTCTTGCTCCCTAACTGGAGGGTCATGAACTGTGGGGCAGGGGCTTGGGGAGAGCCCCCATCCCTCCACTCTGTGTTTAGCTCCATGCAAGCCCAGTGTTTTTTTCCCTGCTGCAGGAGTGCCCCAGACGAGGCTCTGCCCACCTCTCGCCCCCTCACACCCGGCGATGCCAGGAGCCCCTGCATCTGAACCTCATCTCCTGAGCCCTGTGTGGAGGCCTGTCTGTGCCCCACCCTTGCCCACTTCCCTGGTGGGAGTGTCGAGATCCTCCACCAAAGCCTATTAAATACCCACTGCCTGCCTCCTACAAAGGTCCTGTCTGTCCTACGGGCGAGGGAGCTTGGAGGTGAGGGGGGCTCTGGGGGGCTGGGACAAAGACTCCGGGAGGGAGGAGCCAGGGCCCCATATTGGCTGGCTCTGCGATTTTGGGCAAGACACTCAACACTTCTCTCATCCTTAAAATGGGGCAACCAGAAGGACCACAGTGAGGCCCGGAGACGATGCCAGAGAAAACCTAGCCGTCCCAGGGAGGTCAGCCCTGGGAACGTCCAGGCCTCTGCCTGCCACTCCCCTGTCTGGCTGCAGGGGGCGCCCGCCGCCTGGGAATTGGCTAAGCCAGCCAGGTCCAGCCTTGCCACACTGGAGCCTCCCTGGTGACTTGGCAGCCCTCAGGCTGGGACTGGGCCCTTTTGCTGCCTCATCCCTGGGAAGTGGAGGGGTGGGGGTATTCTCCATTACGGTACAATTCTACATCTTTCTTACTAACTGGTGTCACCTTGTTCACTCCTTCCTGTTGGGGAGTCACATGCTGGTTCTGGTCCTGTCCCTGGGGTGGGTCCCAGACCCTGTGAGTCTGCAGGCCCCTGGGGGACAGGAAGGGGGTGGGGAGAGAGGGAACTACCTCAAATTGTGATTTCTCTAGTGGGCAGTGTGTGACCTTGGGAATAGAAATGATGGCACCTTTCCCGGAAGGGTGTCAAAGGACAAAATAAGGTGGTTCATGCCAAACGTCAGGTGCACAGTAGGCACACGATGAATGCAGCAGTTATATTTATGGTTGTTTTCTCCACCGAACACCTAGCAGACCACCCAGCATTTCTCCAAGGACCACCCTCTCAGAATTACCTGGGTCCTCAGACCACTGATTCAGAATCTTGAGGAGAAGGGAGGGCAGGAATCTGAATCTGAATTTTTGTCAAGTGCCCCATGTGCTCCTGCCACCCTGAAGGTTCAGAACTGCTACATTAGGAGGTGATGATGGGCACTAACCACGCTGCTTCCTGCCACCCTCGTTGCCAGGCGAGCTCAGGATGTGGTGAAGGTGAGAGGAAGGCATGTCAGCAGAGGACCAGGTGAACACCTCAGGGTCCCATGGAGGTTTGTGTGCCTGTATGTGTATTGTGGGGGTGGCAGGAGTTCATCCTTTGGGGGTGCCAGCCCAGCCTGGAGAGGTGGGTGACCCACAATGCAGGACGTAACTTCAGTTCTCTATATGCTGAGTGCCTCTCGCTGCTGCCCTTCCTTCTTCCTCCTCCCTGGAATGTCCATGGCGGCTTTGGGCCCTGTCCACCCCCAGCTTTACCCCTGGCTCTGGCTCTGGCTCTGGCTCTCTGGGCCCCTGAACAGTCTTGCTCAACCCCAAGGACTACAGCTCTTTCTTGCCCCCTTTGCCCTGGTCTCATGGACTCCCCATGCCAAGCGCTCTCAGTGTTCAAGCCTTTTCTCAGCTCTCACCCCTGCTTAACTCAGAGTTAACCTTGGGTTCTGGGAGGGTTGCAGGGTACTCACTGGCATACAGAAAGGCAGCCTAGTTTTGGCCTTGTTGTAAATGGCTTCGGTGGCCACATTTAAAAGTCTTAGGGCCAGCATTTACAAATAAAGGTGAAGCAGTCGTATCTGTCTGGGAAGCCTGCAGTCCAGGGGTGCCTGGGGAGGGGAAGAGGGCATGAGGCCTTTTGAGCCCCCAACCCCAGGGGTGTATGTAGTGTATGTGTTCATCACCTGTCTGGGTGGTTTCAGAGGGCACAGCTCAGCCCTGGCTGCCCAGCAGTGAGGAGAGTTGCAGGCCTGCTCCCAGATGGGAGTCCTCTGAGCCTGGGCCAGAGAAGAAGAGAGCCCAGGAATCCTGAGCCAAGGCCTGGATATTCAGGGAACTGGCTGAGTACCCAGGTGGTGCCTGCCTGGAGCCCCAGCTCTGCCGGGGCCTAAGAAAGCCAGGCCCCAGGGTCTGGAAGGCCTAGTCCTGCTCTGCTGCATGGCCTGTTTCTCTGCTGCCCTGCCTGGTTCAGAGCCTGGCGACTGGTCATTAGGACTGAACCTCCTGGGTCACTGCCCCCAGCTGTACAGGGGACTCACCCCCTCTCCAACAGGGCTTTCCAAGTCTTTATAAAAAATTTGTTAATGTTTATTTTTGAGAGAGACAGAGCATGAGTTGGGGAGGGACAGAGAGAGAGAGGGACACAGAATCTGAAGCAGGCTTCAGGCTCTGAGCTGTCAGCCCAGAGCCAGATGCGGGGCCCGAATTCATAGGCTGTAAGATCATGACCTGGGCTGAAGTTGGATGCTTAACCAACTGAGCCACCCAGGCGCCCCAGGGCCTTCCAAGTCTTAAGCTAGGTGTGAGTCATCTCCCCAAAAGCCTGGGCCTCGGTTTCCCCATTAGGCAAGGGCATAACTTTTCTTAGGTTCTCAAAGGCAGCCATGACTCCTCTGCTCCGGGGCATAGATTTTGGGTCTCTCTTGTCCATCCCAAACTGAGGTTTTTAGGATTTCTTTAGAAAGCCCTTTAGATCAGGTTCTTCTGCTCCTCAAAGGGTAAGTGGACCTAGATTGCCCCTTCCTGTGACTCCGCCCACAACCATCCCCTAACCCTTAGACCCACCCTCAGAGATTCTTTCCTTCCAGACTAAAAGCTTCAGCTGAGCTGCACTCACCTTGCCTCTGTGCTCCCTCCCCACTTCTGCTGAACCTGCCCTTGATTCTCAGATACACCCCTTGGAGCCCTTGGCCCACTGATAAGAGCAGGGGTATTATCCGAGTCCAGTTATGGGGACAGCTCTCCCCACACCCAGAAAGCCCTGCCATCCTTGCCTTCCCTGGACAGAAGCCAAGGAGTGACCTCTCACTCCGTAGGGCTGCCAGGTATCCACGGGCCTGGAGCTCTTCTGAGGTCCCCAACCGTACCTGGAACCTCATGGAGGGGTTTGGACCTGGGATAGGGAGCCGCCCAGAAGTAGCTGTGCTTTTGTCATTTCTAGACTTTTCCTCCATGGGCCTGCTAGAAGGTCAGGGCATGTGGTGTGGGAAGAGCACTGGCTTGGGTGTCCTTCAGCTCTGCCACTGACTAGAATGCTATGGGAATGAGTCTCTTCCCTCTGCTCGGCCTCAGGTGCCTTGTCTGTAAATAGGACAATCAGCATGGCTACCTCACAGGTGGTCACAGGATCCCAACTCTTTCAAGCTGCGAGGGACTCAGGGGTCATCTTCTCCAGCTGCCCCTCCACCCCCAGTTTCACAGATGGAGATTAGAGAGGGAAGGGATTGCCTAAGATGACACGGTATCCAAGCCAGGTGGAGTTCTGTTTGCCAGGCTGCTTCTTCCATTCTTGCTCCGGGGACCATTCTAGAGGAGCAAGGACTTGGGCAGCCACTACAGGGCCCTGCCTTCCAGCCCCCAAGCTTCAGAGCCAGGCAGTGCCTTTCAGCATAGTGCTTGGGGAGCCGATAAGAAGGCCTGGCTTAACTCTGTCTCCAGCCCTGAGCTGGGAGTGATAATGATGCCCAGCCCTGCCCTGCCCTGCCTGCCCCACCCAGGAGGGCACTGCCGGTGGCTTAGGGTGGGGTAGGGACTGATGGGGCAGAGGAGTTTTGCCGCAGTGAGGGATCAGGGCCCAGAATCCTACTGTGTCGCAGAGCCCAGGCCCCTGGTCGAATGACACTCCTGGGCCCCTGGCCCAGTGCCTCGTACCCAGGTGATGCTCCCCCAGTGCCCACATCCTACTCTTTAGTTCCTGTGTGCGGAGTGTGCAGGGCTGAAGGTTTGGCAGGCCCTGTAATGGGTGACGAAACCTTCACTGAGCACCGCTGGGGCCTGCCCAGGGACAGGGATTCGTATGCGCTTTTTTAATCCTCACAACCCTCTGAAGTTGTCATGTTTTAGAGATAAGGGAATCAGCACTAAGCAAACAGGCCTCTTCCCCAGGGTCACACTTCTAAGAGGCACAGCCACATCCCTTTTAGCCTTCACCATTGCACTGTACTTCTATAGGCAGTTATATATATATTTTTAATTTTTTTAATGTTTACTTATTTTTGAGAGAGAGAGAGACAGAGTGCAAGTTGGGGAGGGGCAGAGAGAGAGGGAGACACGGAATCCAAAGCAGGCTCCAGGCTCTGAGCTGTCAGCACAGAGCCCGATGCGGGGCTCGAACTCGTGGACTTCGATCGAGAACATGACCTGAGCTGAAGTCGGACGCTCGACCGATTGAGCCACCCAGGTGCTCCAGCAGTTATATTTTATTTCAGTTTGTTACAGTAGTCCCCCTTATCCACGGGGGTATGCTCCAAGACCCCCAGTGGATGCCTAAGACCGGGGTACTCCTGAGCCCTATATATCCGATAATAAAGTTTCATTTATACAATAGGCACAATAAGATTCACAACAACAACTAAAAGTAAGCTGGAACAATGATAACAAAACACCATCATAAAAATTATGTGAATGTGGTCTTTCTCTCAAAAGCTCTTGCTGGACTGTACTCACCCTTGTGGTGGTGATGTGAGATGACTAGATGCCTACCAGATGAGCTGTAGTGAGGACAACGGCATCAGCACTGTGGCACAGTGTTAGGCTAGTGTGGGCCTTTTGACGACATCTCAGAAGGAAGCTTGTCTGATTCGAGACCGCAGATGACCCTGTGTGAGTAACTGAAACCGTGGATAAGGGCAGACTGCTGTTGTGGTTGAGACCTGGGCTCGGCAGCCAGACTGCCGGCTTCCCCTGTTGTGAAAGGAGATACACCATTGCCCCTCGTAGCGCTGTTCCGAGGGTACATCATGCAGGGCGTGCAAAGAGCTGGGCTCAGCACTGGCACCCTGGAGGTGCTTGATTGATGGCGGTGATCATGGCCTCCGTGTGATAGAGGCGTTGCCCGGAGTCGGGACTTGGTGATCTCCTGTGGCCTCAGGATGCTGGTCACCATGGCAACAGCAGCCTGCCTCTGCCTGGTTTGCTGTGGGTTCCCTAATGGCCAGGCTGCAGAGGTGAAGGGTGCTGCTTCAGAGGGGAGATTTTGTGGTCATGTTTTAGAGAAAAGCAACCAATGTCAGTGTCTCTGGGCTGAAGGAGAATGGAGGGGTGGCCTGAGAGTCTTCAAGGGAACAGCAGGATGACCACCCAAAGGCTCTGCCCTCCCGCATGGTGACAGAGTTTCCTGTTAAGAAAACACATTGTTGCTTCTATTTTGGGGCTGGATAGTGTCCTAGGCTGAAGGAGGTCAAAGCCGTGGTCATCTGAACCCTGTGTTTGAGCTGTGCTCGGAGCTCCTGCCTGCTCTCCCCTCTCCCTGTGGCCAGTCCTTCCCTCACCTCAGTCTTTGCTCCCCACTTCTCACCTCCCCCACCCAGCCTCGCTTCACCACCATTCCCAACCCCCAGCTGTTCCTGGACTACAGCTTCCAGGAACTCAAAGTTAACTGTCTGGCAACTTTCAAGTAATACCTTTTAACTGTGATTCTTGGAAGGCCCTGGGCTTGGGTGTGGAAACCCACAGAGCTCTGGGCCGGGCCAGAGGCAGGGCCTGCACAGGGCGCCTTTGTCTGTCTCCAACGGGGCTTCCTCCTCCCAGCCAGGCACACGCTTTCACAGCTTTCTGGTCAGGGCAGTTTTGCTGCTGAAATTGGAGATTCCCAAACTGGAAGGGTCCCTCCTGAATATCTAGTTTACTTCTCAGTGAGAAGAAAACCAAGGCACTAGTGGGGGAGGTTCAGCAGGGCCTTCCCCAGGTCACACACCTAAGTAGAGGCCAGACGAGACTGGGTTCCAGAACTGCTTCTGAGTCTTTCCATCACGCCACCGTGAGCAACCAGGTGGGTCAGAGGCCTGGACTTTAAACCGGGAGGCACTCTTTCTTCTCCTGGAGGCCTAGTAGCTTGGGTCTGGTAGGCAAAATCACAATGACGACAAAAATAGTATCTCTTTGAGTGCTAACTGTGGGGTGAGTGCTTTGCGTTGTCTTTGCATTATCTCATTTAATCCTCACAATGACTTGTGGGGAAGGTGCTGCTGTTACTTTTGTGGATGGGACCCTGGGTAGGCCTTGGCCTCCATCTCCCTGTCTGCAAGGACAGAATTTTCTGGAGGCTCCCTGGGACTACTCTTACCCTGACCTACTGGAAGCCCATGACTGTGACCAGGAAGGAGGGCCCCTGTCTGGGGACAAGCCCTGAAGTGGACAGAACTTTGTCAGGGCTTATTGAATGACCGATTAGGGTCCTTTACCTGAACCTCATCTGTCCCCTGGTAGCAGGCGATGCATTAGGTCACCAAGCAAGGGTACTAATCCCTGGGCAGGACCCTTGGCCATCTGTGCTGGAAAAGTCCTTTGCCCAGTGCTCACTAGAAATCTGTCTGTTCCTCAGCCACTGACAGAAATGGAAAGACTGCCCTATCTGCCCTTTTCCTGGCCAGGATGGTGGAACTGTGTGGAGAGGGCACAGACTGGGCATCAGGAGAGCTGTGTTGGAAAGCAACCCCTGCTGCTTCTGGCCGTGTGGCCCGGGAAAGCCCCTATCATCTCAGAGCCACTGTTCCCACATCTGTGAAAGGGACACTAAAGCTCGTGCAGAGCTTCCTCAGCGCTGTGGGGTCACGCAGTGCACCATGGGAAGACACTGACATTCACTTCTTTGCACAGGCCACAGCTGAGTAGGTGTGGGGTTGCTGTGAACGGAGCAATAGGAGGGTCATACTTGGTTTCAAGTCTTTGTCTGCATTTCCCCTTCTTGGGCCTTCTTTTCCGGCTCTGGATTTGGATCATTTGGAAATGGCCAAAGCCAAGAATGGGCCACCTCTTTTCTTTTTTGTTTTAATTTTTTTTTAATGTGTATTCAGTTTTGAGAGAGAGAGTGAGAGAGAGAGAGAGAGAGAGAGCATGAGAAGGGGAGGGGCAAAGAGAGAGAGGGAGACACGGAATCTGAAGCAGGCTCCAGGCTCTGAGCTGTCAGCACAGAGCCCGACATGGGCCTCAAGCCCACCAACCATGAGATCATGACCTGAGCCGAAGTTGGAGGCTTAACCAACTGAGCCACCCAGGCGCCCCAGGCCACCTCTTTTTAAATCCCAAAGACTGGTCACCTTCCTTGGGTGACTTCTCAGCTCCCTCTCTTCCCCACCAAGTATCTGTCCCTAGGGGGATAGCTGACCGGCCTTGGGTTTGGGGCAGAGATGTGACCCTCTCTGCTCCCAACTGGTACTACCACCTTGTCAGTTCCTCTGGATCCCTGGCTTCAGGGTGCCCTGGAGTGGAAGCCTCTGGAAGGTCTCAAGGTCTGGCTGGACCAGGCTCATTCTGAACCTGCAGCAGAGACTTGGGCTGCGCCCATCTTGGCTGAGAGGCTCACTCTGCCTTGGACACAATTCAGACCAAAGAGTAAAGGAGGTTTGTTCCTAAAGCAGAGACCAGAAGTAGGCACACAGAGGGCTCTTTGCTTTGGAGTTGAAGCTTTTAAAGATTTGTTTTCTTTAAATATCCTGCTGCAGGAAAGAGAAGCCAAAAATCAAACATTGCTGAGACATAAATTTCAGGTGACTTTAAAGGCACAAGTTGTTTAGTTTCCGTCCCACCCTGTTTCTGCTCAGTAGGGTCTCGGGACGTGTCCCTGGGGTTTGGGGGTGGGTCCACACCCACCTAGCTCATCTATCCAGCTTCACCAGGAGGTCTCCTCAGTACCCGATCCAGCCAGTGGGCCTCCTGACATATCCTGACCCCAAACTTGGTCCCAGGGAGGGTCTGTGCACATCCAGCTCAGGAAGTGGATGTGACTTTCCTCCATCCTCAGCTGCTTTGGCACTGTTGATTATACCCTCTTTCTTGAAAACTCTCTTCATCCTTGACCTCAGGGATCAGACATACTTGCTTCTCCTCCTAACTCCTGCCCTATGACTCTCCCTCTCACCTCCTACCAGGAAAACTTCCAGGCTCTGTCCTGTTGCAGAACTCTTGCAGAACTCATGCCCTTGCCTTCAGCAGTGCTGGGCCCTGCCAGTGCCCCAGGCTCTAGCCTTAGGTTTTTTCTTTTTTTCCAGCTTTACCAGGTTATAATCGACAGATAAAATCATAAGGTACATAAAGTGTACAACATGATAATTCGCTATCTCTATACATTGTGGAAGGATTCTCCCCATTGAATTGGCCTTAATTTTCTGATTGAATGATTTCCTTGGAGTCCTACCGGAGGCTCAGGGGTCGTTCCATATCCTAGCACAGTGGGGAAAAGAGTGAAAGCAAAGACAAAACCAGCCATTGAGTGAAAGGAGCGCTTGGGTAGCATGAGGAAGCAGCTAAGCAGGGTGCCAGGGCCTGGATCCGTGGGAGAGGGTGTCTGGGTGTCCCAGCCTGTTCCCAAGCCTAATCCAAAGGGTGTCCCAAAAGAGGGGCCTTGACCAAAGAGGAGCAGGGTGGAAGGAAACCTCTGGGCAGCCTCATTTGCCCTCTTGGTCCCCAGGGTCCCTGCTGTGGTAGGGACCACATGGTAAGCCCCGATAGGGATGGGGAGGGAGGGCACTGGGTGGAGGAACTTGCAGAGGAGAAACCAATCAAGACCTTAGTGATGTCATCTAGGGAGGAGCCTGAACTGGGATAGTGGGGCTAAAAGTTCATTCATTCAACAAATACTGAATAACTACAATGTATCCAGGAGGTAATGAAATTGGATTTAAAAAATAATGTGTTCGTGGATGGCATATCGTTAATTTTCAATCTTATATATGTATTTCTGTTTTTGTTTTTTTATTTTTTAACATTAAAACACATTTTTTTTTAATGTTTAATTTTGGGAGAGAGAGGGAGACACAGAATCCCAAGTAGGCTCCGGGCTCTGAGCTGTCAGCACAGAGCCCGATGCGGGGCTCGAACCCAAGAACCATGAGATCATGTCCTGAGCCAAAATCAAGAGTCAGACGCTCAACCAACTGAGCCACCCATGTGCCCCTATATATGTATTTTTAAAAGACTGGAAGCAAGCTCATCAGATGCTTATGGTGGATGAGCAAGTGCTTCCTAGCTGGAGGTGGGGGGAGGGGGGATTCTGACTGTCAGCCTGGGTGTTGGGACACCTGATTTCTAGGCCCAGCACTTCCTCTGTGGGTTTGTGTGACTGCAAAAAGCCCTTCCCCTCTCTGGACCTGTTCCCTTATCTGTGGAATGAGGATATGGACCCAAAAGATCTGTGACTCCTTCCAGTGCCGATGTTACCTGAGAACAGGGGGGCTATGGGCACTTTCGCTGGCTTGGCTGGGGCTGCTCTGCTCTGCGGCGGGAGTGGCTCTGTGGCCACTGCAGGCCCCTCTCCTGGAGGGCTCCACAAAGGGGAGGTAGTGGCCCACAGCCTGCTATGCTGTCAGGCTCTGATCTCAAGTTAGAATCATGTCTCTCATCTGTTCACACCTGGTTTGAACCATGAAAGCCTCCCCACCCTCCACTCACCTCCCAGCCCTTCAGTTCTGGCCGTCTCATAACTTGGCACAGAGGGGACTGTGACAAAGCTGCCGCCTTCACAGCCTTGATGGCCCTGAAGCCTCAGTCAGGAAGTGAGGACACCAGCCAGACCAGGGGGTAACGTATCGTTTATGTGTCCCCTGTGTGCAAGACACTGTCTGACTCACTCATTCTCCACAGTGGCCCTGGATGGGAGGTTTGAGTGTCACCTTTGTCTCATGGAGGAGGAGGTGAGAGGTAAAACAGCGGGTCCAGTCACACAGCTGTGAGCTGCTGTCCCAGCATCAGAGCAAAAAGCAGCCAGAGTCCCAGGCTGCTCTTCCAAGGGTAGTGGAGAGTCTCCAGCTGCCGTCAGACCCTGACTCCTGACCCCCTGCCAGAATTCGGTATGTGGTGGCAGGGGGTGAATCCATTTCTGATTAGACCCACTGGAAACCCAATTGTCTTCCCTAGAAAATCCCATTGACAGCATTGCTTTTCCTCTCTTTGTTCTCGGGGCTCTGAGTCTCCCAGACTCCCCAGCAGTCAGCGGATCCGGTACCTTCTGGCATCTTTCTGTGATGAAAACAAGCTCCTGAATGGGAGAGAAGTTAAGGTCCCCAGCCATCCTGCTGTCCCCTCGCGTTGAGCTGGCCTCAGGGACCTGCTTCTTGCTTTCACAACTTCCTTATTTGACCTTATTTGGTCAACTGTCTTTTTTCCCCAGCCTGCTCCCCCGCCCCCCATACCACTGGTTTTTCTTCTTTAAATTCTAAAATAGGAGGGCAGGGTAAATTATGTCCATTCTTCTATCTGGGCCTCAGATTTTAGGCAGGCTTTGAGATAAGTAAAAAGTACTTTCTTATCAAATGCTTTCACTGTTTTATGTTGACTGCTGGCATTATAGTAATAGTTTTTGAATATTCATTGCACATATCCAGGAATGTGGAGTATTCTGGGTTAATTGGCCCTCCTTGGATTAGCCTGAGTACCTGAATACCATAATAACCCTGTTTCAGTGGCCAAGTGTCTTTAGACCACATCTTGGAATATAATCTAGTTGGAAATTGGGGGCTGTCTGTAATTCGTAACAAATTCAAATCTGCTGCATCTTGGGTGGGATTCCTAACCTTGCTTATTTGGCTAATAGTCCATACGTCATAGGACTGTTTTAAGTATTACATGAGGTAAGGTGTGGGAACATGCCAGCACATAATGAGTGCTTGATAAATATCCCACGCTGTTTACCACTGCATACTGCCCTGGGGGCTCGTGTCTTAGCCTCTCTGAACCCCAGTGTTTTCATCTATGAACTGGGGCCACAGCCCTGGACTTGCTCTGGTAGGACAACCTACCTTGTAGGTTGGCAGTGAAGTACCAAGCAGAAAGTGTGAAAGCACCTTCTATGCTAAAGGCGCAGAGCACAATTAAGAGATTGTTACATGCAAGCCCCATGGCACCGCTTAATTGACTTGTTTTTAAAGAGCTAAAGCTCCAGTCCCCAAACTCTTAAGTCCCGGTGAGACTAGGCCACACCGAGCTCGGGGGTCACGGAGTCGGGCTGTGCCTGCCCACATAGCTGTCGAGACCTGACCTGTAATGAAGGGCAAATCTGTCCTCACCCTTGTGCGGGTGTCTGCCCTTGGTCCCCAGCCCTGGGTTTTCAGGCACCAACTGGCAGGAGGTATGTGCTCTGACAGTGTGGCCGGGATGCCCAGATGAGCTGGCCTCTCAGTTCACAGTTGGGCCCTAGGGCTCCTTGTCCTCTGTGTCCCTCTCTCCTAGCGGGGCAGTGGGGGTCTTGGTCCTTGTCCTCCAAGAGGGCCAGTGACTCCTCCAGGCAGAGGTCCCCACGCCCACAGCTGCTACACACCTGCCCGGGGAGGTGTGGGTTCAAGCTGCCCATCTCTTACCTCAGGGTCTTCCAAATCATGTTGCAACAGCTTTCATGTCCCTTCCCCAGAGGACTTTGGATTTGATAGTTAAGTATTTATTGTGATGATTATTGGAAAAGCCTATAGCTGGCTCAAAAGAGGCCTGGCCTACCAAGAAGGGAAGGATTTGGAGACCGGAGTTTTTATTTTTTTTTTTTATTTTTTTTAACGTTTATTTATTTTTGAGACAGAGAGAGACAGAGCATGAATGGGGGAGGGACAGAGAGAGAGGGAGACATAGAATCGGAAGCAGGCTCCAGGCTCTGAGCCATCAGCCCAGAGCCCGACGCGGGGCTCGAACTCACAGACCGCGAGATCGTGACCTGAGTCGAAATCGGACGCTTAACCGACTGAGCCACCCAGGTGCCCCGCGACAGGAGTTTTTAAAATGCATCATTTAAAAGGAACAGAAGAGGCTGCATATATTAATCTATTGCATGGGCCCTGTGTTCTTTAGCAAAGCATATTTTTTACAAAGTGAGATGATTTGAAGCTGACTTGATGAGAAACACCAAGTAAAAAAGTAAAGCAGGTGATGTGCAGGTATGGAAAAACCTGTGACAGGACATTGAGTGACCAAAGTTTGGGAAATGCTGTTTTCTATTTAATTCTCACAACAGTCCTGAGAGTATGTGTCATTGTCTCCCTTTCCAGAAGCAGAAACAGGTGCAGAGAGGTGAGGCGAGTTGCCCCAGCTCACTCAGTGAGGGAGTGGAGGGGTTAAAACAATGGCCATGACCAGTCTTCAGTGGGGTTGTGTGGCCTGGAGGGAGGGCTCCTGCACAGGACACTGAGCCGGGGTGGCGGAGCTCGGGGCTGACAGTTCAGAGCTCGCCCCTGTGTTGGTGAGCTGTGCCAGGCAGGGGCTTGTCCCCGCACCAGAAACGGTTGCATCAGACTGGCTGACCTCATGCCTGTGGCAGCACAGATAGTGAGGCTGATTGGGGACTAGGGAGGGGAGACGACCAGAAGGAGAACCAGGCAGAGACAAAAGGCAGGCAGAGACCTGCCTGGCTGAGCACCACAAGAATCCAGAACCCAGAATGTGGAGGAGGAACAAAGTAAGACACCCTGAGGGCCTTTTAACCACTGGTCTGGCCTAGAGTTGGCCTCCAACAGGCCTCTAACGCTTGATATGATAGTAGGTGAGAAGAATTTGAGTCAAAGGACAGCTATAAACTCTGCAAATGCATCCGCTCCCATCCACCCAGACACCGGACACTGTCCTTTCTACAGCCCCCCCCCCCCCCCCCCCCACTGTGAGTGACTCAGGTCGGGGACCTTCCTATGTGGGCAGCCATCACAGATCTTTTGCCCTGGTGCCTCTTAAAAAACTAAGATGTGCTCTCACCCTCAGAGTGACATGTTGCTGACCTGTCCCTCTGCCTTTGTTCTGTTGTCACCATAAAGTTTAATGGCCATGTGTCGTGGCTGTAGTTGCTAGAGATGTAAACTCAGGTTCAAATAAAACAAACCGGTAATGAGCACCCATGAGAGCCTACTGCTGTGCGAGGAACGGATCTGTTGGGTGAAAAGGAATGGGGAGGGGGTGAAAGATGAATGAGATGGCCTTGGCCTCGAGGCCCTTGGAGCCCCTGAGAGGCAGGAGAGGGCGCTTGCTTGGGAAAACTGAAATGACCAGTCAGCTGTAAGCCAACTTCAGTAAGACTTGAAGCTGACTGACCATAGAAAGGTGGTCTCAACGAGATGCATGACTGTTCCCAGGGGCCGGAACCACCTTTGGGTGGAGGGCAGGGTGTCAGGGAAGGCTTCCTCTTCCTAGGAGGCTGTGGGCACACCTGTGTTGTGCAAAGCTTAATGCATACATTACAGAGCACATTCCCCCATGAGCTGGGGGCGGCGCAGGGGTAATCAGCCCCAATAGACAGATGAGGAAACTGAGGCTCAGGGAAGCACGGTAAACTGCCCAGTGTACCAGGCCAAAGCAGTTGAGGATAGCTTCCAGACCCCTAAAAAGGATGTCAAGCCAAAGATTGGCCTGGGCCTGGAGGGTGGGGAGGACACAGGTCACTCCAGGGGTATTTGGGGGGAGAGAACAAATAGCAAATAAAAGAAGGGCAGGGTAAGGTGTCCTGGAAGTGCAGCTCCAGGAGGAGCGATCTGTTATTCACAAGAGAGGGTCAGGGGAGGGAGAAGTGGAGCCAGAGCAGCACATTTGTTGGTGGGTGGGAGGAGGGCACAGTGGTGGTTACAGTTGGTTGAGAGATAAAGATTTCTGGTACCAGTTAAGAGAAACCTCAAAAACCTTCCATTCCAGAACTAGCTTTTGGTTTCAGAGATTATTCAACTCTCTTTATTTTTATCTGAAAGAAAGAAAGAGAGAGAGAAGGAGGGAGGGAGAAAGAGAGAGAAAGAAAGAAAAGAAAGAAAGAAGGAAAGAAAGAAAGATAGAGAAAAAAAGAAGAAAGAAAGATAGAGAGAGAAAGAAAAAGAAGAAAGAAAGAAAGAAAGAAAGAAAGAAAGAAAGAAAGAAAAAAGAGAGGGAGGGAGAGAAAGAAAGAAAGAGAGAGAGAAAGAAGAAAGAAAAGGAAAGAAGAAAGAAAGAAAGAAAGAAAGAGAAAGAGGGAGGGAGAGAGAGAAAGAAAGAAAGAAAGAGAGAGAAAGAAAGAAGAAAGAAAAGGAAAGAAAGAAAGAAAGAAAGGAAGGGAGGGAGGAAGGAAGAGAAAGAAAGAAAAAGAAAAGAAAGAAAGAAAGAAAGAAAGAAAGAAAGATGAGAGAGGGAGGGAGAAAGAAAGGAAAAAGAAAGAAAGAAAGAAAGAAAGGGATAAAGAAAGAGAGAAAGAGAAAGAAAAGGAAGGAAGGAAGGAAGGAAGGAAGGAAGGAAGGAAGGAAGGAAGGAAGAGAAAGGAAGGAAGGAAGGAAGGAAGAAAAGCTTTTAAGTCCCTTTTATTCTTTTTAATACCTTGAGGCTAATATGGGGGTGGGGGGAGAGTGAGGGGGGTGGGGAGAATGGCAGCTGCCATCGCCCAGTCTCTGCTGCGCTGCGGGAAGGCTGCTTAGGGCCACCTGTACGGGCCACTTGAATCCCTCAGCCAGCTTCAGAAACTTCTGTAGTCATCTCCATATCACAGCTGGGGAAACCCAGGCACCAAATGGCCGAGCACCTAGCTCTAGGCCACTCAGCAAGCAAATGGCAGCGCTGAGGTGTGACCCCAGAGCCCACTCCAGTGCTGGCTTTTCACCCTGAGGCTGGTTGCTTCAGTTATGCTGGCTCCTGGCACCGAGCACCGGCCACATACCCAGCCTGTGGCCCCCCTGCTGCCAGTCTTCTCCAGATCCCTGCAACCTAGAGATTGCTCTTATTTTGAAGTAAACACTTTTTTCTGCTGACTACAAAACTGAAACATGTCTCTTGGAAAATTTGTGAAGTGTAGAAAAACACAGAGAAGAAAATGGACATTCCCTGTTAATTCCCACAACCCAGAACTGTAACCATTGTTAACATTTTGGAGAACAGCCTTCCAGTCTTTCTTCTGCCTGTCAATATGCACTTGTGATAAAAATGACCACCATGCTGTTTTGTCATTTGTAACAGCTTTCTGGAGACACAGCCGACTAAACTGGACATATTTAAAGTGTACAGTCTAGTAAGTGTCACCACTTACTTCATATCCCTCCCTCCCCCCAGCCCTAGCCCAGTGCTGACATCCTGAAACTAGGGATTTCCGGCCAGTGTCACAGGCCCACGTAGCAGGCACCTGGCCAGGGCCCTGCCTCAGCTCCGGCTCTGTCATGGTGTGCTTCAGAGAGCACGAACAATGCCACCTTCTGCAGGCCAGAGGGTGTGCTTGATTTTGTCAGCTTCCTCCAGCAGCCAGGCCTCTGCTCTCTGGCATGGCCAGCTCCCTGGTGGGCCTGTTCCTCTCCTCCCTCCAGCTCTCAGCCCTCTACCTCCACCAGCCCTCCATCACATGGATCTGCCTCCTCCTGAATCTTTCATCTCTGGAGTTGGCCTCACCCCTCCTCGGGTTCTGCAGCCTCTTCCGGGAGGACTGCAAGGGTCTCTAGTCACAGGTGTCACAGGCCTCTCTATAGCTATCGTTGCCTCTCCAGATGGAGCAGGAGCCGGGCTGGAGGTGCCCACTGGTCGGGGAGGTGCAGCAGTCTCCCTGCGAGGCACCCACACTTGCTTTTTGCTGCTATTGACAGACATCTTTCTGAATCTCATTACTCCAGCACATTGGTGAGCAGGATTTCCTGAGTGTAATTTAATCTTTTCTCTATGACTCAGGCCATATTTGCAACCTCATTTGCTAACGTGAGGTGGCAGATGCAGTGTGGAGTGTGGGTGGAGGGGAGACCAACCCCAGCTGTTTTACTGGAACTTGCTCTCTTGCAAAGACCACACGTATCCTCCAGCCTCGTAAGGAGGATGGCAGCAGCCTAACATGCCACCAATTCTTTAGCAAATCAAGGGCAGCAGCCCTCAGAGCCCTCTCATGCGCATTGTCTGTTCTGACCTTCACAGCAACACTGTGAGAAAGCGGGCGGGGTGCTCCTGCCCATTACAGATCTCTCTGCCCCACAGCACTCTCAGGAATCAACCCCAGGTCCACGATGGACGTGACAGGCAGCAGATAGAGCCTTAAGCAGCGAGTGTAGGAGAATACCTCTATGACCTTGGGGTACAAAGAATTTCTTGAAAGCACTAACTGTTAAGAAAAAGTTGAATACATTCTACTTCACGAAAATGAAAAGCTGATAATGTGTCAATGTAGGTTAATCGATTGTAACACATGTATCACTCCAGTAGGGGCTGTTGGAGGGTCAGTGGCAGGGTCTGTAAATGTGTAAAACTCCCTGTACCTTCCATCTATACTTTTGTTGTGAACCTGAAAGTGTCCTTAAAAATAGCCTCTTTAAAAAAAAAACAACGAAAGTCTTCTGTTCCTCAGAAGACACCATAAATAAAGCACAAAGGTGCCGAATAAGACAAGATACTTTAATGCATAATTAGTGCAGAATTAGAGTCCAGAATACCTGAAGAACTCCTAGAAATAAATAAGAAAAAAAGACAAATGCAACCAGGTGTTTTGCAAGAGAAAACATTGTCAGTAAACATAAGATGCTTAACTTGATTAGGAATTGGGAGATTGCAAATTGAAGACACTAGGAAATACCATTTTACACCCACTGGACTGGGATAGGATCTAGCAGCCAGGATTATCTTGCAGTGTATGTTACCCTCTGATTGCTGCTACTCAGTCAAGACCCAAGTGGCACTTCCCCGTAGGGCACACCGTGCAGGAGGTTCCGGCAGCCACCGTTTGCAATGTCACAAAACCTGTAAGCAAGCCATATAGCTTTTCAAAGTAAATGGGTACATTGTGGTATGTCATAGAACAGAACATGGAGAGGAAACGAAGAGCCCTCAGACTCATTCATTAACAAGTGCATTTCAAGAATATCGTATTGAATGATGTATTCATTTCCTGGGGCTGCCATAATAAAGTACCACAGACCGGGCGGCTTAAACAACGGAAACATATTCTCTCACAGTTCTGGAGGCTAGAAGTCCAAGATCAAGGTGCTGACAGGCCCACACTGGCTCTGAAGACACCAGGGGAGGAGGGGACCCAGGGCACTCTCCTAGGTTCTGGTCGTTCCTTGGCTTGTGGTGGCAGAACTCCAGTCTTCCTGGGCATTCTCCCTGTGTGCATGTGCCTCTGTGTCCCAAAGTCCCCTGTTTATTAAGGACAACAGTCATGTTGGAGTAAGGCCTGCCCTAATGACCTCATTTTAACTTGATTACCTCTATGAAGCCCTTGTCTCCAAAAAAGGTCACATTCTGGGGATAGGGCTCACAATAATTCTTTTTGGGCAGGGGGGAGACACAATTCAATCCACAACAAATAAAAAAGCAGCAGGATACATATAATGTTTAATAATACATAAATGTTTAATAATATATAATGCGTTATAATAATGTAAAGTTGAGGGACACATAAATACTTACAAATTTAATGGAGAGGAGGGGCACCTGGGTGGCTCAGTCAGTTAAGCTTCTGACTTCAGCTCAGGTCATGATCTCGTGGTTCATGAGTTTGAGCCCTGTGTTGGGTTCTGTGCTGACAGCTTGGAGCCTTGAGCCTGCTTCAATTTTTGTATCTCCCTCTTTCTCTGCCCCTCCTCAGCTTGAGCTGTGTTTCTCTCTCTCAAAAAAAAAAAAAAAAAAAATTTTAAAAATTTAATGGAGAGGAAGGGAATAACATATGCTAAGTTTGGAATAGTGCTTACTCTGGGGTGGAGTAGAGAAAGATGTTGGGGCTTCAGATGCCTTGGTATTCCCCCATTTCTTAAGCTGACCAGCAGGTGCATAGGTTTGTTTGAATATTCTTTGTAACATATGATACATGTTGGTTTTTTTATTTAAGAAGTAATTCATAATACGTGCAATTTTTTAAATAGATTCAGAAAAAAAGGACTTAGAGATAAGTGTAGACAACACTTTGGAGGAATTTTGCTGTAGAAGGAAGGACTGAAATGGGGTGTTGTCTGGAGGAGCGTGAGGGAAATTTTCCCAGCTTACACATGAAGAACTGAGGTGTTCAGAGAGGTGAAGTGGCTCCCCCAGGCTGACACAGTGGGCCTGGCTCAGCCACGAGTGGCACTGAAGTCCCCGCCCCCCCCCCCCCTCCCAGCACCATGCTTCGTCCTTCCCCACAGTGGCTGCCTTTTTCTTGTGGTTACCATTAGGCTCCTTGGATGCTGGCCTTTGTGTTGGTCCCTCAACTCCTACCAGAATTCTGTGATTCACAGAGCTTGGAGCTAGTGGAGACCACACTGCTGCCTCTTAACACATTTGACTGACCTTCCCTTTCATTTGTCCTTTTACTGTGATATGAAACCAGTTTCCCAATGTGCGCATAACTGTGCTTGTGTCTCTCTTTCTCTTTTTAAGTTTATTTATTTATTTTGAGAGAGGATGAGAGAGAATCCCACGCAGGCTCTGCACTGTCAGTGCAGATCCTCATGTGGTGCTCAAACCCATGAACCGTGAGGTCATGACCTGAGCCAAAATCGAGAGTTGGACACTTAACCAACTGAGCACCCAGGTGCCCTCATGTGTCTCTCTTTTATTATTACGTGCTGAAGTGTGTTCAGGGTCCTCATGAGTAATGAGTGTTGTGGTAAGAACACTGCAGATGTTATGGAACGAATGTATCATGAGGATGAAACATACAGCATAGGGAGTATACCCAGTGGTATTGCAATAGTGTTGTATGGGGACAGATGAGCATAGCATATATGCTCATCTCATATACTTGTGATGAGCATAGCATAACCTATAGGGCTGTCAAAAGACCCTGTTGTTGGGAACGCAAGCTGGTGCAGCCACTCTGGAAAACAGTATGGAGGTTCCTCAAAAAACTAAAAATAGAACTACCCTACGACCCAGCAATTGCACTACTAAGCATTTATCCACGGGATACAGGAGTGCTGTTTCGAAGGGACACATGCCCCCCCCATGTTTAGAGCAGCACTAGCAACAACAGCCAAAGTATGGAAAGAGCCCAAATGTCCATCGATGGATGAATGGATAAAGAAGATGTGCTATATATATACGACGGAGGTGTATATATATACTCGGCAATCAAAAAGAATGAAATCTTGCCATTTGCAACTATGTGGATGGAACTGGAGGGTATTATGCTAAGTGAAATTAGTCAGTCAGAGAAAGACAAAAATCATATGACTTCACTCATATGAGGACTTTAAGAGACAAAACAGATGAACATAAGGGAAGGGAAACAAAAATTATATAAAAACAGGGAGGGAGACAAAACAGAAGAGACTCATAAATATGGAGAACAAACTGAGGGCTACTGGAGGGGTTGTGGGAGGGGGGATGGGCTAAACGGGTAAGGGGCATTAAGGAATCTACTCCTGAAATCATTGTTGCACTATATGCTAATTTGGATGTAAATTAAAAAAATAAAAAATTAAATTAAAAAAATTATAAAGATGATCTTTACCAATAAATTTAATTGTATAAAAAAAAGACTATGTTGTGTGCCTGAAACAAAAGTAACATTGTGTGTCAACTGTACTTCCATAGAAAGTTTTAATTTAAGAAAAAAAATTAAAAACAAATAAATGAGCCCATTAAAAAAACAAAACAAAAGACCGCAGCTGTTGATTGGTCAACCTGGGCTGGAATCCTGACTGCATTTGCTATTAGTTTGACCTTTGGTCAAGTTCTTTACCTTTTCCGAGACTCATCTGCGAAAGGGAGCTAATGCCTACCTCCGAGGGTGGTATTGAGGACTGGGGCAATAAAGTGGGTGCCCAGCACAGGCCTGGCACACAGCAGGTGCTCAGTCAAAGTGGCATCCTCTCCCTGTGCTTCCCTATTCCATTTCTCACACAGGGCAAGTCTGGGTCCTGTCTGCCTCTCTTTGGCCAGGTGCAGACCACACACCCACATGCCTGCCCACAGAAGGGCGCCTGCATTATAAATGTGAGACCTGGTTTTCTGAGTTTACTGTATAAGAGTCTGAGCCACTGTCCTGGAGAGAGTTTTATCGGCTCGGCCTGAACAGTCATAAGACAGTTGTCATTCAGGCTGTCAGAAGATGGCCCCAGCTGACCCCACAGCTATTCTGGAACCTGGCACTTGATGTAATGAGCTGGAGAATTTACCCTCTGCTGTGATCTTAAACCTCCCTGGGGTGATAGACCAAGTTCAGTTTCAGCTCAGTTTATCCATCAAGGAAAGGGAATATTATCCTCCTTGTGTGCCTAATTTTTCTGCTCTATAAAATGACAGTGTTGAATGAGGCCATCTCTAAGTCCCTTCCCACAATAGATTCTGGACTTTTTGTAAGATGGTGGTTGAACCTACAAAGTTAACCCACTGAGACAGAGGAGCCCTGTTTCACTTTGCCTAAATCCCAGAGCATCTAGTTCTCCGGCACCCGCACGGGTCAAATCTAGCAGGAGTGATAGGAGAGAAACCCTGGGGTCTTAGGAGCCCTGGAAGGGACAGTGTGAGCACTGGGTGAGTCCTGGCCCCATCAGCCAAAACAGGGTTATCAGAGGAGGCCTGGTGAGTGTGCGCCACCTGCCCCAACACACTCCGTCTGTTTCTCAAGAACTTCACCTCTGGGAAATGATTCTAAGAAAATGACTGGGGATGGGGAGGGGGGGCACCTGGGTGGCTCAGTAGGTTGAGCATCCGACTTCAGTTCAGGTTATGATCACATGGTTCATGAGTTTGAGTCCCACATCGGGCTCTGTGCTGACAGCTCAGAGCCTGGAGACTGCTTCCGATTCTGTCTCCGTCTCTCTCTCTCTGCCTGTCCCCTGTTCACGCGCTCTCTCTCTCTCAAATATAAATAAACATTAAAAAATTTTTTTCTTTAAAGAAAATGACTTGGAATGTGGACAACAGTATATACATAAGGATGTTTATCACAGTATTGTTTAAAATACTGAAGTTCAAACAACCTGAATGTTCAGAAATAGAACACTAGTTGAACAAATTTTGTTATGTCCATATGATTAAATATCAGGAAGCCAGTAAAAATCATGTTATGGGAGATTTGGGGAAATACTTATAATACATTAAGTGAAAAGGTAGCATATATAATTGTACCTATTTAATTTTTTAAATGTTTATTTATCTTTGAGAGAGAGAGAGAGAGAGAGAGAGAGAGAGAGAGAGAGAGAGAAGTGGGGGAGGGGCAGAGAGAGAGGGAGACAGAATCCGAAGCAGGCTTCAGGCTCTGAGTATAGAGCCTGATGCAGGGCTCAAACTCATGAACCATGAGATCATGACCTGAGCTGAAGTCAGACACTTACTCGACTGAGCCACCTGGTGCCCCTATAATTGTACCTATTGAATGATATAAATTACAGATGGATGGATAGATGTTTACACATGTATATATGTTCAAAATACAGAAGGAAGTAGGGGTGCCTGGATGGCTCAGTTGGTTAAGTGTCCAACTTCGGCTCAGGTCATGATCTCATGATTCATGAGTTTGAGCCCCATGTCGGGCTCTGTGCTGACAGCTCAGAGCCTGGAGCCTGTTTCAGATTCTGTCTCTCTCTCTCTCTCTTTCTCTCTCTCTCTGCCCCTACCCTGCTTGTACTCTGTCTTTCTCTGTCTCTCTGTCTCAAAAATAAATAAACATTTAAAAAATTTTAGGGGCGCCTGGGTGGCTCAGTCGGTTAAGCGTCCTACTTTGGCTCAGGTCATGATCTCGCGCTCTGTGAGTTCCAGCCCTGCGTCGGGCTCTGTGCTGACAGCTCAGAGCCTGGAGTCTGCTTTGGATTCTGTGTCTCCCTCTCTCTCTGGCCCTCCCCCGTTCATGCTCTGTCTCTCTCTGTCTCAAAAATAAATAAACGTTAAAAAAAATTTTTTTTAATTAAAAAAAATACAGAAGGAAGTATATCATGTTAATAACAGCAGTTGTCTCTGAGTAGTGAGGTTAATGGTAACTTTTATTTCATTCTGAGATTTTTTTCACGTAATATATGAGATATATCACATCTTTGCTTCTTTAGGCTTTTCTGTAAGTTCAAGAATTTTAATAAGTATTTCTTTTATATGCAGAAAAACAACAAAATGTTAAGATTTTTATTTTTCAATAGTGGCAAAATGCTTTTAATAGTAGTAAACTACACACAATATAAAATTTACCATTTTAACCACTTCTAAGCATACAGTTCAATAGTGTTTTTTGCTGTTGTTATTTTTATTTTCTTTTACTTCTTCATGATAAGTGCACTCTTTAATCCCCATCCCCTATTTCCTCCATCCTCCCACCCACCTCCCCTCTGGTCACCATCAGTTTGTTCTCTATAGTTAAGAGTCTGTTTCTTGGTTTGTCTCACTCTTTCTCTTTTATTCCCTTTGCTCATTTGTTTTGTTTTTTAAATTCCACATTATGAGTGAAATCATATGGTACTTGTCTTTCTCTGATTTATTTTGCTTAGCATTATGCACATTAGCTCCATCCATGTTGCTGCAAATGGCAAGTTCCATACATTTTTATGGCTGGATACTACTCCATTGTATATATATGCCACATCTTCTTTATCCATTCTTCAATTGATGGACACTTGGGCTGCTTCCATGTCTTGGTTATTTGTCAATAAGGCTGCAGTACTCATAGGGATGCATGTATCCCTTTGAATTAGTGTTTTCCTATTTGGGGGGTAAATACCCAGTAGTGCTATTCCTGGGTTGTAAGGTAGTTCTAATTTTAATTTTTTGAGGAATCTCCATATGGTTTTCCACAGTGGCTGCACCAATTTGCACTCTCACCAACAGTACACAAGGGTTCCTTTTTCTCTAAATTCTCACCAACACTTGTTGTTTCTTGTGTTTTTGATTTTAGCCATTCTGACAGGTGTGAGGTGATATAGTTTTGATTTGCATTTCCCTGATGACGAGTGTTGTTGAGCATCTTTTCATGTGTCTGTTGGACTTCTGTATGTCTTCTTTGGAGAAATGTTTGTTCATGTCTTCTGCCCATTTTTAAATTGGATTATTTTTTGGGAGTTGAGTTGTATCAGTTCTTTATATATTTTGGATACTAACTCTGTATCGGAAATGTCATTTGCAAATATCTTCTCCCATTCTGCAGGTTGCCTTTTGGTTTTGTTGATTGTTTCCTTTGCTGTGCAGAAACTTTTCATTTTGATGCGGTTCCAATAGCTTATTTTTTGCTTTTATTTCCCTTGCCTCAGGAGACATATCTAGAAAAATGTTGCTACAACTCAAATTGGGAAAATTACTGCTTGTGCTGTTTTCAAGTATTTTTATGGTTTTAGGTCTCATATTTAGGTCTTGAATCCATTTTGAGTTTATTTTTATGTATGCTGAAGGAAAATGTTCCAGTTTCAGTCTTTTGCATGTACTGTCCAGTTTTTCTAACACCATTTGTTGACGAGACTGTCTTTTTCCCATTGTGTATTCATTCCTCTTTTGTTGAAGATTAATTGACCATATAATTGTGGGTTCATTTCTGAGTTTTCTGTTCTATTTTATTGATCTACGTGTCCATTTTTATGCTAGTCCCATACTGTTTTAATTACTACCACTTTGTAATATAACTTGAAATCTGGAATTGTGATGCCTCCAGTTTTGATTTTCTTTTTCAAGATTTCTTTGGCTATTTGAAGTCTTTTGTGGCTCCATACAACTTTTATGATCATTTGTTCATTTCTGTAGCGTTAAGTACATTCACTTTGTTGTGAAACCAAGCTCTAGAACTCTTTCATCTTGCAAAACAAACCCTTTGAACAAGAACACTCCATTCCCACTTCTGACGACCATTCTACTCTGTCTATGAATTTGACTACTCCAAGTACCTCACAGAAATGGGCTCATACAGTGTTTGCCTTTTTGTGACTGGCTTATTTCACTTAGCATAATGTCTTCCAGGTTCATCCTTGTTGTAGCATGTATCATAATTTCCTTCCTTTTTAAGGCTGAATAATATTCTGTTGTATGCGTATGCTACATTCGGATGCATATGCTATCCATTTGTCTGTAAATGGACATTTGAGTTGCTTCCACCTTTTGGCTGTTGTGAATATTACTGCTGTGATCATGGATATACACATATCTCTTCAAGACATTAGTTTCAGTTCTTTGGGATACACACCCAAAAGTGGACTCGTTGGATCATATGGAGGTTTTAATGTTTTGAGGAACCACCATGCTGTGTTTCATAGCAGCAGCACCGTTTTACATTCCATCAACTGTGCACAAGGATTCCAATTTATCTCCCCATCCTGGCCAATGTTATTATTTTCCAGTTTTTTGATGGTAGCTAAAAATCGACATTAAAATATTTTTTAACTCATTCCTTTATTTTTTGAGAGAGAGAGAGAGAGAGAGAGAGAGAGAGAGAGAGAGAGCGCACGAGCAGGGGAGGGCAGAGAGAGAGAGGGAGACACAGAATCCATAGCAGGCTCCAGTGCTGACAGCTCAGAGCCAGAAGCAGGGTTCAAACTCATGGACTGCAAGATCATGACCTGAGCCAAAGTCGGACGCTTAACCAACTGAGCCACCCAGGTGCCCCTAAAAATTGTCATTTTTAAAGAGGGCAGGCCAAGCTGAAATTCTGCCTACACCCTCTGAGTGCCAGATGCTGATACCTGGGCTCAGCACAGGTGGGATACACATAGGTTCATTACAAAGCCTCAGTTTCCCTGGGGCTTATGAACCAGCCAGGAGACCTATCTTGGCTGCGACCCATCACTCAGGATGCCACTGGAGGGACCTGGCTGCATATCCTAAACTCATGGGCTTGAACCCATAAACCGTGAGACCATGACCTAAGCCAAAGTTGGACACTTAACCAGCTGAGCCACCCTGGCGCCCCTAGAGGAGGGTTTCTAACCCTTTCTGTAACCGAGGGCTTTAAAGGGGCAAATTCAGGCCTGACCTGGCAAGCCAGGGTTAACCACAGCACACTTATGGTTTCCTTGCTTCTGGCATTGCTGCCAGGAGAATCCCATGCCTAGCCTATGTCTTTCTGGCCTGGTGTCTGGGGCCGAAGCCAAAGGAGTGGAGCTGGGTTGCCCTCAGTCAGAGCTTGTCCCAAAGGCAGGGCACGGAAATAGAGGTCCTCAACCAAACTGGGGTGTTGACAAGGATCTGTTCTTGGACCCTGAGGAAGGTCAAAATAAGTCATAAGTGGGCACCAGAGCAGTACAAGGAGGTGGCAGTGTCAGTTCTGTGCGTCTTCAGACCTGTGACATGGCCTCCCAGATGGTTGACGCCCCAGCGATGCTCCACATCACAGAACTTTCTGTATTTGCCTTGAAATAACTGGAGGCTATCGACCTCCGGATGGCCCAACCAGTCCAAGATGTCACTTGATATATCGCTTTTATGTTGGCATCAAATAAATACTTGTATATATAGCCTAGTTTATTATATGTCCTATTTCAGTTTCTGTCCATGGCATCTGTCTCTGGGAATAGAGTGTTCCTGGAGCTTCCTTAATCTGAGATTATTAGTATCAGTGGCTCACATCCCTTTTCCTAGCCCCTGAAACTTCTGCTGGTGTTTGTCGGGGAGGCAGAAGACATAGCGAGGGACGGGACATTGTCAACCACCCTGAGACCATCGCAGGGCAGCTCTTTCTCACGCCGGGGAAATTGCTGTCCATTCCAGCTTGTGGAAACCCATCGTCACCCCCATAGTCTGACTCTCATCAGACAGGAATGAGTCTCAAGCAGAAGTGAGGAGCTGTGACGCACAGTCAGCAGCTTGGAGGAGGCCCGCTGGCCTGTCTCCCAAAAGATCTGCCCTTGCCCACCTTTCCCAGAGGCAGCAGCTGCTGTCTCTGCAGGATCTGACTGACCAGCGTGGGGGTCATAGAATGGTGGCACTGAGGGCCGACTGCATGGGCATGTGGCCTGTAAGGTCACAAAGGGCCCTGTGCTCAAAAGGGCCCCACATTTGGTTTAAGGCTCTGCTGTTGTTGGAATTGTTTTTACAAGGTGCCCTGCAAGTTATATAGCTGGTGCTGGTGGAACCTCTTCCACCGCAGCCCTGGAGCACTGCTCCCTAGGGAAGGAATGACAAGACCACACCACGCCCAGATAGCCCCTGCCACCTCTCAAGTCCCGGCATCTTGAATGATCATAGCACATGTCTCCCTACGGCCTGCCTTGTTTTGGAGTTACTTGCCTGCATGTGGCATTCTGCACACAGACCGTAAACTCCCAGTGGGCGAGGACCCGGCCCCCAAGTAGCAGAGTGCCTGGCACTTGGGGGATGCTTGGTAAGTGTTAGCTGAAGTAACGACTGAGGACTTGAAGCCGAGTCAGCTTTTTAGTGGCAAAGGAAAACAAAATAGAAGACTCCTGATAATAAAGAGTTAGATTTTGTCAGGAAAGTATGTGGGAAACAACGAGACCTTGGTTTATGCAAACCAGAGGTGGTCCATGGCTGAACTTCCACGTTGCTGTATCTCTAGCAAAGTACCGATGCTATCAAACACCTGCCGTCTCTAGGCATTGTGCTGGGTGCCCTAACCCACCGTCTATTTAATCCTGCCACTTCTCAAGGTTTAGGAGGCCCAGAGAGTGCAGTAGCTTGCCCAAGGCCACATGCTGACAAGTAGAAGAATCAAAATCTGCATGCAGGTCTGTCTGACTTCGAAAACCTCTTTACTGGTGTTTGGATCGTGGGGAAGGGTCGGAGATCAGTAACTTAGTGAAGTAGGGTGGGACAGCTTCCTATAAGGAGCAAATAATTTAGGATCAAAAAAAGCTGAGGAGTATCCGGATTAGAGCCTGTGAAATCTTGACTCAGATGTGTATTCCTGCCAAGTGTGATGTGCAATGTATGAAACTCTCCTTCCTAGCCTGCAGTATGGGAGAAATAAGAGCATTTACCTCGTGTGGTTGCTGTGAAGGTTAAATGAGACAATGAGTGATGATTGAAGGGATTGTTACCAAGGGTCTTGGACTGCCGGTCTCAAAGCGTTCTTCAGCTCAACTTTGGAATATTAACTCAGTCCCTACCGAAAATGTTTGCCATTCAGGGTGTCCCTTCTGGGCTTGGTTGCCTTCCCAATGTCCATTTCCCCTACTTCCCTGCTAACAGAACCCCGATTTTGCCTGGGCAACAGAGTGGCCCGCAGGGCTAAGCCATGGCAACCCTGCCCTCTGCTTCCCCAGCCTACCTCGTGACTGGGGGTGACCATGTGACCAGTTCTGGGCAATGAGACGCAAGTGGAAGTTGCCTGGCTCCGTTCCCTTCTCTTTCTTCCTATTTTGAAAAGGATCCTGATATTTGAAACCACAGTCACCATATTTCTGCAGGAAAAGCCAAGAGAACCACAGAGATGCCAGCCCCGACACTATTGAGCACCATACCCACCCACTTTCAGATATTTTATTATGGGACACAAAGAAACCCCTATTTGTTCTAGCACCTGCATGTCAGGTTTTCTGCTGCTTGCAGCCATATTCTTGACTGGCACTGCCTTCTGCTCTCACTCTTGCGAGCTGGTTCTCAGGGCAGGAGGGATGCCCTTAGGCCCTCGAGGAACTGGTGTAGCTGGACCTCTCCTCTCCTTATTCAGACTTTTGTTAGAATGTTTTGTGCTCTGGGAGCCTGGAGGGCATTGCTGTCTTTCTCTGACCGCTCCCAATTTGCTCTGCTTTCCAGTTCCCTCATCTACTCTGACTTGAATTTCCCATTTCCTTGGATGAATCCGCTCCTCCTCACAAAATCAGCTTCCTTGCACCCACACTGAGTCAGTGTCCCCTCCGCACATCATGTGGCACATAAACACCACATACACACACACACCTTATCATATACCTCTCTCCTGGCCTTTTTGTCTTTTATATTTTTCTTCCTGATATACACAGAGCCACAGATCTGAAATCCAGTGTCCTGACTATGCTTCTGCCCAATTCCATCTGCTCTTGCCAGATGGAGTGTTTTTAATCCACATATAATTTTAGAGACAGGAGAGGTTGCCACAGGGAGCAGATACCCTCACCAGCGCACAGGGAGCCTGCCCTTTCCTCCTCCCAGCTATGCCCAGCTGGTCTGACCAGGGAAACATGCCAACAAGGGTATAGAGCAGGGCCTCTCCAGGATTCTCAGTTGCAATGCTGACCTTGGAGGCCAGGACTCCCAAGCCACCCTGAGGGCTATTTGGGGATACCTCCCCAGCCCCACCCCCACTCCAGCAAGCCCAGAGCTGGCCAGAGTAGATGATACTCGAGGGAATCAACTGTTCTCCGCCTAACTTCACTCTTACTGAGACTATGCTTCACTTCTAGCTGAGCAGACCCTGACCACAAGAGAGTCCTCAACCCTCCCCAGTGCAGGAAGTGGGGAAACGGTAGCTTTGCCACTGAAAGGGTGATCCAAGGAGCTCCTGGGGGCGTAGCTCACTGCAAGTGGTGGGGGAATCCCCTCATCTTTGTAGGAACGACTGCCTGCCCACCTCTACTGGGTTATATGACTTGGGCTTCAGGAAACAGCTCCCTGTGTGTGGGCCTGCCCTAGGAACCACACTAGCGCGCCTCCTCACCTTTGCAGAAGGTCTGAACGCTCTCCTGGTTTCCCTTACTCCTGTCCCACAGGCACCTCTCCTGTCCTGGGAAGCCTTGCACGGGTGTAGCTGAGAGATGGGTAATTAAGGCTTTCTCCTGGGTGTCAGGTGGCTGTGGGCTCACAGGCCCCTCCCCACCTTGGGCACCATGGCTCAGGTGGGATCAACTTGGGATCTGCCAGGTCAGCCCCTGCAGCGCATGGCTCAGGGTCAAGAAACGGGCAAAGGGAGGGAATACCCTAACTTTAAAGCTTCCAGACCTGAGTCGAGGTCTCAGACTCCATGAGGAGTGCCCTAGTATGTTTTGGAAAGGGGCCTAATTCGGGGTTCAGAAGTCCTGAATTGGGACCTGGCCATTTGACCTTGAGCAAGTTGCTTTACGTCTCAGAATCTTGGAAGCTTCCTTCCCTGTGAACTCTAAGGTTGTGCAGAGGAGGGTTTCTGTGGCCAGTGGCTGCTTCTTTTGTCCGCCTCCCCATAGTGAGGACTGCCTTCTCTCCTGTGCTCTTGGTAGGCCCTGGAAATACTTCCTCATGGAAGCCCCTGTGTATCATATCAAACACAGTAAAACATGCCCGCAGCCCGCATTGAATATTTTCTGCTATAAACTTTCTGAAAGAGATTTCAGAGAGTTGCTTTATATTATTTGGCTATAAATAACTTCTTGAAGTTTGTTTGGTTGATCTTTCCGTGACCATGGTGTATACTGGAAGTTCTTGGAAAGCAGAAAAGCTACAAAGGGTTCTAAATTGATGCCACTATCTTGAACAATGAATGAATGAATTTGCAAGCCAGTTGGTAAAGCAGTTGAGCAACTTAAATGGGCCATGGGGGCAGTATTTACACCATGGAAATAAGCAAAAACTACAAATTAATGTAGTATTAATTCATAGCTCCCCACCCCCGAATTGATTTACCCCCAACTACTGGGAAATTGTTTGCTTATTTGTTTGTTTGTTTGTTTGTTTTAAATCTTCCCGGGTGATCCAAATGTGTCGCTACCAAACCAGAAGAAGTTTGGGCTGGGAGTTCACCACGATGGGCCCTAAACAAGGACTACAGCTCAGGAGGACCCCAGACTCGATTCCATGAGGAAGGATGAATCCTTGCAGGAGAGAGGAAATACTCCCAAGGAGAGGTGCTCCCTGCCACCAACCTCAGGCCCTGTTCTTGGTGAGTCCTAATTTAGATCAAGGCCTCATCAAAAAGGGTCTAATCTCTCTTTGTTTTTGTATTTGCACTATAATCACTTAGTTTGTTTTTATTGTTTTACTGCTGCCATTTACTCAGTAACAGCGAGTTAGAGTTATCAGTTACCGTGTTTATTGTACTTCTCTTTTTATCTTACACTGTTAGCAGGTCCTGTTGGCCAGCAGCATTGTGGAGGGCTGGCCCAGCAGGGAGGGACTGAAGTTGCAGCAAGCCCCTGGGGCTCTGCTGGGCCTTCCTGCTTCTGCAGCAGGTGGCCTGGGGGAAGCCCTTGATCTTGAACCCAGACGGTTAAGGTCAGTGGTGGCCTCTGCTTTCAAAGTGAACTCCCCAGCTGAGTAAGTCTGTGAGCCCAGGAGGCTTTCTGAAAGTGGCTCAGGACCTAGTCCACAAAGCTTCCAGCCCTCAGAAGCACTTGGAAATGGGGCAAGGGCACGGGGCTACCAACAGGGGAAGGGTCGATCAAGCATGGCACATTTGAGTGGAATACTGCGGACCAAAGGAACAGACCGGATTTATGCGTTTCAACAGAAGAACTCTCAAAATGTGGAGTAAAAAATGCAAGATGCTAAACCATACATGATGCCATCTCTGTGAAAATACTCCCTCAAACACAATATGGTGTATTTTGTGTAGACTTATATATAAAGGAATGGAAATGTCTATATTTTTTAAAGTTCTGGGGCATACATATCAAACTCCTAAATAATAGTTACTCCTGGGGATGTGGAGACAAGAACAAGTTCTAATGGAAAGTGATGGACAAAGAATGTATGTCAGTAATGTTCTGATTTTTTTTAAAGTTTATTTATTTATTTTTGAGAGAGACAGAGAGAGCATGCTAGCAGGGGAGGGGCAGGGAGAGACGGAAAGAAAGAGAATCCCAAGCAGGCTCCATGCTGCCAGCACAGAGCCTGACATGGGCCTCGAACTCAGGAAACGTGAGATCATGACCTAAGCTGAAACCAAGAGTTGAACACTTAACCAGCTAAGTCCCTGTTCTGATTTTTTTTTAAGGAAATTAATTTACATATGTAATTGAGCTTATTTTTATTTATGTATTTTTTATTTTATTATTTTTGAGAGAGAAAGAGAGCATGAGCAGGAGAGGGCCAGAATGAGAAGGAGACACAGAATCCAAAGCAGGCTCCAGGCTCCAGGCTCTGAGCTGTCAGCACAGAGCGCGATGCAGGGCTCAAACTCACAAATTGTGAGATCGTGACCTGAGCTGAAATCAGATGCTTAACCAGTTGAGCCACCTAGGTGCCCCAGGCTTATTTTTAAAAATCTAATTTTTTTGTGTGTAAAGGCAAAGCATAAGACTTGGAGTTTGAAAGTGTGGATCAAAGCCCTTCTCCATTCCTATCATCCCTCGTTACTACATGGCAATGGGGCCATTATTAACCCCTGCCTTCACTTACTGCCTGGGTGAAATGGGCATAAAAATAAACATAGTGACGCAAGAGGGCTTCCTAATGAACTAAGTGGCCTGCTGGAGAAATATAGAGTTAGCATTTGTTTTTAAAAACAATTTAGAGTCTTCATAAAATCAGGCTCAAAATTAAATCCAGGGTGTCTCTCCAAAGACAGAGAAAACAGAGCGATTATAAAGGAGCCACCCTGAGTTTCCTGAGAATAGGTCATGCCAGACTAACATTACTTTCCTTGTTTATAGGAGAAGAAGGGAAGGAGAAGAAGCAAACATTTAAGCTGCTTTGTGCCCCAGGCTCTATGCTGGGTATACACAGAGTTCACAGCAGCCTGAGAGTCAGGTTTCTCAATTTTACAGATGCGGAAGCCTGGAAAGGGTTTAGCTGCATTAAGGAACATGCCTCGGGGGACACTGAAGATCTGGATTCAATGTCTGAATCTACATTCCCCAGATTCCCAAGCAGCTCACAGGAGCAGCAGCAGCAGCAACAATGGCAATAGCCACTTCTATCCTGGGATGTCATTATGGTAAGTTTTATCACTCATATTTTACAGGTGAAGAAAATGGGATGCAAGAGAGACTGAGTAAGCTAGCCCAAAGTCGTAGGTCTGTCTCATTCCAAAGTCCAAACTCTTAACCATGCCCCTCTATGGCTTCCCTCCTCTAACTACCCCGTCCCCACCACCCTCAGGAGATTCTGGCCTCCCCCAAGGGGAGAGTCTATCAGAATCTCTGAAAAGTAGAAAGGGACAGGGCAGCCACATACAGCTCCAGGTGGCAATCAGCACTCTAGACTGTGTTAGTAGATCAAGTTGACTGATTTATGTGGTTAGGGTACATGGAATCCCATGGCTGTCTGGATTGCAGCAAAGCTTCTGATAGAGATGCTCTACAGAGCTTAGAGGTCAAGAAAGAGATAAGGGAGATGAAATCTGATACCAGTTGTGTAGTAGGTTGAATTGTGTCCCCTAAAAAGATATGTTGGAAGTCCTCACCCCTGGTACCTGTGAATGTGACCTCATTTGGAAATAGAGTCTTTGCAGATATAATCTAGTTAGGATGAACTCATACTGGGATCAGGGTGCCGGCTAAGTCCAATGACTGGTATCCGTTTAAGAAGAGGGAAATCTGTACATAGAAACACATAGAAAACACACACAGAGGGAAGAATGCCATGTGAAGATGGAGGCAGAGATGGAGAGATGCAGCTAAAGCCAAGGGATGTCAAGGATTGCTGACCACCAAGAAAGGCTAAGAAGAGGCGAGGAAGGGTTCTTCTCTAGAGTCCTTGGAGGGAACGTGGCCCTCCTGACACCTCACCTTAGGACCTCTAGCCTCCAGAACTGTGAGGGAATGAATGTCTGTTGTTTTAAGCCACCAGTTTGTGGTAATGGTTCTGGAAACCCTGGGAAGCTAAAACAACTTGGTTGCTCCATAGCTGATTGCATCATCACAGGATAGCATGTGGACTTGGGCAGTAGGACAGAGGGCTTTATCCTTGACCCAAATTTATCTTATTATCCTCTTGGATGAAAATAAAGAGTATGTCTACCAATCAAATAGGTGGATTATGCAAAACCTGGAAAGATGCTTATACTGAAGACAGGATCCATATTCAAAACACCTCAACCAGCTGCGATAATGGGCCAAATTTTATAAGTTGAAATTTAGCAAAGACAAATTCCTTTATTTAGGTTCAAAGAACCAACTGCATGAATGCAGAATGAGGAACTCCTGGCTTAATGACAGCTTATATAAAGAAAGGTGGTGGAAGCTGAATGTGAGCGAACAATGCACTGCAGTCACTAAAAAAAAGCTAATGCACCTTCAGGTGCTCCACTGACCAGGAGAAATGAGACAAGCAAGCCATGGGCATTTGGGCTGGTCAGGCCACATCTGGAGCTTCATTCAACTCTGGGTACCACATTTTAGTTTTTTGACACTACTCAGCATCCGGGGAAAGAGAGCTGGGAAGGTGAGGAGTCTAGAAACCGTCACGCAGGGGCACCTGGGTGGATCAATCGGTTAAGCCTCCAATTTCAGCTCAGGTCATGATCTCGAGGTTCATGTGTTCAAGTCCCACGTTGGGCTCTGTGCTGACAGCTCGGAGTCTGGAACCTGCTTGGGATTCTGGGCGTCCTTCTCTCTCTGCCCTTCCCCCTCTTGCTCTCTCACTCTGTCTCAAAAATAAACAGACAAACAAAAAAAAGAAACTGTCAAGGAAGGAAAATCAGAGGACCTAGGTTGTTTCCCTAGACACAAGAAGATGTGGGAATGTGGGACATGTCTTAAAAATTTAACAGCTCTGTGAAGCAGAAGGAATGGGCCAGTTATGTAGTGTTCTAGGAGGTTCCTAACCAGCAGCTCCTCTGCTGATGAAGGCAAGCAGCAGTGTCTGTCTTCAGGCGAGAGCACAACTGTTGGTTTTGCAGCATCTAGCCTCTTTTTCTAGTAACAGCATCCAGATAACCTTTGTGAGACCATTTCACCCGCACTTTGTCCATGGGTCTAGGCGTGGGTATGTGACTCAGGCTTAGCCAATCCCAGTGCTCTATCTCTTTGGCTGTAGCAGTCTGTCCAGGGATGGGCATGTGACCCAAGTAGATCAATGAGTGTCTATCCCAGGTGGTTTTTTGCACCTACCAGGCAGAGACCGTCTCCATCCGTTAGGATCACAAAGCTGGTAGGTTAGAAACCTGGAGGTGCTGGAGACGAGCTTGCCAAGGTGTGAGAAGAGCCTGCTTGAGAATGAAGTCGACACGGAAATAAGAGCCAAGAAATGGAGACAGAAAGATCTCTGCTGATGCCGTGTGAACACTGGATCCAGCCAAGTACTAAAGCCCATTTGTGACAGGACACAATAGCTGTTCACCAGTTTGAGTTGAGGCTTTGTCATTTGTGGTCAAGTGTCCTAATACATACCTACCTGCAAGTATAGTGGGCTGATGAAGACATCATACAGAGGGAATAGTAAAGATTGAGACTTATTGAAAATCGTCTGTATGTAGAAATTGTGGTAGACTTTTAGGTTTACCTTTTAAAAGCATTATACTTAGATGTAGTTTAACGAGTTAAATAGTTCCGTAAGACTTGTTATGAAAAACAGTTGTCTCGGGGCGACTGGGTGGCTCAGTCAGTTAAGCGTCAACTTCGGCTCAGGTCATGATCTCGTTTCCTGAGTTCGAGCCTCGTGTCGAGCTTTCTGCTTTTAGCACAGAGCCTGTTTTGGATCCTCTATCCTTTCTCTCTCTCTCTCTCTCTCCTCTCTGCCCCTCCCTCGCTCATACTTTCTGTCTCTGTCTCAAAAATAAACATTTAAAAAAACAAAAAAAGAAAAAACAGTTGTCTCTTGCAACTTAGACCCCATTTCCAACTCCTCAGAGCCACTTTCAACTTTTTCAGCTAATTCCTTGTCTATCTACTTATCACTATCGAAGATTAGGACGTAGTTCATTTTGCTCTCCCTGCCCCCATCGCACAACACACTTCCCATCCCCCCCTTCCTCCTAAATGAGTTATGTTGTAATTTTCTTTAGATCAGCATTTACTGTTTATATTTTTGGCCTTGTAAACTCTAGTCACAGCTTATGTAGTATACTATGATGACTTTTTCCTGTACAACATTTTGTTTTTGCTGGAGTTAATAATTACCTTACCTTTTCATTTGCTTAGTGTTCCTTATGTCCATTATTAATCCAACCTCAATCATCCCCCCATTTGTGTGTAAATCTCTAGGCAATCTGCTCATTACATTAGCTGTTCTCTCAGTTGCTGCTTCCAGAACAGACCCATCCCTTCATCTGCCTTCTGATCTGCTGTGGTCTGGACTAGTCACCCTCCAGGCCTTGGCCACTGCTGTTGTCTGGGGCTCTTCCTTCACCATCAGCTAGACAGTCCCTCCTTCTCGCTTTATTGGCTCTCAGCTCCTGAATCCCATTCCTTCTTCTTTCTTGGTTTACACTGTTGTTTGGGCAGAGCACACCCTTGAGTAGCTTCCTGAGACAGTGGATGGGTGCGCAGACGGTAAATTTTTGAGATCTCTTCTGAAAATGTTTCACACTCACACTCGATTGCTGTGGATTGGATATCATTTTCCTTAGAATTTTGAAGATCTGGTTCCGTTGTGTTCTAACTTCCAGAGTTGCTGTTGAGAAGGCTGATGTCATTCTGATTCAGGAACCGTTCTTATGTAACCTTTATTTAATTTATTTTTTAAGTAATTTTTTTTGGCATCCTCAAAACTTGTAGGTTCTTTTCATTGTCCCCAGTGAGTTGCCCTAGCAGATCCAGAGATGAATAAGTCAGTCCCCAAGGAGATCTAAGGCCAGTGGAGAAGATGTTTATTGGTTATCAAATTTCCCCAAAAGTTAGAAGCTTAAAACAACCATTTGTTATGTCAGTTTCTATGGGTCAGGAACCTGGGGACAACTTAGCCAGATGCCTCTAACTCAACAAAGCCAACCAAGTATCAACAGGCACTACAGTCACCTCAGAGACCTGACTGAGGAAGAATCTGCTTCTGGCTCATTCACACGGCAGTGGACTCACCTCAAGTCCTTGGTGACTATTGGCTAGGGACCTCTGTTCCCTGCCACACGGGCCCCTCCATGGAACTACTCCAAGTGACAATTTGCTTCCTCCAGAGTGAGGGCTCTGGGTTGGGGGGGGGGGCGGCAGCCAAGTCAGAAGCCACAGACAGTCGTTTTGTAACCAATCTCAGAAGCAATATCCCTTCACTTCTGCCCTATTCTTGTTGTTGGAAGGAAGTTACTGAGCCCAGCCCACACTCAAGGGGAGGGCGTGACACAGGAGAGATACCAAGAGGCAGGGATCATAGGAGCCATCCAACTAGAGGCTGCCTGCCACAATAGGCAAAGGGGTAATTAGCACATAATGTGGTGAATAGGGGGAGAGGCAAGTGTGGGCTATGCAGGAGCTCAAGAGAAGAAATGCCAGCCTTTGCCTGAGGAGATCAGGGAGGGCTTCCCAGAAGCAGTAGCTTTGGATGGAGACTTGAAGGATGAGTGGGAGATATCCGAGGTGCACCAGAAGGTATAAGAGCCTCCCAGGCCAAGTGCGTGCAAAAGCCAGATGTGTGAAAAGTTTTGGTGGGTTCTGGAAGCAACACAGCAGAGCCTAGAGCAGAGGGTAAGATGCAAGGCTGGGATGGGAAAGACCCGCTCCTGAAGGACTTGTGTTCTCTCCTAAGGAGTCGGTGCTTTATCTTGAAGGCTCTGGGGAGCCACGCCTAGCTTTTAGGGGAGTGAGATGTCTAGATTGTGTTTTAGCAATCCCTGGCTGCTGGCTAAGTGGAGGAGTACAGCAGGAGCAAAAGTAGGAGGCAGAGGACCAGCGAGGGGGCTGTGGTGGGTGTCCAGGTGAATGTGGGGGTGACTTGGAGCGAGGTGAACGTGACCAAGGAGGCTTTTACGGTGTCCGTGGCAAGGGATCCAGCCTGTGAGCCATATGAATGGAAGGGAGGGAGGGGCTACACAGCCCAAAGTGGGCTCCATGGATGCCTATTTAATGGCTAGGCAAGTGGTGAGCAGGCTGGGCTTTGCTCCTGGGGGGTTGGCAGTTTGGGCAGTAACCTTGCGAGCCTGGGAAGAATGGTGGGGGTGGAGACGTCCACCACCCCTTTGGGTCCCTTGTTTGGCTCTGGGAGGTCCACGTCTGAGTCCTGTTAGCCATTCTTCCTCCATACTTGTTAGAGGCCTCCCTTATCTGTAGGCTGTAGCTAAAGCTCGGCTCCAGACCCAGGTCTTGGCATACAGGGGCTTCTCAAATCCTTCCTCAAGCCCACTCCAGCAGCCATCAGAGTTAGGCTCACCTTCGTCCTCCTGAAGTTCGTGAAAGACCTTCAGGCCTTGAACTAGCTGTCACTGATCTATCAGCCTCATCATCTTCCCCTTCTCTACGTGACTGTGGGCAAGTGAGTCACTTCTCAGTCTTCTGTCTATAAAATGAGGAGGCTGAGCCAGCTGCTTTGCATAGTCTGTGCTGGCTTCTGGGATTCTATCTCCCACCCACCTCTCTGGGTTCTGTGGATAAGATGCATTCCAGCCATCCTGATGGCTGACTGCATCCCCTTCTTCCCTCTGCTCAGGCCTGCCCTGGGGAGCTGTAGGGCCGCAGTGAACTTAGCTCCTCATCTTTATTCTTCAAACCTGTTTTTGAAGTTTGGCCTTGTTCTCAGTTGAGCATACTTAGGTATTGACACCGGGGTGTCCTGGCCTGGGATCTACCCAGAACACCATGAACTATAGGTGGGACAGTCTTCCAGAAGTCACAGAGTTTACCCCTCTGCTCTGGGCTTGACTATTCATTACAGATAATCCTTTAAATAGGTACTGAAGAAACTTCTGTGTAACATGTTCATATTTTGCCAATCCCAACGGCGAAATTCTTTCTTAGGTCTAGCCTGAATCCTTCAGGAAGCCTTAGACCAGTACAAAGCTACATTCTTAGGGGTCCTGGATAGAAGACTCAGACTAGGTCCTGTCTCACGTAGTTTTCTGGCTCCAGAAGTGGGGGCTCAGTCCTCCAGGTGGGAAGGGGAACCCGTTCCTTTTACCCCCTGCCCCCTCTGACTAGGCCTAGCTCACACCTGCGTGGGGCCAGGTCTGGCTGCTGCTGCCCTTGGCACCAGAAGGGCTGAGGGTGTTATGTAACTGGTCTTGACCAGACATTCTGGTTCCACAGGTACAGCCTACAAGTTAAAAATTGTTCTAAAAATGCAGTGCAGCTGCCTAAACACACAGTCCTAGAGGAGGAGGCCAGGGGGCAGAGGCCACAGTCATCAGAAGGATGTGTTTTCCATGGTGACATTGGGACCAAGCGCTTTGACCTAAAGGGAAACATCACACTCAGGGATCAGTGGCACATGCCTGTTCCCCAGAAACAGGTTCTGTGGCCTCATATCCTCCGAGCTCTTTTCTCTAGACCTACTCTGTCTCCCTCTGATTCCCTCCAACCTCCAGCCCCCCTGTCCTCCACTCACCCCCCATGAGAAAGTGGCTCTGGCCCCACCTCTTCATAATCCTGTCTGGTCTCCATCTGTCCCTGCATCAGAGTCTTGCTTCTCTGTTTTTTGTTTTGTTTTGTTATGTTTTTGATGTCTTGTTCCATTTCTATATCTTCAGGGCTCCTCTAACCTTCCCCTGCTGCTTCTTTGCTGGTCCCTTCTCTTCTTTGTTTTTCCTCTTTTCCCCCCTTGCCTCTGCTCCCCGGGATCGGACTTCCTTTCTCCTCTCCCTAAAATGTGCCCCTCACCCTAAGTCTCTGGTCCCTCCATCTGTGACCTTGGGGAAGTCCCTTCACCCCTCAGCCTCTGAGAAACAGGGACAATCCACTGTGTTGCCTGCCTCACAAAGTGGTTGTGAAAATCCAAACAGGTGGCACTGACTTCTGTGCACGTGTACAAAGACTTTAAAACACTTGTTCTTCAGTGCCTTTGTTATGTATTTATTAAGCACGTACAATTTGCCAGGCAACGTGGTACGTTCTGGGTATGTAATGAGGAATGAAACACACCAATGGGGTGGTCCCTAAACCTGCTCATTAGAATTATGTGGAGGGCTTTGGTTCGTGGGTTCTAGCCCCATGTCAGGCTCTGCACTAACAGTGTGGAGCCTGTTTGGGATTCTCTCTCTCTCTCTCTCTCTCTCTCTCTCCCTCTCTCTCTCCATTTCTCTCTGGTCCTCCTGTGTACACGATCTCTCTTTCCCTCTTTCTTTCCCTTTCTGTCTGCTCCTCCTGCATGTGCGCTCTCTCTCTCTCTCTCTCAAAAATAAATAAATGAACTAAGTGATGACATTTATTTTAATACCGTTTCTCAGATTTTCTACCATGAGCATGTATTGCTTTTATAATTTTATTAAAAATGTAATTTTAGAAGAGAAAATATTACAGACTGGAGAAAAAGTTTGCAGCAAATAAGACAAAAGATTAGGTTCATAAATAGCTAATCAAGACTGATTATGTGCAAAAAATATGAACTAAATTTCATTCAAGGGGAACTCCAATAGTAAATAAATACCACGCCATACCAGATTAAGCTAACAAGATTCAGTCGTATTAACCCAACCACAAAAGCTCTCTGCAGAGTTGGTGAGAACATGCTTACATACTGCTAACAAAGTGTAAATTGTTTCACTGGGGAGCAATATAGCCATAAAGCATTAAAAGGCTATAAACACGGGCGCCTGAGTGGCTCAGTTGGTTGAGCTTCTGACTCTTGAATTCAGCTTGGGTCATGATCTCAGGGTGATGGAATCGAGCCCCACGTCAGGCTCTGTGCTGACCATGAAGCCTGCTTAAGATTCTCTCTCTCCCTGTCCTGCTGCCCCTCTCCCCCACTAGCTCTCTCTCTCTAAAAAAAAAAAAAAAGTCTATAAACAAATATCTATTTATTTTTAACAGCAAAAAGAAGCAAACTAAAGGCACCTGGGTGGCTCAGTCAGTTAAGCTTCCAATTTCAGCTTAGGTCATGATCTCACAGTTTGTGGGTTCAAGCCCTGCATCAAGCTCTGTGCTGACAGCTGAGAGCCTGGAGTTGCTTCAGATTCTGTGTCTCCCTCTCTCTTTGCCACTCCCCCACTCACACTCTGTCTCTCTCTCTTAAAAAAAAAAAAATTTAAAAATTAAAAAAAAAAAAAGAAGAAGCAAACTAAAGATCCAGCATTAAGAAAATGAATAACTAGGGCCACCTGGCTGGCACTTATGACTCTTGATCTCAGGGGAGATCTCAGGGTTGTGAGTCCGAGCCCCACTCTGGGTGTAGAGATTACTTAAAAATAAAGTTAAACAAAAAGAAAGAAAAGAAAATGAATAACTAAATATAGTTTCATCAACCTGATGGAAGATCAGGCTGCCATTAAAAATTCTGTGTATGAAGACTACAGTAGGATAATGAAGGAGCATTTATTTTAAAAATGTTAAGTGACCTGCAAAATATGACATAGATCACCAGAAGTGAGGCGATATCAGGTATGTGTGCATTTAGCCAAACAGGAAGAACTAGGCAGAAAGAAAATAACAATTTTAGGCTTAGAATGCTGAGATCATAGGTGTTTACTTTTCCTTTAAAATTTCCTTTAATGTCTCTATATTGTTTGTACAACAGTTCTTTTTAAAGAGAAGTCAGGATGTGGGTAAGAATGTGGAAAATATAGCCACATGCCGTCTTCTCCCTCTCCTGCAGTCTTGCCCAAACCTCCACCTCCTGCCTGGCCCTCTGGCCCCACACTCTGGGAAAATCCTGATGGCGGGTGTAAATTCTGTTTCACCCAGTCATTGGTGCCTGGGGCTCCACAGGAACAGCCAGGCTGGCTGCTCCCCTTTGCTAAGCCTGCCTTCCTGTCAAGCTCTTACACGCTTTATCTCAACATAATCCTCACAAGTCAGTGAGGCCGGTGCTATTATCTCCATTTTCTAGACTTAAAAACTGACTCATAGGGGCACCTGGATGGCTCAGTCAGTTAAGTGTCTGACTCTTGATTTCGGCTCAGGTCACGATCTCATGGTTCATGAGTCTGAGACCCGCATCCGGCTCCATATTGACGGTGGGGAGCCTGCTTGGGATTCTCTCTCTCCCTCAATTTGCTCCTCCCCACCCCTCAAAATAAATAAATAAACTTCAAACAAACAAACAAACCTGACTCATAGAGATTTGGATAACTTGCTCAAGGTTGCAGAGTGGGTAAATGCGAACTGCAAGCCTCTGTTCTTAACCTGTGTGCTGGGCTGCTGGGCGACACTGTTCTGTCCTGTGATAACAACACATGGTCTCCAGGGAGTGGCTGGGGTGTGGGGGTACAAAAACAATACATTTTCTCCATTTAACAGAGGCAGGAAGACATATCAAGAGAGAAGTGTAGTGAACTATGCTCTTCATTCAAATGTCACCTTCTAATCGAGGATGCACTGGGCCATGTTATCTAAAGCATCTCTCCACAGCCAGTCACTCTCTTATTACCCTGTTGTTTCTTCAGATAATTTAATTACTGTCTGATAGTCTTTAAGTATTTGTAAGTTCCATGAGGACAGACTTTCCTCATTCACCTCTGTATTTCCCAGGACTTAGCACAGAGTAAGTGCTTCATGAAGGTTTACTGTTTGCTGAATCACCTGGATGAATGAAAGTGTTGTAGGCACTGTGGGAGCAGACACTTGCACAGCCGAGGAGAGCAGGGAGCCAAGGGAATTATTTCAAAAGGAGGAGAAGGGGGCAGAGAAATCGCATCTGGGACAGTTTGAGAAAGGGAGTGGAATGCACTTGTTTGGTAAAAGATCACAAACACTTTTAAGACCCTTCAAACCCAGAAGAGATGTGTCTAGGGCAATGGGACAACAGTCACAGGGTTTAGAGGCAGAGATCCTGGGCGCGGCCCTGACTGTGCAGAGAAACCAGACTCGGGTCCCGGCTGGAGGGAGCCTCTGAGCCAACACTTAGGTTCTACCGGTTTTAAAGAGGCATACTTAAAGCGACTGCATTTCCTTCTGACTAGTAGTTTATCTTTCTAATTTGGCCTAAGCTAATCATGACAAGTGAAGGCAAAGGTGAGTACAAGCATTGTTGTTAAGGACAAAAGCTAAGAAAGCCTGTCCGTGCACAGGGGAATGGTTCATAACGACTGTGTACTCATTAAAATGCACGTGTAGATGTACATATTTATAGATTTGAAAAGATATTCAAGATATATGTTTCATGAAAAAACCACATTTCCAAGCAGTATGTTTGGTATTATTTCATTTTGATTATTTTTTTTAAGATTTTAAAAATAAAGTTTATTTATTTATTTTGAGGGTGGGAGAGAAAGAGAGAGAGAGAGAGAACGAGAACGAGAACTCGAGCAGTGGAGGGGCAGAGAGAAATGGAGAGAGAGAATCCCAAGCAGGCTCCATGCTGTCAGCGCAGATCCCCATCTGGGGCTCGGACCCATGAACCACAAGATCATGACCTGAGCTGAAATCAAGAGTCAGACACTCAACCAACCGACTGAGCCATCCAGGCACCCCTCATTTTGAGATACTGGTTATCTCTGATCAGTGGGCCTGCAGATGATTTGTGTCCTTTTATTGCTTATTTTTGAAAAACATTCTACATTAAGTATAACTTTCTTGGATAATAAAAATGAGAAGAAAATAAGAATAAATAAGATCTGGACTGTCCTCCAGAGATGGGGGTTGGCAGTGTGACCAGACGGGTGTGAGTTGACTAAAGGGAAAAGCACATGGGATTCCCAGGGAACAATATCCCCAGGGAAGGAACCTCAGTCCCTGTGTGTCCACAGAGGAAATAAAATCTTCCCCAAACAGAGCAGGTATTGAAACCCAGTCAACTAACTCTAATCAGCTTAGCATTCGTTCAGTACACTCAAGGCATAGCCTGCCAGGTGTATGGATAATGGGATTAGAAATGCAAAATTGATTTCAGGACCACGGGGATGTCCGAGGGTGGCAGCATGGAGTGGAGGTCAACAGCTCTGCCCCAGGCCTCCCAGCAGGTGCCAGCCATTCTAGGCACTGGGGGGGGGGGGGGGGGGGGGGGGTCTGACCCTCCCTGGGACAAAGGGGTGGCAGAGCCTCTTCCCCGGGGACCCCATTCCTGTCAGTCCCCTTCCAGGGAATTCTTCCTTATATAGGTTAGGTTTTCTGCCACTGTAATTACAAATCCAATATTCATTGTTTTTCTCTGATTATAAAATACTTGAAAGATACAAAAATGATTGGGGCGCCTGGCTGGCGCATGCGACTGTTGAGCTTAAGAGTCATGAGTTCAAGCCTCATGTCGGGTGTAGAGATTATAAATAAATAAATAAATAAATAAATAAATAAATAAATAAATAAATGTAAAAAAGATAATAAAAGTTTTTCTGCCCTTAAAAAATAAATAAGTAAAAATAAAAATGTACATATGAGGGAGAAAAATATGACCGATAAACCTGCACCCTTGAAATATTTTTGTAGTTCATTTTTCTTCTATACTTCAGTTTGCATATATAGGCATAGGTGGCGTCATCCTGTGTCCCGCCCCCCGGGATCCTGATCTCTTCAGTTACCGTCAAGAGTATAGCCTCCCCAGAGACCCTAGAGGAAGTCTTCCCAGCCTCATTCCTTAGGCCCAGCTCCCCGGGCAGGACTTGGCCCACACTGATGATGGCTGACTGGATTATCTGCCCGGGAGAGATGGGGACATCTCTTCCCCACGGTGCGCTCTGTCCTGAGAACCCTCAAGGAGCAAGACTCTCTCAACAGTGGACTGAATTCTCTTGGGGAACAACATGTGGAGGGGCACAGAGTTGGGCTTAAGACCATAAAATCCCCCGTGACCATGTTTTCTTGTGTCTTAACACAACCAAGACGGCACCCTGCACAAAGGAGCACCACTAATACCGCCATATCCTTCATTTCATATAACAGGCACCTCACCATTCCCACTGTCCGGGTCTGGTTCTGTGGGATCCCCCTCACAGTTTCAACAAGACAATTGTGATTGTAGCTTGGCTTTCTGGCTGGTAACCCACATGGGAAAAGCTAGAGGGCCCCCCCTCACACGGCTTGGCCGGTTGCTGATTCTCTGACTTCCCGGCCTGGATACTGGGCCATTTACGTGGCTTGCTCAGATTGTGAGACCCTGGAGAGTCTCCATCTCTGCCCTCTCCGTCCAGGCTGCATGAGGTAATCGGGTACTGCCAGAACATGCAAGCTGACACAGGGCCCTAGGTGGGCCCCGCCAGCCAAGTCTACACAGGCCTGGCAACCTATCCCCTTAGACCACTGAGCTAGCCTGAGGCCAGGGCTCACCTTCCTCCTCTTCCCTTTTCCCGAGGCTACACTATGCAAAGGATAAAACCTCTACTCTGGCCCAGCCATCTGTCTCGGGTTTATCATCACAGTCCCCACACCTTTACTCTCTCAATTTTTTTTTTAAATGTTTATTTATTTTTGAGAGAGAGAGAGAGAGAGAGCTAGCACAAGCAGGGGAGGGGCAGAGAGAGAGGGAGACAGAGGATCCGAAGCGGGTTCTGTGCTGACAGCAGAGAGTCCAATGCGGGACTTGAGCTCATGAACTGAGATCATGACCCAAACCGAAATCAAATGCTTAACCGAGTGAGCCACCCAAGCGCCCCCACAAACCTTTACTTTCTAACTGACTCCCTGCATCAGCACTCCATGGAAATGCAAACTTTTTTTACAAGATGTTCCATTGATCAGAAACCTCACAGTAGTTTCCTTCTTTACTCAAAGTTAAATCCATTCCTTACAAAGCCATCTTCCGGTGCTCCACTGGGCTCTTTACTGTTCCTCCGATACATTAGGCATGCTTCTCCCTCAGGGCCTTTGCACATCGGTCCCCTCTACTTGGAATGCCCTCACCTCAGGTATCCATTTGGCCACCTCTCTCACCTAAAGTCTTTGTTCAAACCTCCCCTCATCTGCGAGGCCCACATTGTGCCCGTGTTTAATACTGCGGTCTGCATTCCCACCCATACCCGTCATTCTGCTCTATGCTCTTTTTCCAATAGCTCTATCACCTTCGAGCAGTCTAAATAATAAGCTTATTTATTTTTTTAGTGTCCAGCCTCCACCACCCAGAGTGTAGTTTCCAGGAGAGCAGGGATCTCTGTCCGTTTTGTTCACTGGTAGATCTTGCGTGTGTATAATCGTGCCTCGCACAAAGCAGGTACACAAGTATAGGCATTGAATGAATGAACAAAAGGTATTTAGAATTCTGTTTCTAGGAGGAAATTACTGATGGGGAAAAATAAATGTACTTTTACCTGGAGCCAGAGGCAGAAATAGGGTGGAAAATGTTCACCACAGTCTGAGTTCCAGTTTGTTTTGGAATCTCCAGCTCACTCTCTCACTCTGCCCAGTCTGTAGTGGGGAGGAAGTGTCTTACGCGTGCACACTGCACGTCTATATGCGAGCCCATCCAGGAGACTTCAACGTAAATGGGCAGAGATGCCCTCGGCTTCTTCAGCCTCCATCTTGGACCAATTAGGTTTGATATCAAGAACTTCCTGGACCATCCCAGGAAGGAGGGAGCTGGCAGAGTCCAGCAGGTGGAGGGCCCACAGAATCATTCTGTCTGGTGATACTTTCCTTTGTGGGCCCAGTTGGGTGTGAATTACCTGAAAGAAATGGGTTGAATTAAATGATGCTCTAAAAGACCCTGAGGGGCGCTTGAATGACTCAGTTGATTGAGGGTTGAGCGGTTCAGGGTCCCACTTCGGTGCAGATAGTGATCTCTTGGTTCGTGAGTTCCAGCCCTGCATCGGGACTCTGCGCCTGGTTTCGATCTTCTGTCTTCCCCGCCCCCCCCCCCCCCGCACCTCCCCCGCTTGTGCTCTCTCTCAAAATAAATAAACATTTAAAAGTTCTTGAGACAGCTCAGATGTGGTGGGAAAAGTACATGTTTTGTAGATACAAGATGTGAGTTTGGGTTCCACCTCTGCCAATGACTAGCTGAGTGATAGTTTTGGAAACTCCTGTAGTAGGAAGAGTAATGATCCCCAAGGACACCCATGCCCTAATCCCCAGAATTGTGAATGCATAACGTTACTTGGCAAGGTGATTTTGCTGATGTGATTAAAGCTGTAGGCCTTGAGATGGAGACATTGTCCTGGATCATCCTGGTGGGCCCAGTCTAATCACATGAGCCCTCAAAAGCAGGACACTTTCTCTGGCTGAAGAAAGAAGAAAAATGAGGTCCAAGGAAGGTCTGAGAGATTTGAAGTGTGAAAAGAACCCAACCACCATTGCTGGTTTTGAAGATGGAGGAAGGGAGCCACAGACCAAGGGATGTAGGCAGCCTCCAGAAGCCGAGAATGACCCCCAGCTGACAGCCGGCAGGGACACTGGTAGCTCATCCTACACTGCATTGAACTCACTTCTGCCAACTACTGGCATGGGCTTGGATGCAGATTCATCTTCAAAGCCTCCAGAAAAGAACACGGCCCTGCGGGCAGCTGATTTCAGCACTGTGAAACCTGAAGCAGAGAACCAGCTGAGCCATGCTGTGCCCTGACATCTGACCTACAGAAAGTTGAGATAATGCATTTATGTGGTTTTGAGCTGCTAAATTTGTGCAACAACAGAAAATGAATATTCTCTTTGAGCCTTGATTTCCTCAGCTATAAAATGGAGACAGCGATGATAGTATCCATCTTACTGACTTGCTCAAGCACCTGAGAGATGTCCACTGTCCCCAGAATTTGCACGTGGTGCTCTTTCCCGCCCTCCCTGCCTGCCCTGTCTTGGTTGAGGCTGGAAAGGGCGATCCCTAAGTTGAAAGCACAGAGCAGGAGTAGCAGGGATCTGTTGTTGAGCCTTCTGTCGAGAAGAGAACAGCCTCAAGACTAGGAACCCCATCCTTCTAAGACAGGCAGGGGGACAGTGAACCCTCTTCCCAGCTCTTGGGGGAAGCCAAGGCCACGGTGGTTGAGAGAAGTGGTCAGGGACCCCATTGCCTATTCCTACTACCCCCTAATGCATAGTTCCACCCCTCCGGGAAGTACTTCACATACATATAGATCAGCCAAGTTAGAAGGGCTTTTTGAGACCATCTGGCCCAAACTGCTGTCACACGCTTGGGAAACTGAGGCTCAGAGAGAAGGATCCTTATATCACACACGCAGTTACTATGAAGTCAGTGATGAGGCCTCAGACTTCATCTCTCCCCAAAATTCACATCATGCATCCAACAGGCTGCACCAAAAAGCAAGCTCAAGTCCCAAACAGCCCCCACCTCCACTCACCACTGGCCCTATCCCCTACATCAGCTGGCAGCTTTTAGCTTCTAGACAGGGGCCAAGCCATCCTGTTTACTCTTAGCTAGAGGGACTTATCGCAGAGATAACCACATTCTCCCAAGACTAAATAAAAACAGCCACACTTCCAGATATTCATTCACGTATTTATTATTTATACCACACCTACTTCCAAAACCTATTTGAGGTGGCTCACAGTAAAAGCCACACGTACAACAGAGCTATTCAAAAGGGAATAAATGTCCAGTCAACACCTTTCATGATTTTCAGACTGTGGGAGTGATTTTTTTTTTTTTTAATGACAAAAGAGGTCTTTGAGCTGAGGTACTTGAAGGGGTCAGGTCTTGGTATAGATATTTAAGTGTGCCTGGTCAGGTTGAGTAGTTAAAACTGGAGCATCTGATGGAGTGCAAGAAGCAGGGGTAGGAAAGAACAACCATCGGGAGGCCAAGGGCAAGTGGAGGAGTAAAAGGCCCATTTTATCCTACCCCCCCCCCATTCTTCCTTCTTGGATGCTGAGGTGCGATGATGTGATGCCTGGAGCTACAGCCACTGTTTTGTGGCCATGAGGCAAGACATACCCAACATGCTGAAGACGACAGAATGGAAGGAACCTAGATCCTGGAGGACAGAGTTGAGCTACTGAACCAATCCTGAAGAGTCCACCATCAGTTGTGTGAAATGATGAAATGTTTCTATTGTTGAAGCCACTATTAGTCAGATGTTCTGTTACTTGCAGCCAAATGCATACAAATAGATGAATTGAAAGCTCATTGTGGTGAGCATGAGATGCAGTGGAAACGGACTTGTTTTTCCCAATGGATCATAAAAAGCTTCTTAGAAAACATCATTGAGGAGGGTCTTCAAGGATAGGTAGGAGGGGCCCCTGGGTGGTTCAACTGGTTAAGTGTCTAATTCTTGATTTCAGCTCAGGTCATGATCTCACAGTTCTCTCTCTCTCTCCCTCAAAAAAAGAAAAGAAAACAAAAGAAAAAAGAAAAGAAAAGAAAAAAGAAAAGGATGAGTAGGAGTTTGCTAGGCAGGCAGGGGAAGGCAGGGCATGCCATGAACGTGAAAAAGGCTTGGAGGTAAGAAGGAAGATGCAGGGTAAAGCGGTCACTCACAGAGGGCTGAGAGGTGAGAACACATCTGGAAGAACATAAGCAGAACACAAGGGGCCCTAGACCCAGGATAAATGTGGATTTGGTTGAGCGGGCAATAGGGAGCCAGTGTGGGGCTTAGGCCAGGGCTAGAAGTGGGAACTGGAGGAAGACAACAGGTTACCAAATATCCACGAGGAAGGATGAGTGTTGGGAATGAATCAAAGGGACCCAGAATACAGACAGGGAGCCAGGATCAGTACTGAGACTTTAAAAAAAAAAAAAAAAAAAAATTAACATTTATTTATTTATTTTTGAGAGAGAGTGAGTATGCAGGGAAGGGGCAGAGAGAAGGAGAGAGAGAGAATCCCAAGCAGACCATCACCAGCATGGAGCCCGATGTGGAGCTCAAATTCAGAAACTGTGAGATCATGACCTGAGCCAAGGCCAGATGCTTAACCGACGGAGCCAGCCAGGTGCCCCTCAGTATTGAGACTTTTTTACCAAAGAACTTCTCACCTTTGTTTTGGGGCTTATCTAGGGACTGCTTGTTTGGTAGGAACTAGTCACCCTGATGGTAAGAACAGTTAGTCACACAGAAAATCTGTGTGATTCACAGCAGCTGCTGGGAAAGTCTTTACAAAGATTGGGAACCCTCAAAAAGAACATGCTGTGTGCTATAGCACTTCAGAGCCTGGCCAGTCCCCTTCATGGCACAAATGAGGAAACTGAGCCTGAAGAAGGGGTGGGAGCCAATAGGCCACACAGCCACCTGGAGGCACAGCAGGACTGGAACCCAGTTAGCCTGGTCCTTGGACTAGTGCTCAGCTCCACCATTCTCACCTCCAGTCATAACTATAAATGGCCATGGATCAAACAAAGAACAAACGAGAAAACTGGGCCCAACAGGATGACACGGCCCAGCCTCCCCTCAAACAAAGAGAAGACAGATCCACGTTTGAAGCATATTAATAGGGCCTGTCTCCCAGAGTGAGGAAGTTAAAGATAAAATTCCTTAAGCCCACACTGATTACTTTTAATACTCCTTCAGAATTCCTAAGAAACTAAACTTTTCTTTAAAAAACAAAACAAAACAACAAACAAGCTTTGAAGTTGTTTGAAGATAAAAAGTGTTTTGTGGGCCAAGGCTGGTGAGGGGATGGTCTCCATGTATTCTGAAACAAACTTGGGAGAGTTCCTCACTGTTTGAGAGGCTTCTGCTATGAGACCACAGACATGTTTGGCACCCCTTTGCTGCCCACTTACAGCGGTCTCAGAGTGTTTTAAGCCTGCCGAGTTACGTGGCCCTGAGGTGCCGGGGCTGACCAGGCCGGCTGCCCTCAGATCCGTTTCATCACTTACCAGCTGCAGGCCTGTCCCCTGCTCTCTCTGTGCTTTGGTTTCCTCACCCATACATGAGGAATATAATAAGAGTCACCAGCTCATAACGCTGTTATGAGGGTTAAATGAGTCGGTGTAAGGGCCGAGGGCAGCGGTTGCACCTTGTCCCATAAATCTCGGAAGGGAGAAGTGGGCCAGATGTATCCAGCCTGACTGGGCCGCCTGCAGGTAGGTGCGGTAGGCCTTTGCTGTTAAGTGTGGTCCCTGAACCAACAGTAACTGTCACCTGGGAGATGGTTAGGAAGGCTGAATTCAAGGCCCGACCCTTAGCCTGCTGAGGCAGAATCTTCATTTTAGCAAAAGATCCTCAGGGGATTCAGGTGAGCATTGAAGTTTGAGGAACCCCGAGACAGGCCCCTGGAACGAGCACTGAAGGCATCTCTAAGTGGAGGGGTTTGGCCCCATTGCAACCAGAATCTTCTGGCCCTCCTGATCTTGAGACCAGATGCTCCTGGAGCTGCTGTTTTATGTCTCCCGCCTGCCTCCTAGGGAGGCCTGGCCCCAGAGCCTGTCCAGCCTGACTACTGCTTTCTGCAAGTCTGTCTGGATGTGACTTTTGTTTCCCTTTCTCTGGTTTGAGTCCAACAGGTGGGGGCACATGGGAGACCCTGGCCATGCCTTGAATTTGCCTGGAACAGGGAAGTGTGGTGCATCTTCTGTAGAACCTCTGGCTGTGACCAGAAATGACCCTCCAGAAATCCCTAGATCACGCAGAGCTCAAGGCACTTTCTCCTAATGGCCATCTAAAGGTCAGCCCACCCTGGCACTGAGCCAGTCATGGGACTGGCTGTGGGGGTGACTAATTCTGAGAAGTTGGGGTCAACTAAAACCCTCAGCAAGGCAGAGAGGGGCCCATTCATTCATTAATTCTATCCAGTAGCATTTTTAAATGACTGTATTTAATTGGTTCAGGTAGTTCCACTTACTCCAGGAGTCAGGAAATTTTTGGTGTTGCCACCAAATATTTATGTGACCTCAAGCAGGTCAGTTTCCATGTCTGGGCTGACAAGGGATTAGTTGTAAAAGGAGGGAAGTTCTTTAAGATGCCTTTTCTCTGTTCAGAAGTAACATAAATACACCTGATTCAGTAAGTGGGGATCCAGTTAGAAAGGGCCTAGGAGGCTAAGCTGTAAAATTCAGATTCGATGTTTTAAACCTGTACTGTCCAATACAGTTACCACTAGCCACCTGAGGCTGTGAACACTTGAGACATGGCTGCTCTGAACGAGATACGCTCCAGGTGTAAAATATATACAAGATTTTGAAACTTTGTATGACAAGAAGAATGTAAGATATCTCATTAATATTATGTGGATACGTGTTGAAATTATAGTATTTTGGATATGTTGGGTGAAATGGTAGACTTTATTACAATCAATCTAGCCTGTTTCTTGTTTTTTATATGTGGCTACTAGATGATTTAAAATTACACACTGAAGGGCACTTGGGTGGCTCGCGCAGTCAGTTAAGTGTCGGACTCTTCTGCTCAGGTCGTGATCTCACAGTTCATGGGATCCAGCTCTGTGTCTGGCTCTGCCCTGGTGGTGTGGACCTCCTTGGGATTCTCTCTCCCTCTCTCTGCCTCTAATGAAAGTTGAGGTTTTGCTTATACCTCCCCAAAATGTCCATTTGAATGTATAACCTATTGTTCTGTCTTTGGGGCATGACTTGGTGATCAGTTGGTTATAAACCAGCAACAGTTCTCTGGAGTGTGAAGATAATTCTTCAGGTCATACTTTCATGACCTGGCAGGGAGATAAGTAAAGATCTAAAATAAAAAGACATGTTCACGCTGGGAATGGTATTGCAATGTAGTCTCCTGGTACAGTGAATTCTTCCCGGGCATAGAAGGCAATGCTTTGTGGTTTGGATAAAGACTGGAAGAGTAGCAAAACGTTAGCCGCGGCTTACAGGAAAGAAGTTACCAAACCATGCCTCTGTGGATCAACTTCCTCTCATGAAATGCCCCCAAAGCGGCCCTGTAAGTCATTTGCCATGTGGATTTTGAGAAACGGGCCTTCTCCTTTCTTCATCTTCTGGCCTCCTGAGCTTGCTGACTAGCTGCCATTCTGGGAGGCCTGGTCTGGAGGCCTCTTCTCCCTTGCACATGCCTGACCATGCTCTGTCCAGGGGTGCCTAGTTGGGGTCAATGTGGCAGTTAGAGTGAGGTTTGCAAGGGCACAAGAGAGGAAGAGCATTCACTTAAGTGTCAGCTCTGAGTCTCCCTTAGTTCCAGAAAAAGCCTCCTGCCTAGCTACAGCCCAGCAGATCCAGAGTGGCTCCCACTCCCGGGTTCTGCTTACTCTACCCAATTCTCTGTGCCCTTGACTGTGGAGCATGGGACAGTGTGGATGGGGCCACTGTCCCCCCTAAGGACCGTGTCTTCTGGGGCACTAGGACTGCATGGCCTGTACCCTCTGGGCCAGTTGCTTGGGCTATTTACAATAAGCACATTTTTCTCTCAGTGATTTGGAGAGGAACCAAATTCCCTTGACCTAAGCTCTCATTGTACAAACAAATGATCCCTCAAAAAGCCCTAGAATGAAAGGGTCATAGTATCCTTTGGAATAAAAAATACACAGGATCAGATAAGAACGGGCTTATTTATGGTGTGAACGGAGCTGGCCGCTCATTTCGTGGGCGTCACTTGCTCCAGCCTCCCCAGGGTACCCTCTCCATCCAATCCAGCCACCGAACACCCAGCTTTCTATTACAAGGGCCCAGAGGAGGGGACTCCTGGCTCCGCAGTCCCAGCAGGGAGGGGCATTTCTGATTCTGGAGCCCCGGGCTTTCTTGGCTGACCTGGCCCTGATTGTGGCATCAGGATTGAAACAAGCATCACTCACACCATTCCTTCTTTCTTTCTTTTTCCCCTCGTTTTAGTCCTTTGTTTTTTTTATGTTTGCATTATCTTACTTGACAGTTTGAAGTGTATAAACAAAACAGACAATTTAAGAATGGGCCAAGAGCTTGGGGGAATTTCTCTCAGAAGCTAAACCTGTTTAAGAGTAAGAGTTCCTGGTTCCAGCGCAGCTGAGTCAGGGCCTTGTGAGCTTTATGTCGGATTCTTCTATTTAAAAATGTAAGGTGACTATCTACCCCAAGTATTCTTGCTGGTGCCCACCCTCAGAATCCAGCCCCCTCGCCCCCCCCACCCATCCAGGCCTGGCCCAGCTGATAGCTCTCTCCAGAGACTCATTGTGGGGAATGTCGTCTGGAGCACATGGCTCTGACCTCAGAGTCAGTCAGCGGGGAGAACAGGAGATACAACTCGGGAGCGGACGTCATTGGCTACCTAAGAGGCAGCCTAGTGGACACGTTCCATCTGTCAGTACCTGCTTCCCCCTGCCCTCCACAGTCAAGGCCACTTAACCCCAGCCATGTGTTCTGGGGCCAAGCCTGTTTTAGATCAGGAGCTGAATTTGATTCTGATCCTGCTCTGACTCTATTATTTATTTATAGTTGTAATCATTAACCATTTGTTGCACTCTTGCTGTGTGTCAGCTGCTCTATACATAATGCCATTTAAAGCTCTAGGAAAATAAATAAATAAAACTGGGAGCCCTACAAGGAAGGGACTATTAAGGTCATGTAGAACATGACAAAACTGAGGTTGAGGAGATTCAGGAACTTAGTCCCAGAGTCACGTTCACTCCAGCTCCAAGTCTGCATTATGTCTTTTGTGATTTTTTTTTTTACTGTAAAATATGTCCTCAAAATAGTATCTATGACACATGTAAATGATCTAATGCGTTGCAAATTATGACAGATCTTATATACAAATAAGTTCTTGGTTATGTATTTTAGCGATATGTTTATAGCTTGTTTTTTGCTTTATTTATGGAATCTTTTCATAAAAACAAATTCTTAATTTTAATGGAATAGAATTTATCATTATTTTCCTGTATGATTTTCCCTTTCCATAGAGTATTAAAAAAAATCATTTCCTATTCCAAAGTCATAAAGATGGTTTTCTATATTGTTTTATAGTTTGGCCTTTCATGTTTATACCTTAAAGGTTTTTTTTCAATGTTTATTTATTTTTGAGACAGAGTGAGAGAGCATGAGCAGGGGAGGGGCAGAGAGAGAGGGAGACACAGAATCAGAAGCAGGCTCCAGGCTCTGAGCTGTCAGCACAAAGCCCGATGTGGAGCTTGAACTCATGAACTGAGATCATGACCTGAGTCAAAGTCAGAGAATCAACTGACTCAGCCACCCAGGAGCCCCTCATGCTTATGTCTTTAAACAAACTAGAGGTCTTTTGTGTGTGTGTGTGTGTGTGTGTGTGTGTGTGTGTGTGTGTTTTGTTTTGTTTTTTCAGCGTAATGTAGCATATACGAAGTTACAGACATTGTGTGTGTGCTCTCTAAACTCACATAGGAACTACACAAACTGGGCTTACTTCTTTCAGTTGAATTTTTGCAAGATTTTATTTAATATTTACTGTGGGCCTATCTAGAAGTAGGTCTTGTATAGTAAAAGAAAGAAAGAAAGAAAGAAAGAAAGAAAGAAAGAAAGAAAGAAAGAAATTACAGATTGCTAAAGTCTTGAATCATTAATTAGGAATTTACTATTAAGGAGAATACTGCATATTTGTTAGCTTCCTGATTGATTGTTTTCACATGAGTATATATATGTTTATATGGGTTCTGTGGGCCACTGGGGATTCCCAAACTCAGTTCCTTTGAAACGAATCTGGTGTGGTGTGGTAAGCCTTGGGTTCTTGTTCACATTCTATTTTGTTACTTATCTTTCTCCACAGGGATATGCTATGGTCCAGAGATTTTTCTTAAGATCCTGCAATGATCCTCTACTTTTTCACAAGTAGGTGTTTGTGAACAACTAAATCCTTTATGTGGCTGTATGCTTCAAAGGTTAGGTATAAGCATGGTTAAGATCAATGGGCCACGATTGGGTCATTAGGTCCAAACAACTGGCTTACCATAAGCCTACCATTGCCACTCTAGATAAACTCAAAGCTGATAGTCCATTATATATGAATTTGTAGAACAGAGGTGGTTATGGGAGTTCTTTCTCATCCAATATGAAAAATTACTTTTATTATAAAGTCACCTATTATAAAGGTTTCATCATGAAAAAAATAAAAAAGGCACTTGCATAGGGGAAGAAAATATCTCAACTACTACAGAAAGCTATAAAATGAAAAACTTCTCTTTCCCTCTTTCCTACCTTGGCCCACTCCCTAAAAGTTAATCATTATTGATAATATCCTATATATTCCATCCCCCAGGTTTCCTCATGCCCCTTTCCAGTCAGTTCCCACTGTCCCTACTTCCTGCCCTCCTGAAGGCAGCCACGTTGCAGCTTGCTTGTTTGACTGACTCTATCTTGGATGTGATTTGGTCTCAGTGCTTACAGCTCTACCTTGTTCTTTTAAATAGTTGTATAATAAACAGCTGTATAGTATGCATGAGATGGGTGCATCAGAATTCCTTATAGATAGACATTAAGAATGTTATCATACATGAAAAGATGCTCAACGTCACTCCTCATTAGCGAAATAAAAATCAAAACCACACTCAGATATCACCTCACGCCAGTCAGAGTGGCCAAAATGAACAAATCAGGAGACTATAGATGCTGGAGAGGATGTGGAGAAACGGGAACCCTCTTGCACTGTTGGTGGGAATGCAAACTGGTGCAGCCGCTCTGGAAAACAGTGTGGAGGTTCCTCAAAAAATTAAAAATAGACCTACCCTATGACCCAGCAGTAGCACTGTTAGGAATTTACCCAAGGGATACAGGAGTCCCTGATGCATAGGGGCACTTGTACCCCAATGTTTATAGCAGCACTTTCAACAGTAGCCAAATTATGGAAAGAGCCTAAATGTCCATCAACTGATGAATGGATAAAGAAATTGTGGTTTATATACACAATGGAGTACTACGTGAAAATGAGAAAGAATGAAGTACGGCCTTTTGTAGCAACGTGGATGGAACTGGAGAGTGTTATGCTAAGTGCAGTAAGTCATACAGAGAAAGACAGATACCATATGTTTTCACTCTTCTGTGGATCCTGAGAAACTTAACAGAAGTCCATGGGGGAGGGGAAGAAAAAAAAAAGAGGTTAGAGAGGGAGAGAGCCAAAGCATAAGAGACTCTTAAAAACTGAGAATAAACTGAGGGTAGATGGGGGGTGGGAGGGAGGGGAGGGTGGGTGATGGGTATTGAGGAGGGCACCTTTTGGGATGAGCACTGAGTGTTGTATGGAAACCAATTTGACAATAAATTTCATATTAAGAAAGAAAGAAAGAAAGAAAGAAAGAAAGAAAGAAAGAAAGAAAGAAAGAGAGAGAGTTACCATAGGGGTGCCTGGTGGTTCAGTCGGTGGAGCATGTGACCCTTGGTCTTGGGGTTGTGAGTTCAAGCCCCACATTGGGTGTAGAGATTACTTAAAAATTTTGAAAAAAAAGGCTTTAAAAAGTTTTTAAGTTTTGATTAGTCTTGAAGATTTTTGTACTTTTTCTTACCTGCTACCAACAGTGGGTTCTTCCTTTTTGCTTAACTTGAGGCTTTAAGGCAAAAACAAAAACTCAGTTTTTACTATGGAGCCTTACAGACTGAAGCAATGTTAATACCACATACTTCTGAGAAGTATGATTTGGATTGTTCCTCTTCAGTGGTTTGCGGGACTTTGTTAAAATTTTTCTTTTTCATTTGGGTAGGAGTGGAGGAAACATTAGGACTTTTGTGTGTTTTTTGCCAGTCTCCAACTCTGATCATTTTCTACAGATTACCAAGTCTGGAGGGGACAGTCCCCTGTCAGGGGAACTAGGACGGTACATGCCCATTGTGGAGACAGACGTACTAGACTGTCAGAGATAGGGCCCCTTAATAATCAAACCGTGTAACTGTCCCTGGTAGGGTGTCTGGGAAGAAGGCCAAGAGCAAGATTTGTACACAGGAGGTTATTAAAGATGACTTCCCATCTAACTCTTGGAGAGGAGGGAGGGCAGCAGGATTGGCAGAGGTTGGCCTGGGCTGCAGGTGGAGTGAAGGCCTCAGCTGATCCTACAGCAAGAAGCTTTGGAGCTGGGTGACCCTTTCCATGGGGAGGACATGAGGCAGGTCTCTCCAGCCTTGGGTAATTTCCAGAGAGAGACTTCTCTTGTCCTAAACCCATTCTACCAAGCACCCTTATGATTCCATTTCCATTTCCTCTGTGTTTTATCGATAGGAAAACAATGTTCCACGTAGCTGCATGGGAAAAGTCTCAACTTCGTAAGAGTTTTATCTTTATACTTGTTTTACCTCTGTATCATTCCAAAAGAGGGTTGGAGGTGGCGATGGAGGTAAATACAACTTTTAAATTACTATATTAGCTATATTTTATTGAGTCCCACTCAAGGCCAGTGTACCGGGCTAATTATTTTACATATTTTATTAATGCTCAGAACAACCCTGTGAGGCAGGTACTATTATCTTATAGATAAGGATGATCATTGAAGGTAGGGTGTCTGAGAAACAGATCAAGAGGAAGATTTGTACACAGGACGTTTATTAAAAATGCCTATGGGATTACTATCTGCAGAAGAGGGAGGGCAGCAGGATTGGGAGAGGCTGGCTCATAGGCAATTCAAAGAGGTCAAGTAGCTGGCCCAAGGCCACCCAGTTGGTCGACAGCAATGCAGAAGGTTGGACAGGCTCCAACTCTGTTGTTTAAACCATTTGGTCCTATTGAGGATGACAGGAAGATAAGAGGAAACCAGAAGGGTAGGGCCCCTATCTAAAAAATGCACACCCTGAAGTTGTGCACGGTGCTGGAATGGTACCCCAGAATTGATTCTAACTCCCTGGGGCTACAGCAGAGAAAGAAACACAGTCAGGAACAAGATTCCCAGCAGAACCTCTGCAGGAAAAGCAAAGCCATGATGAAAGAAGTCAGAACAGCAGTTACCATTGTGGGCAGGGTATTGACTGAGAGGTGGCAAGTGGGAGGTTCCTGAGAGCTGGCATTGTTCCACGCTGTGAATCAGGAGCTGATTACTTGGGCTCAAGTACATAAGGACATTTTAAAAGTCATACACTCAAGGTTTATTCACTTTTGCATGTGTATATTGTAAGTAATGTGTATTTTGTACATTGTATGTGTGTATTGTGTATATTGTGTAAAAAAAAAAAGGTAATTAAGGGACGCCTGGGTGGCTCAGTCAGTTGAGCGTTCGACTTTAGCTCAGGTCATGATCTCATGGTCTGTGGGCTCGAGCCCTGCATCGGGCTCTGTGCTGGCAGCTCAGAGCCTGGAGCCTGCTTCAGATTCTGTGTCTCCCTCTCTCTCTCTGTCTACCCCTCCCCAACTCACACTCTGTCTCTGTCTCTCAAAAATGAATAACGTTAAAAAGAAAAAAAGGTAATTAAAAACTGTGTCAAAAGTAAAACAACCCAGTTGATCAGAAGAAGTTCAGCCTTTTCTGGTACTGAAGCCCTAGAAAAATTCCCAGAGCCCCCAAAGACAGACACTGTTTGTGATGTGGTGAAGGCCATCTTTCTTAATCACTCCTATGACAAGTTCAATCAATATTGAGACTCTTGGGACTTTTCATTATTGTCCCTCAATGAAGGCAGTGGTGTGATGCTAAAGAAGAATTTAGTGAAGACTTGAGATGTCCACAGTGCGGTCCCAAGGCAGAGCTCTGGGTAGTCTTTGTCATTATTGTCAACTTGGCCTTCCCAGGGCTTATGAGGGTGCCTGAATGGGATTGCTTTCTTAGCTCTCTCCAAGACCGTTGTAAGTCTCGGGCTGCTTTGGGTCTTGGGCTTAGACCCATTGCCATAGGGAAGCTATTGCTGCACACATACTGGGGGCATGGGGTGATTCCATGGCTGGGGAGCTGGGGTCTACTTACCCTGTCCAAATCTAGGTTGCCGAGACCACAGTCCCTTCTCTTACCTCATAGACGGTGCTACCAGCCACCAGACCTCCGAGTCACACAGCTCCAGGGAGCACCGACCCACACACGTGACCATAGTGCAATGCAGAGACCCTGTCAGCAACGGCCTGGCCTCCCCGCACTCTCTGTCTTTGGAAGAAGGGGGCTTTCTGCTGAGGAGGGAAGGAAAGGCTCCACCCCAGCCCCATCGCTCCACCGTGGTTGTGCTGTGGTGGGGGGCTTGTGGGGGGGGCACTGGGAAGCCCCAAGAGCACTGTGGCCTGTGTGGCTGCCAGGCAGAGATGCTCAGGACCTGCTAGCCTATCCTCCTGCCACTACTCTGAACCTTGAGTATTAGCCAACCAGACAACCAGCCAGCCCTCAGGCCCTGTGCTTCATCCTAGCCCAGGCCATCATGGGTTCTGGAGCCCGTTGACCTGGATTCAAATTCTAGCTGTACACCTTCCTAGTGGGGCAAATTCCTAACCACTCTAAGTTTTCTCAGCTGTAAAATGGGCACAATGATTACATGAGTGCCCACCTCATTGGGTTGATAAGGAGAATTGATGTACGCACAATGCATGGCACATCGTATGTGCTCAGCATGAGTCAGCTTTTGGCACGAATCTCTTGTCTGCATCGTGATCAGCATAAGAGAAAGATATGCCTCTTATTATGTAATAGAAGTGGATATAATATAGAAGTGAGAAAGCTGGGGTTTGTTTTTAAATAATTACTTTCTTTTTCCATGGTTACAAACATGTGGGAGAGGGAAACAGGAAGATGTTGGTCAAGGGGTACAGAATTTCAATTCTGCGAGATGAATACGCTCTGGAGATCTAATACACAATATGACTATGGTTAATGAGATTGTTTTATGTACTTGGAATTCGCTGAGAGGGTAGATCTTAAGTATTCTCGCCACAAAAAGAAAAGGAAACGGTAACTATGGGAGGTGAGAGAGATGCTAAGTGGTTTAACTGTGGTAACTATTTCACAATGTATATGTATATTAAATAATCTCTTATAATATATACCATTTCGAATTGTCAGCTATACCTCAGTAAAGCTGGAAAAAATGACAGGTTTTTTTTTTAATGTTCAAAGTAATACACATTCATTAAGAAACATTTAATGAAAAAGAAAAAAGTTTTAAAAATTATCTGCTATTAACTTTCTGGGATTTTTTCTTCTATTCCTTGCCAACAACTATGTGTATATGTATGTATATGTGTGTGTGTGCATGTTTTAGCAACTTTATGCAATACAGTATTATTAACCATAGTCACCATGCTGTACATTACATCCCCAGGACTTATTTATTTATAACTAGAAGTTTATATGTTTTGCTCACCTTCACCCATATATTTTTTTAAGCAAACTTTCTACTTAAAATTTTTTTTTTGATTTGCAGAAAAGTTACAAGGATAATAAAGAAAGTTATACTTCACACCCAGTTTCTCCTACTGTTATCTTACATTGCTATTACACATTATCATATTTATCATATGAACCAAAGTTGATACTTTTTTTTTTTTAAGTAAGCTCTACACCCTGTGTGGGGCTTGAACTCATAACCCTGAGATCAAGAGTTTCATGCTCTACCAATGGAGCCAGCCAGACACCCTGATACATTATTCTTAACTGAAGTCCATACTTAAATTTGGATTTCTTGGTTTTTACGTATGTTCCATTTCTGTTCTGGGATATCATCCAGGATTCCACATACATATAGTTACCATGTCTCGTTAGGCTCCTCTAGAATGCAAGAGTTTCTCAGACTTTTCTTGTTTTTAGTGAACTTGACAGTTTTGAGGAGTTCTGTTTAAGTATTTTGTAGAATGCCCTTCAGTTGGAATTTATCTGATGTTTTCCTCATGATTAGACTGGGGTTATGGGTTTTGGGGAGGAAAACCATAGGAATAAAGTGCCATTTGATCACATCATATCAATGGTACTGTCAACATGACTTTTCACTGTGGATGTTGACCTTGATCACCTAGTTGAGGTATTATATGTAAAGTTTTCTTTTTTCTCCCCCTTTCATATGGTATACTTTGGAAGAAAGTCACTATGCACACCCTATCCTTTAGGGGTAGGAAGTTCTTCTCTATGTCCTTAATGAAATAATATCTACATATATTGTTTGGAATTCTTCTGTCTTTTTCTACTTATTTATTTAGTCAATCATTTATTGGTATCAGTAGGATCTTGTGGGTATTTATTTTATACTTGGAGTTATAAGCCAGTATTATTATGCTATTTATTTTGTTGCTGGACATTGTTCCAGTTTTGGCTATTGGGAGCTCCTTCGGTTGCCATGGACATATCCTTGTATGTTTTTCTTTGAGTACTTCCTTACTTTCTGGCACTAGCAGATGTTCCGTATTTATGTTGTATATTCCATGCCCCAGCCATTTCTCCAAGGAGCTTAGTTTCTTTTTATTGAGGAATGGTATTGGAAACCAAGATCTGGGCACTGGGTGTCCTCACTGTACCTGGGTGTTGTTGCTTCTAGGCTCTCTCAGTGGACAGAACTAAGAAATATATATGTATATGCTAATAGCTTTTTAGTGGATTCATTAGGATTTTCTATCTCCAGAATCTTATTAATTACAAGTGGGAGATAGTTTCACTTCTTCCATTTCAATCTGGATACTTTTTATTTATTTATTTTTTCTTGCCAAGTTGCATTAGCTAGGACCTCCAGCACATGTTGAATACAAGTAGTGACAGTAGGCATCTTTGTCTTGTTCCTGATCTTAGGGGAAGACATTCAGTGTTTCAGCACTAAGTATGATGTTAGCTGTGGTTTTTTAATAAGTGTTTTTTATCAGGTTGGGGTAGTTTCCTTTCATTTCTTGAGTGTTTTTTGGTCGATGTTTATTTATTTTGAGACAGAGACAGAGTGCGAGCAGGGGAGGGGCAGAAAGAGAGGGAGACAGAGAATCTGAAGCAGGTTCTTTCCAGGTTCTGAGCTGCCAGCACAGAGCCCGACACGGGGCTTGAACTCACAAACCGTGAGATCATAACCTGAGCTGATGTCAGACACTTAACCCACTGAGCCATCCAGGCGCTCCTGTTGAGTGTTTTTACAATGAAAGGGTGTTGAATCTTGTCAAATCTTTTTCTGGATCTATTGAGATGATCATGTGGTTTTGGTCTTCTATTCTATTGTTATAGTATATTATATTAATTGATTTTCAGATGTTAAACCAACCTTGTACTCCTGGGATAAATCGTGCTTGGTCATGGTGTATAATCCTTTTTATATGTTGCTCATTTCAGTTTTCAAGTATTTTGTTGAAAAATTTTACATCTATATTCATGGGAGATATTGCTCTGTTTTTTTCCTATAAAGTGTTTGGTTTTGGTTTGAGGGTAATACTAACCTCATAGAGTGAGTTCGAAAGTGTTCCCCCTGCCTTTATTTTTTGGAAGAGTTTGTGAAGAATTGTTACTCTTTCTTCCTTAAATATATGTTAGAATTCACCTGTGAAGCTATATGGGCCTGAGCTTTTATTTGTATGGAGTTATAAAATTTCTATTTCAATTTCTTGTTATAAGTTTATATAAATTTCTATTGTCTTCAGTCAGTATCCATAGTTTGTGTCTTTCTAGGAATTTGCCCATTTCATCTAAATTGTCTAATTTGTTGGCATACAGCTATTCCTAGTATTATTTTATAATCTCTCTTATTTCTGTAATGTTGGTAGTGATGTTCTCTCACTCTTGATTTTCATATTTTGAGTGAGTTTTTTCTCTCTTTTAATTTGGTCAGTTTAGCTAAAATGTTGTCAATCTTGATTATCTTTTCAAAGGACAAATTTTGGTTTGATTAACTTTATTGTTTTTATATGTGTATACTAATCTGTGCACACACATACATCCATAATTGTTACTATATTATATCCATCTGTGACTATATTAAGCTAAACACAGGTTCATACTGATATCTCCAACTCCAATCTAGTATCACATAATTCATTCTAGCCTTTCCCCTTGCTCATCTGTAACTTCATACTGCAAGAGTAGTAAATTTGGCTCCCATTACCTGCCACCCATTTACTTATTTGTTTAATCCCAGTATATGCGTATAGTGGTTTCAGGATTGTTAACCCATATCCGCATAGGAAATAACTTTATCAACTAAAGTATAGTGCTCAGGTAGAGTTCCTTTTGCCTTTGGTCTTACAATCTCCACTCATTTCCAAAGTCATTTAGTCCACTCTCTTCAGTTAAATTATTATCATATATTTTACTAACAGATTCTTTTATCATAGTCTACATTCTGCTCTGGGATTTCCCTGACCTAATTTTTTTTACATTAAGGTTGATTCCTTGTGCTATAAAGTTCTGTGTGTTTGAAAAATGCAGTCTCATGTAACATACAGAACAGTTTTACTGCCCTAAAATGCAGTTCATCTATTCAGCCCTCTCCACTCCCCACACTCCTGGCAACCACTGATATGTTTTATATTTCTATAATTTTACCTTTTTCAGAATGTTATATAAATGGAATAGCCTTTTAAGATTGGCTCTTTTCACTTAGCAATATGTGTTTAATTTAGCAATGTTTTGTATGTTGTTGCATGAATTAATAGCTCATTCCTTTTTATTTCGGAATAGTATTCCATTGTATGGGTGTGCTGGAGTTTTTTTTTTTCATACCTTCACCTTTTGAGGACTATCTTGGTTGCCTCCAATTTTTGCAGATTATGAGTAAAACTGCTGTAAACGTTCGTGTGTGGATTTTTGTGTACATAAGTTTTCAAATCTGTTCAGTAAATGCCTGTGATTGCCATATTGAATGGTAAAACTATATGTAACTTTATAAGAAATGGCCAGTCTGTCTTCCAGAGTGGCTCTACCATTTTGTATTTCCACCAGCAATGAATGAGAATTCTTACACACTATGACAGAGGACTTTTCAACTAAAATGACTCCAAATCTAAATTTACGGCCCTCTATTAATCTTGCTCTTTACTGCTCTGATGGATCTAAAGCCGTGGGAAACCACAGGAAAGTAAGGGTGTGCCTGGGAGGGAGATACAGCCCCTTTGATTAATTTTATCAATCTCTTTGCCAATGGGTAAACTTATAAGCACCAGATGTCCAAGGACATCTCATTCTGCTAACAGTAAAGGACTATAGTCGCAAAGAGGAAAGGTTCTTTCTTTGCTAAACTGATAATCCCAACCTCTCATGTGAGATTTTCTCCAGGCCATGTATATTTTGCACCCCTTTCCAATAATCCAGATGGTACCGTGCTATAGGGAACTACAGATATTATATTTCTAAAACCAATACTTTCGTTAGCCTTTTTTATTTTGTTGTTGATAGTAGGAAAAGTATAATTTGGGTTGAATATCTTAGGATAAGATGGTCCCTTTCTTATTATCTTTGAATTCTAACTGGAGATGAATCTTAAGATACAGCTGTGATAGGAGCAAATAGTCCTGGCTTTAATGAGACTCAGTAGGACTGACAGGTACTAGGACACATTTGGGGAAAGGGGGTCAGGATGATCAGTGAACAGGAAAGACAAAAAGAATAATAATTTATTGGGGTGCCTGGATGGCTCAGTCGGTTAAGTGTCCAACTCTTGATTTTGGCTTGGGTCATGATCCCAGGTTGGGGGATCGAGCCCCGTGTCCGGCTCTACACTGAGCGTGGAGCCTGCTTAAGATTCTCTCTCTTTCTCCCTCTGCCTCTCTCCCCTGCTTGCATTCTCTCTCTTTCTCTTTCTCTCTAAAATTAAAAAGAAAAAGAATATGAATAAGAAATTATCTGGGGAAGAGGGAAGGAGCCCATGGCAGAAGTGGATGAAGGGCCCCCTGGGCCTGAAATAGAGAAAGATGAAGGAAGTCGGTCTAGAAAGTCAGGAGGGGAGAACAATTGGGGTCTGATTTGAATGGAAGCTGAGAGTGAGAAGTTTGGGGAGAAGAATCTGGGCTTCAGTGAGTTTAGGAGTCATTCTGACCTAAAGTTTTGACAATAGCATCAGCAACAGCTAATACAGTTGATGCCCCTCTAAGGTGTCCACACCATTCTAAACACTTTACTGCATTATCTCGCTCAAACCTGTGAGATGAGCACTATTTTATAGCATTTTAGAGAGAAGAGATATGATTGGGGTTTGGAGAACTTAAGATACCTGGAGATAAGTACGTATCTCTAAGACACTTATCTTAAGATGAGATTTCAATCTGAGTTTTTTGGTTCCAAAGGTGACTTCTTTTTGTCTATGGGCTCTTGAATACCTTCTGTGCTTTGGCTGTGGGGTATCAAAGTGCTCATGGCCTGCCCAGATGGAACCTTCCGGATTCCCCAGGCCTTGTTACCTCCAGGAGGCCCCCTACATCCTCCTGGCCAGTCTTCCCTCCTCTGAACCCTCAGAAGTCCTTGTCTAACAGGTCCCTGGCAAGCACATGTTGCCTTGAGTTTCAGCTTTTGCATTTATTATGCAATTCCTGAATTTTTCACCATCTGCTTTTTCATTTGTTTTTTCCCCCCTAAACTTTTTTTCTTTTCAAACAGACTTTGTTTTTTAGAACAGTTTTGGATTTATAACAACACTATGAAGACAGTACAGAGTTCCTGCCTAGCCCCCACACTCAGTTTCCCCCATTATTACCTGTTAGTGTGGAGCATCTCCCTCTTGACCATTTTCGACACACTTATGTACATATCAGACAACTTCCAGAAACACAGTTTTGTTTGGACTGTCTCAGCCTCCTCCTCACCGCTTACAAACCATCACTGGACACAGGCCAAATATCATGGAGCCGGGCCAACGTGAAGTCCTTGCTCTTCTTCCAGGACAGTGATTTGGGGTGACATGCTGAGGTTTCAAAGCAGGACGTGTCAATATCTCTTTTCCTTCCTCGTGGAAACTTGAAACTCTCCCAAGAGTGAGCTCTGACAACAAACAAAAACAAAGATGGAGGTGCTGGAATCTCTTCTATGATTTTCACCAGCAGCACCCATTTTATGATTATCTCTAATTCAGGGCAACTTGTTTGGAGAAGTCACCCAATAAACAGGCTGGTTTTGTCTGAGCCCAGGAACAAACCAATGCCAAAGGAGTGCCCTTCAATAAACACTTACCGAGCACCCACCAGGTGGCTCTGGGGAGAGTCCCCAGAACCGCCCTAAATCTGTAAAACACAGTGTTCTGGAGCAGGGAAGACAGGAGGCAGAGGCCCCAGCTTTGGGGAGGAGGATGTTGGGTTCTCTCTGGGACAGGTTGGATTTGAGTGGGTTATCCAGGTGGAGGTGTCCACAGGCACCTGGGAATAAAGATCTGGCACTTAGAGAGAAAAAGGACACAAATTGGTATTTGTACAGTGAGCAGAAGGAATCTCATTGTAGAGGTCCAGATGTGAGCATGTGGGTAGCTAACCTTCAACTCATCACGTACCTTCTCTCAGATAATTCATGACATTTGCATATCTGTTGCCCCCCTTGTTTTATAAATCTTCTTAGAAATTAGATAATGATGAAGCACTTCTATAGATCCACTGTGCTGACCATTTTTCTGTTTTAAGTGATACGCAAATATGAAACAAGGATGCTCCTCTTAATGTTTCAAAGGCTTTTGATGCTGCAGAAGTAGAATAATAGGCTGCTGGAAGATAGATGAGTGATCAGAGAGAACTCAAGGGAAGCCTTCTTTTTTTCTTTCTTTCTTTTAAATGTTTATTTATTTTTGCGGGGGGTGGGGGGGGGACAGAGAATCTGAAACAGACTCTGTGCTGACAGCAGAGAGCCTAATGTGGGGCTCGAACCCATGAACCGTGAGATCATGACCTGAGTTGAAGTCAGAGCTACCCAGGTGCCCCTCAAGGGAAGCATTCTGAGGCAGCTGTTTATTGGCACAGTGCCTGACACACAGTAGATCCTCCATAAACATTAAATACACCATAAATAAGATAAGATGAATGGGAATGTGAACCCATAAAGGCTCACTCATTCACAGACTGATTCTCTCTATTCTGTGTACACAGGGAAAATCAGAGGTATGCCTCAGACAAGCAGCAGGGACTTGACAGATGGCCCCAAAGCAGCTCAGGCTTACAAACAGGACGATGTTATATAGTCTCTCTAGCAGAGGGATCTTGCACACAAGCCCAGATTGGTGCCCGCTGCCACTCAGACAGGATGCTGGTTTAGGGCTATTCATGACCCAGCCCAGTGCTAAGCAGCCAGAGAGAAATGGGTTAGGGCAAGGGCGGGCCTTCCAGGAGCTAATTGCACAGAGATATCCAGACAGGCTGAGTGTCTGAGGTCCTCAGGGGCAGAATCAGAGACTCACCCAAGGCTCGGTGTCTAGGGAAGGGCCCTGGTGGGTCAGGGACACCTCAGGTCTAGGCTACCCTGGGGCAGAAAGGATAGTCTTGAGAGCCCATTCCCAGGCAAGGCCCAACAATGCCACCTGCACTATGCCCGTACCAGTCCTCCACAGCTCCAAGTGTGAGAGTCCTGACACAGAGGCCACCTCCCTCTTGCTAAATCAGGTGAATAAAAGGAAGCAGGTCAAGGCTGGTGCCCCCACTACAGCCAACCTTTAACTAGACTCCAAAATTAGATTCCCAAATGCGCACGCTGTGGTTTGTTTCATCTCTTGTGAGTGTGTGATTGGGCTGGCAGGGCGGGCAGGGAGGAGTGATATAGTAAAGCTAAGAGTTTTTGTTTGTTTGTTTGAAAGATGGGGGTGGGGTATTTGTGGTGGTGTTTGATCATTTTCGAAAAATCCTACCCTTGTTCCAGCCCTGGCTGGGTCTGCAGGAGAGGGTGGTGTTCCCGGGCAGAGTCTGCAGGGACTGGCTATCCAGCTGCTCTTTCCTGGAGTAACTCCGTGAAGTTCACAATAGGTCATTCCTCTAATTCAGTTTCAGAAACTCAATTTTTATCAGTTCCCAAAACTCAATTTTTATCAGTTCCCCTATGGTTATTAAGAAATCTGCTACCCAACGGCACAAAACACTGATTCATCAGCCGTCTTCATTACTCTGTGTGGAGCAAGAGGGCTGCTGGCAAGGCTGAATCTTCATACTGGAGTCTAACATCCTCTCAGGAGGGAAAAGCCTCAAGAATTAGGATGAGTGGGTTGTTTGGCAATTGTGGAGTTCCAGCAAAGGAGCTGAATGGTCTTAAGGGCTGTTTTATTTAAGCTGTGATCGCCCCAGGAATTGCCCTTGTCCACGGAAAAGCTTGGTAGAATATAAGCTGCTACAGTTACAGAAAACAGCTGCCAAGCAGAAACCACTTTCAAGTCAGCTGGCCACACAGTGTGCCCTCCCTGTGGGGCGTGCTGGAGAAGCAGGCTAATGAAAACCTCTTTCCTCTACAATCTACTCAAATGTGTTCTGAAGCAACCTGGGCATCACCAGGGAGCTTGTTAGAAATGCGGAGTCAAGTCACAGGCCCCCACTGGGAACTTCTGAGTCAGAATCTGCATTTTAACAGACCCCCAGGAGACTCACATGCACAGTATAGCTTAAGAAGACCCAGGCTAGCGTCCAGGCTCCATGTGGATCTCAAAATCTACTTTAGTTTGATTCAACCTCAACACCTGCAGGGAACCTGCCTTTTCCTTAGTAAAGTTAAGGGTGGACCTGGGATCTCCCTCCATTAATGCGGACAGCACTGGGCTCAGCAGGAATGCCTCCTGTTCCCTGGATTCTCTTTCCCTTTGGAGCTGCCACTGCCTACATTTGAGTCCTGTGTTGGACTTCATTACACAAGCCAGTGGGTCCCTTCAGATGCTTCTTTGTTTGAATCCAGTCTCAGAAGGGTAATCTTATGAGGTTTAGAAGTGGTTTATCAAGGGGCGTCTGGGTGGCTCAGTTAGTTGGGTGTCTGACTTCGGCTCAGGTCATAATCTCGCCGTTCGTGAGTTTGAGCCCCTCATCGGGCTCTGTGCTGACAGCTCAGAGCCTGGAGCCTGCTTCCGATTCTGAGTGTCCTTCTCTCTCTGCCCCTCCCTGTTCAGGCTCTGTCTCTCTCTGTCTCTCAAAATAAAGGTAAAAAAAAAAAAGTGGTTTATCATGACTACATTTTAGCTTGGCTGCTTTCTGCTTACCTGGTTGTGGGCTGTGGACCTTCATGTCATCAGTTAAGCAAATTCAAAATCTCACTGTAGCATAGGTTACTTCTGGGAAATGTTCTGAGAGATTGTTATTCCAGGCACACTGCACCTAGTGATCTTGTCTTTATATCTTAGGGTCTTTTATTTTGTGCCGGTGACATCAAATTCCGTTACAAATTGGACTCAAACCTTCCTAAGATGAGTATGGTTGTAAGGTCCAGGCTGGAGTAAGTTACTCTACTCTGGGCACAGAGCTTCGACCATCTGCCTGTTGGACAGTATTTCAAAATTCCAACTTAAGATGTAGTGAAAGGTGGTTTTCAGATAGAAGATCTCAAAGATCTGAAGCTAGGCTATACCACTGAAAAAGCATGGCACTTGAAGTCAATTGTTTTGTATTCTTTGTGCTTCCATTCTTTCACCTATAAGATGGGTATGGTGCCTATTTCACGGGATCTTTAGGAGGCTAAGATACTGTGTGTGACACAGTAGAAGCACCCCACCCAGCGCCTGGATGGGGTCTGGGCTCAGTGAATGTTAGTTGCTCTAGAACCCTGGCTCTGGGACACAGCTTCCCTACCATTTAAGAGACTGTGTGAGATGAACCAGGGCAAACCGGGCCAGCCCTCACAGATGTAGCCACCAAAAAGTTGCCTCCTTGACCACATTTCCATGTATGAGAAATAAAAATTTCATCACAATCATTTTCCAAACCAAGGGAACACTTGTCTACTTGTCTATATTAAGCTGAAGAAACCAAAAAGTTTCTGATGATACAGTATTTTTCCCGAACACTGGATGTGCTGACTTGGGAGTTAGATTTAATCATCTGCTTGCAAGTGTCTTCTGGACACATATGTTCAATTTCCCTATTCACATCAGCAGCCACCGAGCACGTCACAGTGTTCTTTCAAAGGCCTCTTTAGGCAATGTTTGGCCACATGGCATACAGTTTACCATAAGTGTTCTTGTTTAAGATGCCAAATGTCCACCATGGAGGAAGAGAAACTCCCAACAGGAGTGAAAGAATTACAAAGTACAGATGTCCAAAGGAGGAAGATGAAAATAAGAAACACTAAACAGATGTGCTGATATTTTGGAAACAAAGTTAATATGATTCTTTTCATTCAGTAACTCTCCTTATCAAAGGTAGCATACATTGGGAGAATTTAAGGAAATCAGGATCTTGCAAGGACAAATATGAGCACACCGCAATTCTGTTAAACATTTCTGGAGCATCAGTTATACTACAAAATCTTGTGTTTAGAATGATCTGAGATTTCCTCCTCAACATGAATACGAATCCAAATTTTGAAATGCAATTAAAGCTGAAATGAAAACTAGATGGATTCCCCAGACCCCCAAATATTGGATCTTCTCAAATTGTCCTACTTGGACAGTCTCTGAACCTCTTTAGTAAAGATTCTGCCTTGGGGAGAAGACTGTATGTATACAGTCAGCTGTGCCATGATTAGATTCGTAAAGAGATAGTAAAATGGAGTTGTTTAGAGCTGGGTTCAGAAGCTAGTTTGCCTAGGTTTGAATTCTGCTTATCACCACTTATTAGCCATTATGACCTGGGGCAAATTCTTTAACTTCTGTAGAATCCTAGTTTTTACACCTAGAAAACAGGGATAATGTTAATTGTTATTTCTAAGGATCATTATGAAGATCACATGAACTAATCCTAATACTGTAAAAGGATTAGAGTTGTTCCTAGCGCCCAGTAGATGCTCAGTAAATCCTAGCAGCGATTGTTCTGTTATCATTCGGTGCTGATGGCGAGGACACTCCCCGATGCAAGCAGGCTATGCTCCTTTCCATCATGAGCTGACTAGACTGGTGATATACTGGGACAGACAGTCTTGTACAGTGTATCAGACTGCAACAATGTATGGATATCACATTATCCATGGAAATGAGAGAAATGTGGGCTACTCGTACAATCAGCAAGTACATGGCAAAACTGGATTTTCAACTCAGGTCTCTGCTCCAGTGGCCAGTCTGTTCCCATTAAACCCTGTTGAAAGGTCAGCATGAGTTGACAGTGTGCAGTGATTGGTAAGGTAGTGAATGGGGTGGCAGACAGATGGCCTTTGTAAAGGCGGTAGCCTCTAGGACAGAGGAACGTGACGCTGTTCCACCTAGACTGGTCAAACCACGCTTCCAGGAGTGACCAGTGGGTGGGGGAGATGTGGAATTGTGTCCTGTGTTAGCCCTTGGAAGGGGTTAGGATATTTAATCTGAAGAAGAGAAGACAGCTGTGGACATGAGAGCACTCTTCAAGCAATAGCAAATGGAGAAAGTAGAGGGAGCGACAATTCAGTTTAATACAAGTAAAAGCTTTCTAACCATCTGAACTATCCAAAGCTCTCTGCTTTGGGAAGTGACAGATTTGCTCTCATTGGAAAGGTTAAGGAGAAGCTGGGTAATCACTTGATGGTATGAAGCAGAGGGATTTTGTTCAATTAATTCAATATACATTTATCAAACATCTGTTATAGGCCAGGGATGGTACAGGAGTTAAAGTTCCCGCCAAACTCGAAGCTCTATTTTGCCCAGACGAAACTAAATAGAACCTCATATCTTGCTCAAAACTCCAGCCGAGAACACTGGCAAATGGGCATAAATATCCTTATAATCAATTTAGAAATTAATCATTCTGAATTCTTAATTAATTCTTATTAATTCTTCTTTCCTTGCCCTGAGTAACTTTTGCCACTTGCTCTAAAATAGGAGCAAACTTTTCCATAGTAACCTGGCTATTGCTCTTACTCTATGTTCTCCTGTGTAAGCTTCCTTTTAGTACAGGGGAAACAAAAAATGATTTAGTCAGCAGAATTAGGACAGGAAACTGAAGGTTCCCAAGTACATTTTTAAAGAAAAAAAAAAATGAAAAATAAAATGGAAAATAGTACCAGCCTCAAATATGTGAGCTGACAATCTACCTCCATTCTCTGGAATGCATCCTGTTCCAATGTGCAGAGCTCCACATTTTTATTTTATGACTCTGGTCCTAAAGTGATTGCCCTAGGCTTAGGATTCCAAGGTAAAGAAAATGGATACAGTTTGTCAAATAGGAGATGTGGTCAGGGCTGAATGTGGGTTAGGGTGGCTTCTGTGGTGGTTGCTATGAACACCTACTGTGCGATAGGCAGAGCTCTGCTGTGATTGGCCAAAGTGCGTGCCAGGATTTGAAAGCATTTGAAAATAGTTTATGGGTGTTTTCTAACTCATAAAACCTCAATCAATATTTGCAGAAGTGTGGAGTGGTAGAAAGTTGAAACAGTGGGCAAAGTAACAGGGAAAAACCTTGGGAGTTGAAATTTAACTTTGAGCAAGTCATTTGTCCTGTACACTAACAAGACTTGTGCTCTGAGACAGGAGATGGCCTCCGAGTGTGGTTTTCAAACATAGGTCACAGCCCATTGAGATATCAATTTAATGGATTGAAATCAACATTTCAAAAATTAAACGGAAAGCTCCATAGTGTTTTGTACATAGCAAAGGTATTATTTCATGAAACTCTTATTTCTTGTGAACACACACACATAAACACACATACACACACAAACATATACACACACATGTATACGGAGTTGTGAAATAAAATTTTACCAAAAGTTTTAGCATCGAGTGCCATCAAAAATATTTGATCCTGGGGTGCCTGGGTGGCTCAGTCAGTTGGGTGTCTGCCTCTTAATTTTGGCTCAAGTCATGATCCCAGGGTCATGGGATGGACCCCACACTGGGCTCTGCACGGAGCATGGAGCCCGCTTAAGATTCTCTGTCTCTTTCCCTCTGCCCCTCTCCCCCACTTTCTCTCTCTCTCTCAAATAAAGTAAATAAATAAATAAATTGAATCTAAAAAAAACTAAAAAATTTTTTGACCCTAAGAGACCCCATTTAGCATTTGGACCATAGATACGACACCAGAAGGAACAAATGGTTTTGGATCCTCTGTTAGTGAGTTGGCATATTAATGTGTTTTTTAAAATTGTGATAAAATATACATAACATAAACAGATTAGTTAATTAATTAATTTTTGAGAAAGAGTGAGTGGGGGAGGGCAGAGACAGAGCCAGGCACAGGATCCAAAGCAGGCTCTGCGCTGATAGCAGCGAGCCTGATGCGGGCTTGAGCGCACAAGCTGTGAGATCGTGATCTGAGCCAAAGTCCAACACTCAACTGACTGAGCCACCCAGGTTCCCCCAAAAAGATTAATGTTTTTAAATGTAAGGAACAAAGTACTAAAACGAAGAATCTCCCACCTCCAATTTGCATCCTCTTGTACCTTTGGGTTTATGATGCCTTTCCCCCTCCTCTACTCACCTTTTTTTTTTCTTTTCTTCCTTCCTAGGTTCCTGGTCTATAACTAAGGTAAGAGGTGTACATTTTGACTTTGATCTTATGGGACAAGCAGCCAAAGTTCCCTCTTGCTGCATCTGTGCCCGAGTTAGAGAGGAGAATGTGTCTACATGCAATTGTACATTTCTGTTAAAAATAGGTTATTAAAAACAGTTAAACAGAAAGATTAACTAGAATCTACATAGGCATATAATTTGGAGCAGGATTTAGAGAACTACAGGTATGTCCTAGTGGGCACATCAAAGCCTTATGTATCTTTTCAGATCTGGACATTTCGCTGTCATAGACCCCAGCTTGCTTTTATTTTTGCTTGTATTTAACATTTGCATCCTTGTTATCTGTCTTTTAAGTATAAATTCTGTTTCCCCATTTGTCTTCTGTGTCCCCTGTCTTTTCAGAGGTATAGATTTGCTTCATATCTGCTTATGAGTCTTTGCCTGACGCACAACACTACTACAGTAAATGTTAATAATAATGGCAATTAATTACCTTTTCTTCTCAGCCATTACCAATGAGTCTTTTTTTTCCTGTAATCAGGATATTGAAAGCCGTTAAAGACAACTTTCCTTTTCTTAAGTAATAGTTGCTTAGAACTTTCCCATTTCCAGGCTTTTCCCCACTCTGGCCACATTTTCTCAAGTGGCTTGGGCTCTGAACTAGCTGCACATTATATCTGTATAACCGTGTGGTTTAAGGAACTTTCCTACTTTTTAATTCACCGGCGAAGGAAATAAAAGGGTGTTATCTCCATGTGGCCAATGGGGAAACTGATACATGGAGCCATTAAACCCATGTTTCTACACCACAATCGGTAACAGCTCTGAGACCAGTTGCTGACTTCTAGGCTGGGATGCCTTTTCACTATGTCAGTGGCTTTTCTGGCTTGTTTTTTTCCTGCAATTTCTCCTTCACCAAATAGCAAGACTTCTGCTTTCATCTCCAGGTGAAGAAAAAAGGGAGAGGGAGAGAATTTTATAGCTGATGACTCCTGTACCCTTTTCTCCACCAGTAATTCCCCTGATGTGGCTGTCAGGTATTTCTGTAGACTAGGGTCTTTTAACATTGGCATGCCACAGGCTCCTTGTCACTTCAGAATCTTTGCGCAAATCATTCTCCTAGGCGGAAAGCCTCATTTCTTCCTCTTCATTGACCTAAAATCCTACACTAGTCTGCAGACATCTTCCATGTTACTTTTCTGCCTGACTCTGCTCCATCCCACCCAGGCTGACTCCACCAACGCTGACCAAAGTCTATTATGTGCCAGTTTACTGTGTGTTTTTAGGAGCTTGTGCCTGCAGTATCTCATTTAAACACACAGAAACTCTGCAAGGCAGGTATTTTAATCCCATTTTCAGTAAGCATGACTAAGAGAGATGAATTTTGTCTGAATGACCCATCTGTATGGCAGGGCAAACATTTAATTACCTAACACCTGCTCTTCTTATAGTCCTGTGAAATATCCTCTTCCCATTTAAAGCCCCAGGCCCGTCTCCCATTCCTTAGCTCAGCATGGCATATAAGCCGCAATTGTCCAGGATGGAGGAAAAAATTTTCCTTTCCCCAAACTGCAAGAATTTCAGTTCTAAGGTCTCTTACGTCTGAAGAAGATTGGACCTTGAATAATAGCCATTTCAGTTAGGCCAGATAGTTTAAATAAAGATGATGAAAAGCTGATGTCATTGCAAGCATTCCAAATTATTGGGTCTCCAGAAGTGGGAGCTAATGTTGTGTAATAATGGCAACCACAATGACAACAATGAAAATCAGATTTAAAAAATAAGATGTTGGACCATGTGTACGGAATACCAAACAAAGCAAACTTGCCTCTCAGTGGGTATAGATTCTGCAACAAAGCAAGACAAATTTATATTCATCTACTTGAAATTGCAGAGGAGGGAGAGCCTGCAAAGCTTCTAGGGAGAAAGGGGTAATAAAGGGAATTTAATTCCATAGTGTCCATTGTTGCTAATAAAAGATATGAAATTAAAAATATAATTGACATACTGTTTAAAGTGGTGTCCTCTTGGTTGTTTCATTTTAGTGACTGTAAATTCTTTCAGGTTACCTTAAAAAAATTTTTTTTTCATTATGGTAAGTGTACTTTTTAATTCCCATTCCCTATTTCTCCCATCCCCCCTCTGGCTCCCCTTTGGTCACCATTAGTTTGTTCTTTATAGTTAAGAGTCTGTTTCTTGGTTTGTCTTTTTTTTTCTTTTCTCATTCATTTTATTTCTTAAATTCCACATATGAGTGAGGTCAGATGGTTTTTGTCTGTCTTTCTTTGACTTATTTTGCTTAGCATTATCATCTCTAGCTATATCCATGTCATTGCAAATAGCAAGATTTTATTATTTTTTACGGCCAAATAATATTCCATTTTATCTGTACACCACGTCTTCTTTATCCATTCATCTATGGATAGACGCTTGGACTCCTTGCATAGTTTGGCTATATAAAATAGAGGTGCATGTATCACTTTGATTGTGTGTGTGTGTGTGTGTGTGTGTTTGGTAACCACCAGCAGTGCTATTACTGGCCCCAGGGTAGTTCTATTTTTAAATTTTGAGGAAACTCCATACTGTTTTCCACAGTTGCTGTACCAGTGAATGTAAAATTTTTAATTTGGATTTTCGTAGGTTCCTCCTAACCTTGGTCTCCTTAGCCCGTTTGTCCATGTGGCTGTAAGATTTTCACCTCGATTCTAGCCATGTTTGTTAAGATCCCACAGGGCAAGGAAAGGGAGAAGGGACTCAGCCGGCCCATTGTCGGAATTTCAAGGCGGCCCCTCCACAGCTAATTCCTATCCGTCCCATTCCTCGATTTCACTTTTTCCTGCGTAGACCCTCTAAAATGCAGCTATGTTTCTGCTTATAAGATTTAAAAACATTCCTCCCTGGGGCGAGATTTTAAAGAACGGGGGGGGGGGGGGGGGGGGGCAAAGGGAAGGGGGCGGTGCGCAAACCTCGTGGTACTTCCTGAAATTTAGCGCAGAATTGGGGGAAGAGCCGGAGCCCAAGCCAGGAAACGGATTTGCATTTTAAAGGATTGTTCATTGTCCCTCAGGGCTCGGACCTGGAAAGCGCTTTATCTATGACCCTTTTATGGCCCTGCCCGTTTTCTCGCTTTGTACCTGTTTGTAAACTTGTCCAGTCTTCTTGCCTGGACCGACTAGAGGCGGGGAGCGGGTGTGATTGTTGGAAAGAGTTTAAAAAGTGACAAGAACCCTATTTTGTTGTGCATTGCACAACCTTGTAATAACAATAATGGCAGTGAACATTAAAGGTCATCTACAGTTATGCCCCCCTAATAAATGACTTGTTTCTGCTTTCCTTTTCATTCCCTCATGCATTAAACATTATGCAAAGCACTGTGCCCGTCTTGGTCCACGTGCATTTTTTACACATCCTAAATACAAACTTGCATTCTGCTTTTAATTCTTTTTCCTTTTTGCTTATCCTAAGCACTTCTGAGGCTGCAAAATATATACTCACAATATGTCTTTATTGGCTACCTAATATTCCAACTAGGGCATACACTTTAAGGAATTATTTCAGTGTTAAGTATCCAAGATGTAAAAGTAAACGCCAACACCATCACCCTTTGTACTGCAAGGCCTGGAGGTCGGTCAAGGTTAGACGGAGGGCTCCGGGTATCAAGGCTGCGGCCCGGGACGCGGCGGAAGGCGGCGAGGCGGAAGCCAGTGCGGGTTCCACGGCTCCTCCCGGCACCTGCAGGCTTGGCGCCTTTTCCCTCCGACCACGCCCCAACCCGCTCCTCCCCGCCCCTCCGTGCACACTAGTCGAGCGCCCTTGTCCCAGTGCGTGCTCACGGCTCGCCCAAGGCAGTCCATTTCCAGAGCACCTCTGGGGTGTACGTGAGGCAGGAAGTGACGCAAAGCCTGGGGGGGGTCGGAAGAGGGCGGGGCCAGGTTATAAACAGCCGGTTGGGGGTGTACATCCCCCACAGAGCCTCAGCTTCGGCCTGTAGCGGTTCGGGCGGTAGCGGCCGGAGGGGAGACTGTGTGAGTGACGCGCCGATGCTAGAATCTCCCCGACCCTCCCTGGCCTCCCCTCAGCCTGCTGGGCGGGTGCGAGCGGTCTCCGGTGCGGGCCCCCTTGGTGCTGTCCAGCTGCATTGGGGGACCGCAGAGGGCGCGGGGAGGCTTGCGGAGCCTTCGGGAGGAGAGGGCGGGATGGAGCGGGGCCCGCGTGCGGGACTGGAAGGGGCCGCCGCGGCGCGGGGAGCGGGCTGCAGGTGCAGCGAGGTGGAGCCGCGGTGCGGAGAAGGGCTGCCCTTCTCTGCCTTTCTGCGCCCTTCTCGTCTCGCCGGGCGGCGAATGGTTTCTCCGTTAAGGCACTGAAGGCGGGATGAGGGGTACCCGGCTGTCGCTCTGCGCCCCGCCATTCTGCTTCCGGCCGTTCCTCAGGCCACCCGATCCCTTGTCCTCACGAGCTCGTCCTTAAAAGATACAGGACCTCGTGGGACAGCCATAGGCCGCGGGCGCGGGAGTGCGAGCCACGCTGCCGCAGCGTAGACTGGCTCTGCTGGGAGCACGTGGCTACTCCGGGAAGTTTCCCCAAAGAACTGCTGTCGGGGTGCGCGGGTGACCTTGAGCTTGTAGCCCTACGCTCTCTCGGCGCCTACCCTGATCGTGGTCTCACTGCTCAAAGTGACAGAGCTGTCCTCCACTCGGTTACGAGTGTGCCCTGGGAATTTGATGTGAGCTTCTGTAAGCCGTGCGTTTGAACTCCGGCACAACCTGATCTTTCAGCGATGCCGTTGGCTTTGTGTGTGGGTTCTCAGTTTTCCCTAGGCAGAAGCTGTTTGAATGCCGCAGGTGCTGACTCGAAGAATATTCTGATTGCTCTCCTTGTTATAAGATGGGAGATTCAGAAATAAGACTTCTACTTTGTGAAAGCTATGGTCTAGAGGCCAAGTGAAAGCTGTTTAGATTAGAATTGGCTTTCCCTTTCAGGAAATTAGCAGTATGGTTAAAGGGCTTGCTATATTGACAAATGTCTTAGACGCCCATTGTGTCACTTTCTAGTGGATAGCTTTATAATGTAGTGGGTAGGGTGAGTAAGGAAATATTTTGTGACTTGACTTTTTTCGGTTAACATTTTTTCCTCTGTTTGTAGCGACCTTGGGTAAAGCAGGGAACTTAATTGTTTCTGCTTTCTCCCTTTTTTGGGGGGTGGGGTGAGAGGATTGAAGTAGGAAGTAGTTGTCCTCTTACAAAAGTACATGGATACCTGATATCTTTATTCCAGGCTTAGATAGGAGTTGGAATACTAGATGCTGATTCAGTTGCCTCTGAGCTAGGGAGTTTGACCTCACTGACAAAGACGTTTAAGGTGATTTCCAGAAGTTGTTGTCTACTGCAAAATTCAAGTTTAGTCTATTTAAAGTACTTCTTGGCTCTTCTTTTTTCTGTTTTGGATTATCATAAATTTAGAATACTTCACAAGATCTAGAACTTAAAACGTTTTGTCATCGATATGAAATATTTTCCAAAAATCGACTTACAGCATAGCACCTTTTAACTTTTCTTTGATAGAATATGGAATGTTTTTGTGAAGTAATGGTTGTGAACTTAGCCTGTACTGAAGATTGTTGGGTAGAGACAACAACTCCGCTAACCCTGCCCTAGGTTGTGGCAGTTATTTGCCTCTGATAACGTACTTAACTATAGTGGAGCAAGGTGCCCGGCGAAACTTGAATCAGACAACAACAAAAGCTAGTTAAAAATGATCCTCTGAGGCCTTTTGGAACCCTTCTCTGGATGTGCCATTTGTCTGCTGTCTGAGATGAGCACTGTACAGGTAGACTGAATTGGACAATCTTTTTACAGAAAGCTGAATAGAAATGAAGATTCTCCTTGTTTTCCTCCATGGGGTTTCATTTTAGACCCTTAAAGCTAGGAAAGAGCTTGACCATCCTGGGTAGACACAATTATTATATGTGTCCTGGGGGCCCTGAAGAAGTTTTGTAGGTTCATGTCATCTTTTCATTTCTCCTGCAAATGCATAGGGAAACAATTTGCAAAACAGGTATCCATAACCAATTGCTTAAGATCTTGGAGCCCCACCAGGTAACCTTTTAAGTTTTTCTACCTTTTTTAAAAATTTGTTTGTTTACTTATTTTGAGAGAGAGAGCAGGGGAGGGGCAGAGAGAGAGGGAGAGAGAGAGAATTCCATGCTGTCATCACAGAGCCCAATGCAGGACTCGAACTCATGAACCATAAGATCAGGACCTGAACCAAAACTGAGTTGGATGCTTAACGGACTGAGCCACCCAGGTGCCCGTGAAGTTTTTCTACTTAAAAAAAAAATTTTTTTTAATGTTTATTTTTGAGAGAGACAGAGACAGAATGCGAGTGGGTTATGGCAGAGAGAGAGGGAGACACAGAATCCGAAGCAGGCTCCAGGCTCCACGCTGTCAGCACAGGGCCCCACGCGGGGCTCGAACTCACGATCTGTGAGATCATGACCTGAGCTGAAGTCGGACGCTCAACCGACTGAGCCACGCAGGCGCCCCTGAAGTTTTTCTCCTTTTTAAAATCACCCTACTATCCATGCTTTGTCCTGTGATTCCAGAATAAACCAGAGTAGTGGCAGAGATGGGAGATGATTCCAGTTCCAAGTGCAAGGTTTTCATTGTATTCTTTTTTATGTCATTTCCAAATGATATGAGAAATGAACTTTACATACATTTAAATATGTCCCCATACTGTTAAGAAATAAAATATCTTTCTTTGTTAATTATTCTTTGTATATTCCCTATCAAGTATAGGGTAGCGAAATCAATCAGAGAAGGCTTCATAAAGATGTTCCCTGAGCTGAGTCAAGAAGAAAGGAAGGATGAGTAGAACAAAGGAAGGATATTAGTAGAGGCAGGGACTGAATTCTGTCTCATTTTGGAGATAGTAGAGGGCAGCATTTAGTTGGTAGTGAAGTTCTCTAGAACAGAGAGCCTTAAAAGCAAGTAGAGGAACTTTGTTTCATGTGTGCTGCAAGGACTTGAGGCTGTGGCGCATTTTCCAAATGGAAGTAGGCTTGTCAGTAATAAACAAGTGACTCATTCTTATTTCAGGTAAAATTTCAGTTTTGGGTATGTCATACATAGATGACCATGTATTTTGGTGCAAAGATCCCCCCACCCTCAGCTGTATGTATTGTGTACAGACTCCTGGTCTTAAGACACCCCAAAGTGGCTTAAGACCTCAAGGTATTTACTGTATTTAAAAAAATTAAATAGAAATTAATGCCACGTTTGAAGAAAGTAGGAATAAGATGATAGGAATTATAAAGAAGTTTAGAACTGAATTATGAAGAAGTTTAGGACTGTAGTCTAGCTTGTACCTTCGCCTGCCTCCTGTCTTCCATCCCATGGCTCAATTAAAAGACATTTCAGAAAGAAAAAAAAAAGACTCAGTTACTCCTTCCATTTCATGTTCAAAACATACACGGCTCTGTTTTGCTTACTTTAATTTTCATTATTAATGTGAGAAACTGAATACGTTTTCAAGTTATCATTGAGAGCACCAAAGATACACAAGGTGCTAATATGTACAAAAATCCAGTTGGTGTTTGGTTTGTCTCTTGTTATGGATTATCAGCAATGGTGGTGACATCGTGAAATAAGCTGTAATAAAAGATGTTTGGCTTTTAGATGCCATCTTTTAACAGAACTATGTAACTATAAACAGAACTGTTTATAGACAGTGATTATAACTGGTAGGAAAAGTTTCTCTGATGCTTCTAGAGTACATAAATTAGAGTGATTTCAGTTCAAAGAAAATTCAGTAAGGGGTTCTTTTCAATACAAAGCTTTATCATTTATGAAGTCATTTTGAAAGAATGACTCAATTTTTTTGTATATAAAACTTAAGGAGTAACTTTTGTAGATATCCTAGAATTACCGTGTTATTCATAGATGCGGGGTTAAATTATGAAGTTAAAATGGGAATTGCCTAAGTCACAATTTTTTCCTCTGACTTGATTTCTTTTATGTTATAGTCTTCATTTTGTGTCTGGATATTGAAATAGAAATAACATACTGGTGTTCTCAGTAAAAACTGTACTTAGATTTTAATTATACAAAATCATAATTACATGTTCTATTAATATCTGTTTATGCAGAATTGCAATCAACTCAATCTCATCATTTATTTAAATCCTTTATTTAGATCATTTATTTAAAAGTGTTGTCACTTTAATCTCAAAATTAATTTAAAACTGGAAACCTTGAGGAATGGCTGGTTCAGATCAGCATTAAACTTGTAAACTGGTTTTTCCTAGAAAAGGGTGATTAAAATTGGTTCAGGGTGGGGTCTTCTAGTTCTGGTTCTAGTGATTGGGTTTGTAGGGTTCTGGTGCAGTGATAATGGTAAACTTTTTGTACCAGATAGGGCAAGAGACTTTGCTTCTAAGAATATGATCTTGCTTCTTGGCTCTGGTCGTTAAAGCTTGGGGATTAAATTTTTGTTGTTGTTAATAGGTTTTGATAGGAGACTTTTCTAATGCCAGCTTATGTAACGTCTTTTATTTTATAGTCTGTGTATATCTCAGTTTGCTTTGTGACATGTGCATGTTAAATGCTCTGTTAAGTGTACTTGTAGTGTAGGAAAAGCCTTAAAATAGTATGAAATAAATGACCATTTTATATATCTCAACATAATATCGCTTTAAAACATTTAGAGGCACTCAAATCAAATTAATTAGAAAATCTGGATTTCACTAAATACCAGTGCTTTAACTTAACATAGAACTCTGTTGGTTATAGAGGTGTTTTTCACCTTTAAAATGGGTGTTAAGTTGCCTGGCTGGCTCAGTTGGTAGAGCATGTGACTCTTGATCTCTGGGTTGTAAGTTCAAGCCCCATGTTGGGTGTAGAGATTATTTGAAAATAAAAAAATCTTTTAGCAGTGCCTGGGTGGCTCAGCTGGTTGAGCATCCAACTCTTGATTTCGGTTCAGGCCTTGATCCCAGGGTCGTGGGATTGAGCCCTGTGTCTCTGTGCTGAGTGTGGAGCCTGCTTGGGATTCTCTCTGTCTTCCCTCTGCACCTTCCCCTGTTTGGGATTCTCTCTCTCCCTCTCTTCCCTCTATCCCTCCCCCACTCTCTTTCTTTTCTCTTTCTCTCAAATAAAAAAATTTTTAAATCTTTAAAAAATAATAAAATGGCTGTCATTTATTTATTTTTAAATTTATTTTATTTATGGATAGTTGACATACAATATATAGTTTTAGGCACACAACATAGTGATTCGAAGGTTAAGATTAATTTCTTAAATTTCTGGAGATGAGAACAGAGTTTTTATAACTCAGTAACCCATTGAACTTCAGTTTTTGGATTATCAGTTTTCAGCCTTGAACAAGACACTGAACATCTCAGATGGTTGGCTTCTTTGTGTGTAAAACAGCATGGTGTGTTTTTCTTTTGTCTATTCGTTTTGCATCAGAGATCTATCAAATCATTTGTAAGAACTGTTCCTTTAATCAGAAGGATCATGTTTTCTCTCCTTTTGTATTGAAGATGGTTTGTTACAGGTCTTTTTAGCATGACCAGTCTTGACTTAATTCTACTTTGGGTTTTTTTTTCCCCCCAGGTGCTAGTCTGTTGTATTTGTCCCTTTGACTACTAAATTCAGTTACTTAAATTTACCTACCATGGTAGGTAGAACCATGGTAGGAGAACTTGAAATAATAGTACGGTATATATCCATATTCATGTACCCTTTATTCCGATTCATCAATTATTAACAGTTACCACATTTGCTTTACTTCTTATACACTTTTTTAAAAAATTTTTTTAACGTTTATTCATTTTTTAAGATACAGAGACAAAGCATGAGCAGGGGCAGGGGCGGAGAGAGAAGGAGACACAGAATCCGAAGCAGGCTTCAGGCTCTGAGCTGTCAGCACAGAGCCCAATGTGGGGCTTGATCTCGCAAACTGTGAGATCATGACCTGAGCCGATGTCGGACGTTTAACCGACTGAGCCACCCAGGCGCCCCAATTTCTTATACGCTTTTAAAGTAATTTATTAATTTATTTTTAGTCTATTTTGAGAGAGGAAGTGAGCAGGGGAGGGACAGAGAGAGAGAATCCCAAGCAGGATTGCACCATGAGTGCAGAACCCAGTGTGGGGCTCAAACTCATGAAATCCAGAGTGGGATGTTTAACCGACTGAGCCACCTACGTGCCTCTAGGTGCCCCTCTTAGACCCCCTTTTTTTTCAGACCATTTTTTTTAAACTAAACTATTTGAAAGTAAGTTATAAGTGTTAGGATACTTCATCCTTTCTTTTTTTTTTTTTTTTTTAAGTTTTCCAATTTTTTTTTTTAGTAATCTCTACACCCAACATATGGCTTGAACTCATGACCCTGAGATCAAGAGTTGCATGCTCTTCCAATGGAGCCAGCCAGGTGCCCCAATACTAAATTCTTAAATTCTTCAGCATTAATCTCCTAAGAACAAGGGCATTCTTTTCCAAAAACAGAATATATCGTCACACTCTCCAAATCTAGTATAATCAAATCGAATATATCACACTCTCCAGATCTAATCTGATACAATACTGTTATCCACTATGTAGTCTGTATTCAGATTTCTTATTTTTCCCAATAATATCCTTTGTAGTTGTTCTCACCTCCACCCCACCTCAACTCAGGATCTAATCAAGGATTATATTAAATTTAGTTTTCCTATGAACTAAATGTCTTTATTAAAGACCCTTTCTGGGAATGTGATAATATATTTAAAAGTAAACTTGATATATAATAATTTAGCGTGGTAATGAAAACCTCTTATAACTGGTACAATGGTATCTATTTTGTATTAAATTTCTGTTTTAATACTAGGTTCTTTTGTGTGGCAGCTCAGAATGATGGATCAAGCCAGATCAGCATTCTCTACCTTGGTAAGATATTTTAAGTTTTATTATTCCTTGTCACCAGTTTGTGAGAATATGAAATATAGAAGAATGGCTCTCACCCAATAAGCGTGAAGTAATATTCAAAGCTATCATAAAGTATTTTTTTATGTTGAAGTGGTGGCTTGGCGATGTAACTCCTCCCACAAAGGGTATCTTCAGTCTTGTGTGGAGTTCACTATGGGAAATCTTGTAAGAAAATACAGGGTATTTCAAGTATGGTAGGAGGGGGACAGCCACATTGATAAGATGAACAAAGAAAGCTGATCAAAATGTATACCTATGTTAGTAGACATATGTAACAGAAACCCTGAATGAAAAGGCTGAATGAGATGAAAAAGGCCAGTGTGTGATCTAGCCCCCATCTACCATTGACAGAACTAGGTATCAGGAAGAATGTTGCTTTGAAAGAGGAACTTCTTTTTCCTTAAGAATATATAGCAAGTCATAGTAATGGTCCACTACTAAGTATAGTACCTAACCAAACTTTTGGTAAATGTTCCTCTTCCCTTTCTTCTCTTTCATGATGCTTTCTTTCTCTCTTTTCTTCAAATCTCAGTTTGGTGGAGAACCATTGTCCTATACCCGGTTTAGTCTGGCTCGGCAAGTAGATGGTGACAACAGTCATGTGGAGATGAAACTAGCTGCAGATGAAGAAGAAAATGTTGACAGTAACATGAGGGATAATGGTGCCAGTGTCACGAAACCAAAAAGGTTTAATGGATTTATCTGCTATGGGACTATCGCTATAATCCTCTTTTTCTTGATTGGTAAGAGTGGCTATTCAAAACTTAAATGTTCCTTGGGAGTGACTCCAGGAAATCTGTTAATTCAGTCAAGCAAACATTTATTTTGTGCCTTTTTATGTGCCATTATGCTAGGCACTAGGAATACAACAACAATGACTAAGATTCTATGCCTGCCTTTGAGTTTGGCCTGGTGGAAGAAGAGAGACACATGAATAATTTCATTGTAATGTGCAAATGTTATACTAGAAATACACACAGGATATCTGTAGCATAGAAGCTTGGCCTAAGGATTTAAAGAAGGCTTCTGGGAAGAAAAGTTACCTATATTTTAAAAAGGTAACTATTTAGGGGCACCTGGCTGGCTCAGTCATTAGAGCATGTGACTCTTGATCTTGGGGCCAAGAGTTCAAGCCCCAGGTTGGGTATAGAGATTACTTAAATAAATAAATAAACTTCAACACAATTAAAAGGCAAGTATTTAAAGTTACTATAAAGTTGACTCTTGAACAACATGGACTTGAACTGTGTGGGTCCACTTATATGCAGATTTTTTAAAATACGTATGTATATATTTAATTTATTTTGAGAGAGAGCGAGAGTGAGTGGGGGGCAGGGCAGAGAGAGGAGAGAGAGAATCCCAAGCAGGCTCTGCACTACCAGCGCAGAGCCAGATGGAGGGCTTGAACCCACGAACCGTGAGATCATGACCTGAGATGAAACCAAGAGTCGGACGCTTGACTGACTGAGCCACCCAGGTGCCCCTCAATAAATATATTGGAAAAGTTTTTGGAGATTTGTGACAATTTGAAAAACTTGCACACCAACTGTGTAGTGCAGAAATACTGAAAAAGATAAGAAAAAGACAGATATTGTAAGAATATGGCACATAACATATATAACATACAAATATGTGTTAATCAACTCTTTATGTTACCATAAGGCTTCTAGTCAACTGTAGGTTATTAGTAATTAACGTTTTTGGAGAGTCAGAAGTTACATGCAGATTTTCTACTGTGTGGGGGTATACACCCCTAACCCCTGCATCGTTCAAGAGTCAACTGTATGATTTATTAGATTGAATGGTTTAAAATATAAAAAAATTGAGATTCATTATTTACTTTCCTACTGCTTACAATTTGATTAAAGCCAGTATTTTCAAGGCTTAGCTGAAAATATTAACAGTTCCTATAGGAATATATTGTCAGTTCTGAAACTTTTTATCCATAGGATTTATGATTGGCTACTTGGGCTATTGTAAACGTGTAGAAGCAAAGTCTGAATGTGAGAGACCAGCAGGAACAGAGTCTCTGGAGGTAGAGGGAACCGAACCTTCAGAAACAGAAGAGTACTTTCCTGAAGCACCTTCTCACTTATTTTGGTCGGACCTCAAAACAATGCTGTCAGAGAAACTGAGTAACACAGAGTTCACCAGCACCATCAGGTAAACTTGAGCTACTTCACAAATTTAATCTCAGTCCCTAACAAATACTGATTATTCACAGCAGTGAAACAAAACAAACATGACAGTCTGGAGGAAAGACTTCTTACAGTAGGGGAGACTTCCCGTGTTTAGCTGGAGGGTAAAGAATTAGTAAAGAATTCAAACTTGTTGGATGGGGAAAAAATTTTTGTGAGGACACTCCATTTTCTTTAAAAAATTCAGAGGTCTTTGATCTTTTTGTCATCTGGTCTTTTAAGCTTATTGCCTGCTGTCAGACTTTCTTTGCTTTGATTTTCATCTCAACCCCTTGCAAGGCACGCTGAGCTTTGCTACCATCAACAAGGGCATCAGTAGCCTTTTTTATTCTTTAGATCAGGACTAACTTGACTGCCCGACTTGATATAGAGACGTATCATGTCTCTAGTATTCGTGATTTCTTCTGGTTCTCATTAATCCATATAGCCTTAGAAGTGTCCTTAAGGTTTCTGTCCTTCGATTTTGAAGACCTTCCTTAGACACATACATAACCCTGTGTAAAGAACGTATTCGTCGTTTACCTATTAGCTGGCTTCCAGTAGTTTCAGTGGTACAATGATTCTCTTAGTCTTAGATGAGGAATTTTGGCATTTTTACTTCATCTAATGAATACTTTTGTATATACCGTATACCAGGCATTATGGATAACGTAAGAGTGTAGTCTACCAAACAAAAATCAAATAACTAATATGATGTATATATATTTACAGTGAGACATAGGAGATCAGAACAAGGAGTAGTTTTGCTTCAAAGGTGAAAATTAAAGCTGTACATCTTGAGTTCACCAACAGTAATACTTTGATTTTGCTTACTCATTTCCCCTAAAATTACCCTAAGCACATATATGTGTTAAGATGGGGCTCTTGATGGAGTACTATACATTGGATTCAGAGGTTGGATAAAGCTGAAGTCATAAATTCCTTTAGACATTGGGCATAGTTTTTTTTCTCCTAAGTTTGTCTCTAGTCAACCTTGAAATTTGGGGTCATAGTTAACTTATCTTAGCTATGATGAATAGTATTGAGTTATTTTAAAACAATTTTCTTGATATTTGAGTTCATTGTTTATTTTAAATTAAATTTTAGTTCATGTAACAGTGACTTTTTTTCCTCTAGGCAGCTGAATGAAAATTCATATTTCCCTCGTGAGGCTGGATCTCAAAAAGATGAAAGCCTTGCCTTTTTCATTGAGAACCGATTCCGTGAGCTTCAACTTAGCAAAGCCTGGCATGATGAACATTTTGTTAAGGTTCAGGTCAAAGGCAGGTATGTTGAAAGATGGTGAACTTATTTTCTAGAAGTAGCTATTTTCAGGTGTGCTAATACAGCAAAGACTTCCAGAATAAATAATGCAAATCAGATGCTAAATGTACTAAAGCCATTTTTTTCCCAAGGCTGTCCTTAGCTTCAGCTTCATTTTAACTTAATCTTTTTTTGCCAGTGCTTCAAACTCAGTGACCATAGTGGGCACGGACAGTGGCATGGTATACCTGGTGGAGAGTCCAGAGGGCTATGTGGCATACAGTAAAGCAGCGACAGTTACTGTAAGTAAGGCGAAACGGTGCATGAGATGGTCTTCCCTGTTGAAGAGCTCAGAAACTCATTGTCGTTACCTTTCTTAGGAATTTTGGTATAAATTTATTTTTTAAAATGTAACTGATCGTGAGATATTCTTATTCTCAGCCATCCTATGCCACAGTGAAAGTAAAATCCTAGGTCTTCTTTCAGGACGGCAAGGCTCTAAGTAATCCTACTGCTCTCTTCCTCTTGCACTCTGCCGGCCACTCCAGCCTCCCCGGTGTTCCTAAACCCCTCAAATGCAGGCATGCTTCCACCTCAAGGCCTTTATAAAACTCCCTTTCCTTCTGCGGGCCCACTCTTCCCCTGACTACCAATATGGCCTGTTCCCTCCTTTTGTGCAAGTGTCTTTTCCAGTGTTACCTCCTTAGGGAAGTCTTCCTTGATTATCTTGTTAAAAATGGCCCTCCTCCAATCACCTCCCTTTATCCGCTTTATTTTTCTTACTGGTACTTACACCCCTGACATTACTCATTTGTTTCCACACTAGAATGAAAGCTACATGCAGGGCTAGAGGTTCGCTTCATTTACTGCTGTGTCATAGAGCCTTGGACAGTGCCTGACAGATGGTGTTTGTTGAGCGAATGTGTGTATCAAGATTCTACTTTACGGGGGCGCCTGGGTGGCTCAGTCGGTTAAGTGGCCGACTTCGGCTCAGGTCATTATCTCACGGTCTGTGAGTTCGAGCCCCGCGTCGGGCTCTGTGCTGACAGCTCAGAGCCTGGAGCCTGTTTCAGATTCTGTGTCTCCCTCTCTCTGACCCTCCCCTGTTCGTGCTGTGTCTCTCCCTGTCTCAAAAATAAATAATAAAAATGTTTAAAAAAAAATTTTTTTTAAATAAAAAAAAAAGATTCCACTTTATGTGGGGACAGATATAATATAAGTAACCATCTTGGCTGGAGTCCAGTATTAGCTTGAATCTTTAATTTAGGCAAATATGGCCAAACTACTGCAGAAATTTAAAAAACAGTTGATAGATCTACCTAGGTTTTTCAGGTGTTAAAAAACAAATGTTAGTATGTCAGGGGTCAATTTATTGGATGCCTTTCAAGCCAGATGAAGTTTTACCTGTGCTATATCACTTTCCCTGACTACCTATAACCTAGGGGTTTGGAGGTGGGTACACTGTTCTGTCAGAAACATTGAAGGTTTTAGTTCACCTGCAAGCTTTCTATATTTAGGTTATTTGGTTGTCAGGATCAGTTTATATAGCTCTATTAATAGTTTAGGAATATTATGAGACAGCTTTTATAAACATCTAAAAATTGATCTATGCAAGACACTTTATTGTGATAGATAGTGTTTAACAATTTTCATACAGATTTCTTATCAGAACTTTCCGTTAAGACCTATTTTTATGTATGTCCTCAATTATCTAGCATTCAAGTGTTAGGAACTTTATGTAATTGGTGCAGCCAGGGCTAGCCTACAGTATTTATATTGGTATATGTCTCTTTGTTTATCATATCCTGTTAGACTTTCTCTCCCCACACAATATTGGAAGCAATGTAAAAGAGATTAAATGTCAAGAGCAATGCAAATTAGATTCAAGGCAGCATGTGATGATGCAAGATGTGACTATAGGAGGCCAGAGTCTTGATTCACTCCTAATAACTGACTAGTTTGACTAGAATTCTTACATCCTTTTAGGCTTTGGCCTCCTTTTATCTCTGTTTTCTCTATTGGGTTTGATCTGTAAAACTATCCTCTCTCAGACTCTACGGCTGTTCTAATACCGTAATGCTCATTAAATCTCATGTTTTTATTCTAGGGTAGACTGGTCCATGTTAATTTTGGCACTAAAAAAGACTTTGAGAATTTAAACTCTCCTGTGAATGGATCTTTAGTGATTGTTAGAGCAGGGAAAATCACTTTTGCTGAAAAGGTGAGTATAAGTTGGTAAATACACTGGTATCATACTATTCTTCCTTTAAGTGGTATCATTGATTATTTTTTTTTCACATTCTGGAAACCATCAGTCTTAAACTCTCATACCTAATAATATACTTGAATTTATTTATATTTACTTATTTTTTAATGTTTATTTAATTTTGAGAGAAAGAGAGACAGAGCTCAAGCAGGGAGGAGCAGAGAGAGAGAGAGGGAGACACAGAATCAGAAGCCGGCTCCAGGCTCTAAGCTGTCAGCACAGAGCCCAGTGCGGGGCTCGAACTCACGGACTAGGAGATTATGACCTGAGCCGAAGTGGGACGCTTAACTTACTGAGCCACCTAGGCACCCCTAAACTTGAATTTATTAAAGTATTCAACAACTCAAATAAGTTCTAATTATCTAAACTGTAGGATACTTCCAGAACTATGGCATAGCCACTTGGAGTATTCTGTAGTCATTGTCTTTCGGTGACAATGAGGTAATCAGAAATGCTTCAGTGAAAGCAGTTTAAATTTAAAATAACAATATTCTGTTGTTACATAGAATTGCTAAATCATTGTTAAATTAAGGTGCTTTGTTAAGTTCTATATAACCAAATTTTATGTATATATGGAATATATATATATAACTATGTTTTTTGAAAAAGAAAATTGAAAGTCAAACCTACGTAATAAGGGCCTAGAATGGAACATACTAAAAGACAGTGGTTGTGTTAGATGGGTTTTTATTATTTCTCTTATCTTTGAAACTCTCTTAATGAGTTAGTTAAGGGAAGTATTTTTTCTCAACATGTAAGCTATTTGCAACATTTGGGAGTTTCAGTGCAGTCCTCTGTAACCTTTTGTCTTAGCATAAAGCCCAACACTGTTCTTCTAACTTTGTGATTACATCTTCACTTTTGACCTTTACATGTTTTTCTTTAGGTTGCAAATGCTGAAAGCTTCAATGCAATTGGTGTCTTGATATACATGGACCAGGCTAAATTTCCCATTACTAATGCAGAGATTCCATTCTTTGGACATGTGAGTTCTTATTTCTTACGTAAATGAGTTTTTGGGTTCTACAAATTGTTGCTGGATTCCATCTGCATTAGTAGAAGTGTAACATGCCTTCCTTATTAAATACTCTTTTTTTTTTTTTTTTTTTTTTTTTCTGGGAGGGTCTTAGCAGTAACAAGAAAATGGATTATGGGACTTTGAGACCTAGTTATTATTGCTAACATTACCTTTTCAATAGTGTCTTGAATTGAGGTTTGGCATATGCCGTTGCCATATAAAAACAAGAGTCACATATTTTAGAGCCACTCAGACCTTCATGGTTTGAGTTGCTAAACTAAATTTAGGCTATACCCTCATACTGAGTCTGAATCTTGTAAGGATTTCTTGAATAAATGTCTGACAGAGCACATTACTTTTTTGTTTAACTAGGCCCATCTGGGAACAGGTGACCCATATACACCTGGATTCCCTTCTTTCAATCATACTCAGTTTCCACCATCACAGTCATCAGGATTGCCAAATATACCTGTCCAAACAATCTCCAGAGCCACTGCAGAAAAGTTGTTTGGGTAAGTTCTTACTTGAAAATTGTCTTTTTTGAAAACTGGTTTTATGAGTAGAAAGGAATAATAATCTCCTTAAGTTAATTTGATAACATTTTATTATTTTTTTTTTTTAAAGTTATTTTGTTGGGTGCCTGGGTGGCTCAGTCAGTTGAGCATCCGACTTCAGCTCAGGTTATGATCTCCGGGTCTGTGAGTTGGAGCCCTGCGTTGGGCTCTGTGCTGACAGCTCAGAGCCTGGAGCCTGCTTCCGATTCTGTGTCTCCCCCTCTCTCTGCCCCTCCACCACTCATACTCTGTCTGTCTCTCTCAAAAACTAAATAAACATTAAAAAAAAAAAAAAGGTTACTTTGTTTTTGAGAGAGAGAGTGCGCATGAGCAGGGGAGGGGCAGAGAGAGAGAGGGAGAGATAGAGAATCCCAAGCAGGCTCCACCCTGTCAGCACAAAACATGACGTAGGGTTTGAACTTACAAACCATGAGATCATAACCTGAGCCAAAATCAAGAGTCAGACGCTGAAAAGTCGCCTCAATTTGATAGCATTTTAGATAATTGGCTGTAGTTTTCCATATTTGGCATCTCGTGGGGTGGATAGCTCTTACGCTGGTGTAGATAAACATGAAGTTTTTCCTCCATAAAGTGATATTAATAATTAGACATTGGATTTACAAACTCTGCAAGTCCTTGTTCAATTTACCCAGTGAATTCCTTGTGTACTATTCCTGGCATAGCTTCTCCTTGAGGACTTCCTGAGGTAAAGCACTTTGTTGCCCTTGGCAACCTATTCAGTTATTGGAAAAGAGCTGTTAGAATTCATGTTGAACTGAAATCTTATTCCCTGTAATACCGATTAGTTCTAGATTTTCTTCTTAGCAACAACAGTTCAAGTTTTCTTGTCTATAATGGAATATCTTCAGTTCTCATGACAGTTTCCAGATGCTTTACAGTCATGATTAGTCCTGGATATCCTCCCTAATGTATTAGTATCTGTCTTTAAAAATAGAACCCCGTCTGATTAGAGTACATGTCATTAGTTTTTATCTTGATCTAGACATACTTCCCACCTGGTATTGGTATAGAATGTAGATCTGGTCTCAGACACTTAGATTTTCTGTGTGATGTAGAACAAGTTTCTCTAACCCCACTGATCATGTTTCTTTCACTTAATTGGATAGCTAAAATATAATCTACTTAGCAGGGTGACTGATTTCAAATGAAGAGCATTTACATGTAAGGACACATGTGTAACACCATGTGACTATTAACCATGCTATCTACGAGCATTTTTTTTAAAATTTATTTACTTATTTAGAGTAGTGCTCATGCGCGGGGAGGGGCAGAGAGAGAGAGAGAGAGAGAGAGAGAGAGAGAGAGAGAGAGAATCCCAGGTGGGCTCCATGCTATTAGCGTAGAGGCCGACATAGGGCTCCATCCCACAAACAATAAGATGACCTGAGCAGAGATCAAGAGTCGGACGCTTAATCGACTGAGCCACCCAGGCATCTCATAAAGCATTTTAAAAATGGTGATTTTTTATTGACTTATACCAAACTTCAAATCAGATCATTCTTACCTCCACCTACAGGTCTTCCCTAACCTGTGAAGCCAGCTCCCTTCCCTGTCTTATCCTTGTGTAGTGTGGGGTAATCATGTTTTGACATTTATGTAAATAGAGCAGTCATTGTTTGGGTAACATGAGGAATTAGACAGGGGAAGATACGTAACTATCAGCAGCATGAAAATATTCTTTTATAATTATGATAAGAATGTATAGGGGCGCCTGGGTGGCTCAGTCAGTTAAGTTCCGGCTTCAGCTCAGGTTATGATCTCGCGGTTCGTGAGCTCGAGCCCCACATCGGGCTCTGTGCTGACAGCTCAGAGCCTGGAGCCTGCTTCGGATTCTGCATCTCCTCCTCTCTCTCTGCCCCTCCCCTGCTCATGCTCTGTCTCTATCTCTCAAGAATAAATTAAAAAAAAAAAAAAAAAGAATGTATACTAGTTAGTGTAGAGAGTCAGGAAACATGGGAATATACTCACGGGTTTTTATGTCAGAACTTCATTCTGAGTCCATCTTGGTATCTACTTCACATGTAAATGATAGCTGTGTCTCTGGCAGAAAGGCACATTTCAGATGAGGATAGGTACAGAAATTTTTTTAAAACATTGTTTAAACCAGGAGATAGATAACTGATGATTTTCAGATGATTGCCTACAGATTGGAGTAAGACACAAATGGTTAGCCACCAGGGAGTAAATTTTGTATATGTTTTCTTTATATGTCCTCTTAGCCTAAAACTTCACTGGAGAGTAAGGAAGATTGATTCTGTAAACCTGAGGGAAGCCATAATAATCAGAACTCTAATGTCTGTTTTCTACTTCTAGAAATATGGAAGGAGACTGTCCTTCTGCTTGGGAAACAGACTCCTCCTGTAGGCTGGAAACCTCACGGAACTGGAATGTGAAGCTCACTGTGAACAACGTGCTGAAAGAGATAAGAATTTTTAACGTGTTTGGAGTTATTAAAGGTTTTGAAGAACCTGGTAAAGACCCTTGGTTTTTTGTTTTGTTTTTTTTCTTTTGTTTGTTAGTTTGTTTCTGTTTTCCTAGTTCATAAGAATGTGGCCAGAAGAGAGAGTGCAGGAAGGCTGGCTTTGGCTTGGTTTTGTGGAGTGCTCTGGCCTGTCCTACAGTGAACTGTTTAGGTGTCAGTTTTATTGGGAGGTAATAAGGCCCTAGGAAATTAATTTGTCAAAAATTGACCACTGTGACTAGAGAATCTCTTTCAAGTTATTGAATATGTCATCAGTAAGCAAACTACTTCTTAAGGGGGCAGATAAACACTTTGCAGGATATACAGTCTCTGTTGCAACTACGTATTTAACTCTGACTAGCTGACTATGCTGACGCTGACGTTGTAGCATGAAAACAGCTGTAACCAATACATAATGAATGGGCATGTGGGCTGTGGTTTATTGATTGGTCCTTGAAATATGCAGTCTATCTATTTAAGTAGAATCTAATAGTCACGTAATTTAGTAAGGAAAGCCCTTGGACTTTGGTTGCTTATTAACCAATTAAGTAGAAGTAGTCAATACAATCTATCTAAGTAGAATCTAAGAGTCATGTCATTTAGTAAGGAAAGCCCTTGGACTTGGTCGCTGATTAAACAATTAAGTAGTACAAATTAGTAGTCGATAAGTAAACTTAACTGGTAGTGTGGAAAAGAGTAATACTAACAAGGAAAAAGAGATTAGTATTGTCATGTAAATTTTTAATTCCTAGAGTCCTAAGTCAGCTATGAAGAAAGGTTCTCTTATCCTTAATGCATATATTGCATTTTTATCCTTCTTACAAACATGCTGATTCTAGAGTTTAAAGCTCAGTATTAAAAACAGTTTAAAAGCTGATTGTGTAATTTATCTTTTTTTTTTTCAAAGATCGCTATGTTGTAGTAGGGGCTCAGAGGGATGCCTGGGGTCCTGGAGCTGCAAAGTCTAGCGTAGGCACAGCTCTCCTCTTGGAACTTGCACGGATACTCTCTGATATGGTCTTAAAAGGTAGAGTACAAATTGTGAGGACCCTTGAATATCTATTTGCTATATATAGTTCTAAATACTATATGCTTTCTCACTTTGGCCCATATTATTGTGGTTCACTTGTGCTGGACTCTGAGTTTGAGTACAAAAGCAGATCATCTTTTGTTGGATCTGCCTTTGACTTTGAAACAGCTTTCCATGCAGTGTCTTTGCACTGGGAATCAACTTCGATGAGACACCCAAAAAGTGTTGTACTGGACCCTAGCTCTTAGTCTGACATATTCAGAATGACATGGCTAATCTAGCGTGGTCCCTAAGAAATCTATTTTATTTTATTTTATTTTTTAATTTTTTTTTTTCAACGTTTATTTATTTTTGGGACAGAGAGAGACAGAGCATGAACGGGGCAGAGAGAGAGGGAGACACAGAATCGGAAACAGGCTCCAGGCTCTGAGCCATCAGCCCAGAGCCTGACGTGGGGCTCGAACTCACGGACCGCGAGATTGTGACCTGGCTGAAGTCGGACGCTTAACCGACTGCGCCACCCAGGCACCCCAAGAAATCTATTTTAAAGCAAGCAGTGGCAGACCTCTGTACTAAGTTTCTATAATTTTGGTATAAAATTATAATATGTAACTTGATGTGTTATGTTTATAGACATAATACTGGATATGTTTTTATATATTTATAATATATAAACACTTTCAAGCCTTTCTCCCTTGGTATTTGCCACTCCTCTACACACACCCACACACACATACAAACCCCTATCACATTCTTGAATCCTTGGGCCATGGGTAAGTTGCAGTGCTTATTAACTTTTGTGGAAAAGTACATAATACAGAAAAATGCATACCCAGGAAAAGGGGAGGTTTGGAGGGGAGCTGTCATTAATGTAATTTCTCTGTAAACTTTTTCATAACTTAAATTTGTAAGTATTTACTCTGTTTGGTAACAATTGTAAAGTAACCCTATGTTTTCAGTGACTGACTTCTATGCAGATTCTTTTCAGAGAAGAGACACATTGTAGTTACACTGCGATTTCAAGTATCTCTTGGTGCAGAATTTTAGGGGGCTCAAAGAATGGAGTTGAAACAAAAGTGACTTCCTGTAAAAACTGGTTTCTACTATGTGTTTGAAATCTTATTTGCAAATGTTCTCTTCTTCTTTTTTTGTAGATTACCTTTAAAATTTATTCTTATTTTTTTTTGTTCTTTCACCTGGGGCCTCAAAAGGGAAAGAAATATTTTTGAATCTGCTGTCTTGAGTTAGAAATTTCTGATTTCATCTGAAGTCAGTTGCCTACCTATAACCTTGCCCAAGATAAAATTAACTTTTTTGCTATCTTTTAGGTGGCTTTAAACCCAGCAGAAGCATTGTCTTTGCCAGCTGGAGTGCTGGAGACTTCGGAGCTGTTGGTGCCACTGAATGGCTAGAGGTATTATTTGTATAACACTCATACCCAGAATGGGCACCTGAACTTGCCCTTGGCTTCATTTGTCCTCCAGAAACCAGACTTTTAGATTTGATTACAGTTGATCCTGAACAAGACAGGTTTGAACTGTGCAGGTCCACTTATAGTGGATTTTTTTTTTTTTTAATAAATGCAGACTAGTCCTTTAAAAAAGTATAGTAATGGCCCTCTAAATGCATTTTCTCGGGCGCCTGGGTGGCGCAGTCGGTTAAGCGTCCGACTTCAACCAGGTCACGATCTCGCGGTCTGTGAGTTCGAGCCCCGCGTCGGGCTCTGGGCTGATGGCTCAGAGCCTGGAGCCTGTTTCCGATTCTGTGTGTCCCTCTCTCTCTGCCCCTCCCCCGTTCATGCTCTGTCTCTCTCTGTCCCAAAAATAAATAAAAAACGTTGAAAAAAAAATAAAATAAATGCATTTTCTCTTATGATTTTTTTAACATTTTCTTTTCTCTAGGTTACTTTATTGTAAGTACAATATGTAATACATATACAAAATATGTGTTATCTATTTATGTTATTGGTAAGGCTTATGGTCAACAATAAGCTATTAGTAGGACAGTTTTCAGGAGTTCAGAAGTTACATGTGGATTTTCAAGTGCATAGTGGAGGTGGTCATCATCCCTAACCTCCCACGTTAGGGAAGTCAACTGTATATCATTTTTGCCTTTGTATATTTAGTGTTAATAGACTCTAAATTTAAAAAGAAGTCCCTAATAATAGCTACTCTATGTGACAGGTTAATACATATTAGTCCATTTAGTATTTTTCCATCTCTTCTAGGGATACCTTTCCTCCTTGCATTTAAAGGCTTTCACTTACATTAATCTGGACAAAGCTGTTCTTGGTAAGTATCCTTTTCATCAGCTGTTAATGAATTCAGATAAACTACTTACAAAACAGAAGAAAGCTGGGGCAAGTGAGTGGCTCAGTTGATTAAGCGTCCAACTTTTGATTTCGGCTCAGGTCATGATCTCATGGTTTCTGAGTTTAAGCCCCAAGTCAGGCTCCACACTGGCTGTGCAGAGCCTGCTTGAGATTGTCTCTCCCTCTGCCCTTCTGCTGCTTGTGAGCTTGCGCTCTCTCTGTCTCAAAGAAAAAAATAAAACTCCAAGAAACAAACCAGAAGAAAGCTTTCTTTTTTTTTTTAAATGTTTATTTATTTTTGAGACAGAGACAGAGCATGGATGGGGAGGGTTAGAGAGAGGGAGACACAGAATTTGAAGCAGGCTCCAGGCTGTCAGCACAGAGCCCAACGCGGGGCTCGAACTCGAGGACCGTGAGATCATGACCTGAGCCGAAGTCAGATGCTCAACCGACTGAGCCACCCAGGTGCCCCCAGGAGAAGGCTTTCTAAAGCAATACTTGTCTTTTTTTTTTTTTTTTTTTTTTTTTTTTTTACAATTCACATTGTCCATTCCCTGATCAAAAGACTAACTTTGCTTTCTCTTAGTAGTCCATTAAATTATAAAATAGGTGCAGACTGCCTTGTCTAATGCAGTCATTCTCATTGTGGTCCTCAATCAGCGGCATTAAGATCACCTGGGAACTGTTAGCAGTGTAAAATTTCAGGCCCTACCCAGACTTTTCCACTTAGAAACTGGAACATAAATCCAGCAGGCTATGGTTTAACAAGCACTCCAGGTGATTGCGATAAACTAAAGTCTGAGAACCACTAGTCTGAACTATATTTTAGACCAGAAGGAACTCAACTGTACAATATAGAGTGATGCTTCTATAGACTAATTCACATCTTGCTAGATTGTGGTATCACAAATAGAAATACCAGATAAACTAGTTCTGAAAGAGTTTGAATGTTATTAAAGGTACAGATGTAGCCAGTGGATGAACTGAGAATAGTAGAATATCTCATTTGAAAGAAAAAGGAAGGAATTTGATCTAAACCTTGGGGCACCTGGGTAGCTCAGGCAGTTGGGTGTCTGACTCTTGACTTCGGTTCAGGTCATGGTCTCCTGGTTCATGGGATTGAGCCCTGTGTCAGGCTGTCAGTACTGTCAGCTTGGAGCCTGCTTGGAATTGTCTCCCTCTCTCTCTGTCCCTCCCCTACTTGTGCACGCATATGCATGCAATCTCTCAAAATATTTTTTAAAAATTGAACTAAACCTTTATTAGATGAGTTGTCATTGCCATCTTACCTATACAGCAGAATGTATGGAATATAGCAAGAGTAGCTAGCAGGTAATTGCCCTAAGATAGGTAAACTGAAAAAGTACCAAGAAACAGATCGTTAACATATGCAAACTCAGGAGTAAGATCTTCAGTCAATTAGAGTTAGCATTTACTAAAGAACTTGACTCTTAAATCACTTCGTCTACTTCTTAAAGAGTATAGTCATATTTGCCACTGATCTAGGTTAATGTCTTCCTTTTTTGTCAAGTACTTTTAGTTGTTGAAGTAGCCATGTAAAAATCACTTGACTAGAGGGGCGCCTGGGTGGCGCAGTCGGTTAAGCGTCTGACTTCAGCCAGGTCACGATCTCGCGGTCTGTGAGTTCGAGCCCCGCGTCAGGCTCTGAGCTGATGGCCCAGAGCCTGGAGCCTGTTTCCGATTCTGTGTCTCCCTCTCTCTCTGCCCCTCCCCCGTTCATGCTCTGTCTCTCTCTGTCCCAAAAATAAATAAACGTTGAAAAAAAAATTAAAAAAAAAATCGCTTGACTAGAGAAGAAGCAATGTTTAAATAATCTCTTTGCAGGTACCAGCAACTTCAAGGTTTCTGCCAGTCCACTGTTGTATTCGCTTATTGAGAAGATGATGAAAGATGTGAGTGTATACCTAATTACAAAATCTATAACTTAATTTTCTCATCTAATTTACGTAAAGTAAAAAGCATTGATGTTTAAACAATCATCATAAATAACCAAGTACAGGAATTTAGAATAAATTCTATAGTAGCATTATTTAGGTCATGCTCTTAGCTTATTTGCTCTCAGTCTATTGAACTGTGTGAGGTGAGGGTAAACTGCCCACTGGGGGTTGTCTACAGAGTCCTAATGCTAAGGAAGCTTTAAATTTTTTTTTTAATGTTTATTTATTTTTGAGACAGAGAGAGACAGAGCATGAACGGGGGAGGGTCAGAGAGAGAGGGAGACACAGAATCTGAAACAGGCTCCAGGCTCTGAGCTGCCAGCACAGAGCCTGACGCGGGGCTCGAACTCATGGACTGTGAGATCATGACCTGAGCCGAAGTCGGACGCTTAACCAACTGAGCCACCCAGGTGCATGGAAGCTTTAAATGAACCTGAGAATGCCTAGCTGGCTCAGTTGGTAGAGCATGTGACCCTTGATCTCGGGATTGTGAGTTTAAGCCCCATGTTGGGTATGGCTTTAATTTAAAAAAATTAAAAATATGGGGCACCTGGGTGGCTCAGTTGGTTAAGCGACTGATTTCAGCTCAGGTCGTGATCTAACAGTTTGTGAATTTGAGCCCCACGTCAGACTCTGTGCTGACAGCTCAGAGCTTAGAGCCTGCTTCAGATTCTGTGTCTCCCTCTCTCTGCCCCTCCCCCCACTCGAGCTCTGTCTCTCTCTCAAAAACAAATATTTAAAAAAATTAATGAACTATACCTAATACTTAAATAAGAAGGCCAGATGAAATATTCACTGGGTAAAAACAAACATGCAAATGACCGTGGTTTTGCAATAGGAAGGAATAAGATTTGGCTAATGGGCTTAGAGGCCATATATTGGAATCATTAAAGATGGAGGAAACAAGGGTCAGGAACTTGGCCTGGATCCTATGGGAAACTAGGAATTGCTATCGAGTTTCCAGCAAGGCAGTAATGTGCAGATTAGGCTGCAGTAGTATAAAATGTGCTAGAAGGAAAAAGCCAGAAATAAGGTAGGCATCGTGAAGGCTAGAAAGGGCTTTTAAAACTGTACCACCTTTAAAATGGTTAAAGGAGGAAAACATTTTTTCTCTTGCTGTAACTAAAGGAACTGGCAGCATGAGCGTAGGAGGAATAACTTTAGAAATTGGAGATTGTTTTAGCTGTCTTAAATTTTTTTCAAGAAGAAACAATAAAAATTTTTTTTATAACTGTTTACAGATCGAAGTATGTTTGTGACTAGCCTGAATGACTGCGTGCAGAAAGATTCATTTTAGTGACAAATTAATTTTTCCTTTTATAGGTGAAACACCCAGTTACTGGGCAGTCTCTTTATCGGGACAGCAATTGGATCAACAAAGTGTAAGTTGAGAAAAGTGAATGAACAACTCGTAGAAAAGCAGAATCATCCAGTAGCCCCTGCTATGTTAGGTAGAGATCTAAACCTATCCTTGCAGTGAGCTTACCACCTATACAGTCATTTTAAGAATTTATTTGGGGATAGGGGTAGGGTTGCATGATAGCACAGGCTGTTCTTCAGAAAACCTAGAGACACATTCTTGCTTTCCTTGCAGTGAGAAATTTTCTTTGGATAATGCTGCTTTCCCTTTCCTTGCGTATTCTGGAATCCCAGCAGTTTCTTTCTGTTTTTGTGAGGTAAGTATGAAGAACTCTCAAGTTATATCTTAGCCCTTTCATCAGTTTTGAGACCAAATTTCCTAAAGTGCTTGAAATGTTGTCAGAAGTTATACACCTGCAGTTATTACATGCTCCCTTATTATCAGTCTTAACGTGGAAGTATTCTTAGCTTAATTAGCATTGGAATTTATTTGCTAAACCATCTTCACTTAGGTATGATGAGTTTTAATAACAAGGCTACCTACTGGACAGTGTGGGTATAGACTATTTCCACCAAATAGAAAGTTCAGCTGGAAATTGCTGTTCTTGATACCTGTCGAAATACGGTTCTAGACGTTTGTCCAAAGATGTTAATCTCCTAAACCAGGTACAAGGTTGTTGTGACACAGAACTTTGAACTGACCAAGTTGTAGGAAAGCAAGATAGGCTTGTTTCAGGAGTCATCAGAAGGCCCTGAAAGCCACAATGAGTAAACAAAATGATGAAGGCTTCTGCGCTGAAGCTGGAAAGCCAGCCCTGTAGTGGGCTTTCCCAGGGCTGAAGAGATCCTAGAGTTAATGTAGGAGGTCAGGGTGGAAGCTGTTGACTTTGGCATCAAATTATTGATGCTTTGGAGGCCAGGTCCTCACAAGACTTCTTATCACTGAGTGTTTTGGCCTGGAACTAGGAGGGGAAAGGTTTGGAGCTAGGGAGTGATGTAAGATCTGGATTCAGAGATTAACATAGGTGGAACTCCCTTGACCTTCTGCTAGAACAGCAGTATGGATGGCATTGAAATAGCTGGTCACAGTATCTATTTAGTACATTAGGAAGAACTGGATGTCAGGTGCTACCGTTGTGGAGGTTTATGGATGATTTCTTTTGACCTCCAGAAGGTTTCTTAAAAACTTCTTAGATGTCAAAAACCTAGCAGGTAATACAGAAGTGTATAGTCTGAAAGTGAATAATTGAGGTCAGATCAAAGGATTGGCAGTGAAATTGTCACCAAGGACAAAGATAGGGAATAGAGTTGAAAAAGTAGTTACTTAAATTGTCTAATCAAGGTGGAGAGAAGTTGTGAGCATCAGACATGTTTGTTAGAAAGGTAACATGTATGAATGGATCGAGTGCTGAATCATTAGGAAGAAGGTAAATTCAGGTCTAAGCGTGATGCTTTATATCAAAAGCACACTTCATACATGCTCTCTTCTTTCCTTATTTAATGAACCAAACTTCCCAGAGAAGAAAACAAGGATACAACCTCAAGAAATTCGGCTAGAAATCTTTTCAGGGTCTGTGATGTGATGGGACAAAGATTCTATAGAATCTAGAAGAAAGTAGTCATTCAATGAGTAGGTCAGATTCAGAGGAAATAACAAGAGTGATATTAAAGTAGTGGATGTGAGATAAAATTGGAGTAGGTATGTATTAGAAGCAAGAGATGAATTGAAACTGTTATCACCTTGAAGGGAAAATGAATGTGAGGTTCCTACTCTTATGACCCTCCTGTGAGTACATTAACCTAGCTTTGTTTTTCAGGACACAGATTATCCTTATTTGGGCACTACCATGGATGTCTATGAGAAACTCATTCAGAAAGTTCCTCAGTTGAACAAAATGGCACGTGCAGCAGCAGAAGTAGCTGGTCAGCTTATAATGAAACTTACCTATGATCTTGAATTGAACCTGAACTATGAGATGTATAATGACAAAATACTTTCATTTGTGAGGGATGTGAGCCGATTCAGAGCAGACATAAAAGTAAGTACTAATTAAAATCAGGTTCTTGTTGCTGAAATATCAAGCAATTATGATGTTTAGCTATTCCTGAGAAAGGACATGATGGGTAGCCAAAGTACATTTTAAGGGAACTGATATATCATTTTTCTTAGATTTTTAACTCATTTGAAAGTTGAGAGGTTGTGGGTTATAAATCTAGGATATACCACACTAGGTATTTCAGAGTCTAGAACTATGATAACTTTTGTTAAGGTATGTTAAGTTTTTGTAATTCCAAGCAACCTGTGAAGAGAATCCAGAGAATACAAAGATCTCAACCATGACTTTGAAACTATGAGTTTGGGCCATATATCATATATGCCTTTCAGGGATGTCACGGCTAGAGAGAGAACACAGTCAGTAATTACAGTCCTACTTAGTGTTCATCCTACGTGCCTAGTATTCAAATACTTGATAAAACCAAATTAATAATGGGGCACCTGGTTGACTCAGTTGGTAGAGTGTGTGCCTTGATCTCAGGGTTGTAAGTTCGAGCCTCACGTTGGGTGTAGAGATTACTTAAAAATAGAATCTTTTAAAAAATCAAATTAGTATTAATATGTGGCTTCTAACTGGTTATATGGTACTAGAAGTCAATTTAACAGAGATCCCTTAAATGAAGCAAATCACTGATAAACAAATCTTAATGATTATGGCTTTCTTGAAACTTGAAACTAATTGTAACTGATCAGAAAGTGGGAATTGTGAGACAAATCACTAGACTCTGAAGTTCACTGAACCAAAATGTTTTCAAATTTTCCCCCATAGGGAAATTGAACTGGAAACAATATACTACACAGGATTATATATTAAGTTAATTATGTTAAATTTCTCCAGGAGGACTGCTTCCTTATGAGACTAGGAGTGGAAAATTGTGCCATCTCTTGGGCTCAAATATGAGCATACCACTCTATAGAGCTTGGGGCCTCCTGGGCAAGCTGCCTAAGTCTACCATTCTCTGCATCTTGAGCTTGTCCACAAGCCACCCCCTTTTACCAGAACCAACTCCCTTGCTATCACTAAATTAGAAAGGTATATAGTATAACATCCTTAGAAATACAACATCTACTAAAGAACGTAATGTCTCTCTGCTTCAGGAGATGGGTCTGAATCTACAGTGGCTGTATTCTGCTCGTGGAGACTTTTTCCGTGCCACCTCCAGACTGACAACAGATTATAGGAATGCTGAGAGAACAAACAGATTTATCATGAGGGACATCAATGACCGTATCATGAGAGTAAGTAAACTCCTAAAAATGGAAGAACTAAAGATTGTTAATTTTTAACTGGTGGGCCTTGCATTTCTAAAAAGCAGAGTAGTAAACTACTCCAGGAGTCTAGCATCATTTGCTGCTTTAGAACTGAGCACAGATTTTTAACTCTTACTTATTAGCAAGATCTAGAACCAATATATCTAAACTGGAAGTCCAAGAGACATTTGTCCCAGTATTAACCTTTTTTAAGTTTTAAGAAACATTTTTAAGAAGGAATCATTAATGATTTTTAGCTATCATTTTCTCTGTATTCCTGTTCTCTAATTCAGCCCTTAACTGCTTCTATCTTAATCTGCCTAGAAGAGGCAGAAGACTCGATTACAGTAGAAGCTTGTAAATTTTCCATGTATATGCTTCAACTAAAAAAAACCAATATAATTAGAGTTCACTTTTACAAAAGGATTGACTATACAAAAGGATTGATTGATTATAGTTTTAATGTTAGAAGATAAGTAGCCTGGTTCTCCACATTGCTAAATTGGGGGAATTTTCACATTTCAAGTGAGAAAATGGCCGTTGTTTTACTGTGTCAGGCCCTTACACCAAAAGTCCCAGCACGGTGTAAGTTCTTATGTATGTTTTGTTTCCGTAGGTGGAATATCACTTCCTCTCACCCTATGTATCTCCAAGAGAGTCTCCTTTCCGACATATCTTTTGGGGCACTGGCTCTCACACTGTGTCAGCATTACTAGAGCATCTGAAGCTGCGCCAGGAAAACATCAGTGCTTTTAATGAAACACTGTTTAGAAACCAGTTGGCTCTAACAACTTGGACTATTCAAGGGGCTGCAAATGCCCTCTCTGGTGACATTTGGGACATTGACAATGAGCTTTAAATGTGGTACCCATAACTTATATGAGAACAGCAGGGTAGTGTGATTTTTAGACTTGTGCTGGTTGTGCTAAATTTTTAGTAGGGCTACAAAACCTAATATTGTTAAAATTCTACCCAGCCATCTTGGTACCACTAGATTTCTTTAGGCAGCAGCTTTTAATACAGGGTAGGTACCTGCACTTCAAGTTAAAGTGAATAACCACTTAAAAATGTTCATGATAGAATCTTTTCTCTGATTATCTCTAAAATTTTAAATGTGTTGTATGGTAACTGCCTCTTTCTTGTTAGAGTTATGACAAAGTCAGAACCAGTTACGTAAACTATTGCTCTAAATCCTAAGGACATGAACTGGTATCTTCTAAGTGGGAGGAGGGAGGTGGTGTCTCCTGGAGGCTGGAAGTGGTAGCTTAGTGGGATCCTCCACCTGCACTTGATGCTGGATAGGAGATACCAGGTTGTAAGACTTTATTCTCCAAATGAGATCTATGCCTTCCGTAAGGATTTAGCTGGTTTCCACATCCCTGAATGAAACAGTTAACTTTCAGAAGAGATGGGACTTGTTTTCTTGCTAGTGAGGTCTGAAACAGAGGTCCTTCCGCTGGATAAAGTGAGGTTCAACTGTTTATCACAGTAGTAAGGCCTTAATGTGTTAACCTCAAGATTATTTATGAAAAGAGGAGACCAGAAGCCAAAGACCTAGATTTTCTTTTCCTCTGCCCCTGCCCCATAAGCCTTTGTATTAGTTTTTTGTCGTCTTTGTGTTTCCCAAAGTATTTTGAAAGAAAACCAGCTTTAGGTGTTTAATTTCAAACTCAGTTTGTCAGACTTTAAAGAACACGCTGCCAAATTTTGGCCAAAGTGTTAATTTTTTGGAAAAGCTTTCTATCATTTTGGCACTGAGATATTTATTGTTTATTTATCAGTGACAGAGTTCACTATAAATGGTGTTTTTTTTATAGAAGATAATTATCGGAAGCAGTGCCTTCCATAATTATGACAGTTATACTGTCGTTTTTTTTTAATAAAAGCAGCATCTGCTAATAAAACCCAACAGATACTGGAAGTTTTGCATTTATGGTCAACACTTGAGGGTTTTAAAAAACGGCCACACGCCAAATAAAATTATAAAGCTAAATATTGGTGAAGAATTCAATTGAATTAGGAGTTGCTAATCAAGTTAGAATTTTAGTCAACCAGATAAAAATGGCAGTTCTTAAAGGGAAGGAATTGTGACCAAGTTATACATTAATGTCACTTAAAGGCTGTGATACTCATACATGTGAAATTTTACGGCTCAATTTATCCAAGGTGTAACTTTAATTCGAATTTTGCAAAATTTCCAGTACCTTTGTCACAAACGTAACTCACATTATCGGGAGCAGTGTCTTCCATAATGTATAAAGAACAAGGTAGTTTTTGCCTACCACAGTGTCTATATCGGAGACAGTGATCTCCATATGTTACACTAAGGGTGTACGTAATTATCGGGAACAGTGTTTCCCATAATTTTCTTCATGCAATGACATCTTCAAAGCTTGAAGATCGTTAGTATCTAACATGTATTCCCAGCTCCCTATAATTCTCTTTTAGTTTTAGTTGCAGAAACATTTTATGGTCATTAAACATTTGGTGGGTGAATTCAACCACTATAAAATAAAATTACTTCATTCGAGAGTCTTTGTTTTTAAACCTAATGTAGTGTTTTATTATATTTGTGGTTTCTCCAGGTCTTCTGTTTAGTGGGATGGTAGTCCACATTTACAATGTTTGCTGTTGACAAATGAATTTAACTTTGTCCCCTTATTTGCATGTCATCTCCTGGAAACTTAGTTCACACAAGTTTATATCCAGAATTGATCTTTTAGCTTAAATCAGGGGAAACTTGTATAGGAGACTCAGGGGGCTGGGGGAGTGAAATGTGTAGGGAAGCAAAGCTTGCAAAAGGATCCTTGATCATGTCTCCCTACCCATTAGTATATGGTGGTTTTAAGTTAAACAGAGATGTGAACAAATAAGTTTGAAGCTACATGAGTAAAGACTTTATTTTCTAGTCCACCATCATTATAAACCTGATAATCAGTTGTTTGTTACAGGGCAGTTCACCCTAAGAAACTGCCACCTAAGAAAAAGTCCATAGACTTAACGTCCCTTACCGAAGTTATTACAGCCTCACTGAATTGTTTCACTGCTCATGGTCTATTTAGTCTTCACGGTGTTTTATCTTGAACTGGTGTTTAGTGTAGCTAAGTGGAAAGGTCATAGCTGGGATTCCTGGTTTGGGTATCATGCTTTACCACACTTTAATGAAAGCTCAGTAACTTCAAGACATACTATGAATATGGGCATACATTTTACAGCAGTAGATCTCTTCAAATACGTCTTTTCTGTAGTGAGGATTGAGTTATTTCTAATCAAAAAAGCCAGTAAGTGGTAAGAGGCGTAATATTTCTGAATGAAATGTGTATCTGACTAGTGACAACCTGCTGGACTTCAGATTTTGTCTGGTTATAGATATCAGGTGCATTTTGAAGGTAAAGGATAAATGAGCTCTATCATGATTCACTATTCTAGAACTTGCATGACCTTTACTGTGTTTCCTCTTTGAATGTTCTTGAAATTTTAGTTGGCTAAACATGGCTTATTAGACTTGCCAACCTACTGCTCATCGATATCTTTGTAAACAAATGATATGCCCTTATAATTGTGTCCAAACTGGTATGTGCAACAGTGTGGAAATTCCTTATCTGATTTAATAAAATGCTTGAACACGGAGTTGTCATTTTTTAAAAAATAGATTATATTGTTTTAGGGCATTTTTGGGTTCACAGCAAAATTGAGAGGAAAGTGTAGAGTTCCCATATACTCTCTGCCTGCTCACCCGTGGCCCAGCTTCCCCCACTATCAGCATCTCCCAGCAGAGTAGTACACATGTTACAATTGAACATACATCGACATATCGTTATCGCTGAAAGCCTATAGTTTACATTAAAGTCCACTCTCAGTGTTGTATATTTTGTGAGTTTGAACAAATCTATAATGAAACATATCCACCATTTATAATACAATACTGAATGGTTTTATTGTCTTGAAAATCGTCTGTTCTCTGCCTCTTCATCTTCCTCTGCCTGATCTCTGGCAACCACTGATCTTTTTACAGTCTGTAGTTTTTGCCTTTTCCAGAATGTCACGTGGTTACAATCATACAGTAGGCAGACTTTTCAGATTGGCTTCTTCCACTTAGTAATATGCATTTAAGGCTTGATAGCTCACTTTTTTAAAAGTTTATTTATTTTGAAAGAGTGCGCACGCAAGATAGAGAATGAGTGGGGGAGGGGGAGAGAGACGGAGGGACAGAATCCTAAGCAGAATCCTAACCAAGCTCAAACTCACCAACATATCATAACCTGAGCCTAGCAAGATCAAGAGTCAGATGCTTAACTGACTGAGCTACCCAGGTGCCCGATAGCTCACTTCTTCCTAGTGCTGAATTTTATTCCATTGTCTGGATGTAACTTAGTTTATTTATCCATTTATCTGCTGAAGGACCTCTTCATTGCTCCCAAATTTTGGCAACTATGAATAAAGCTGCTCTAAACAGTTTTTACGTGGGCAGGTTTTCAGTTCATTTGGGTAAAGACCAAGGAGTACAATTGCCGGATCATATGGAAATAGTATGCTTAGTTTTGTAAGAAATTTCCAAACTGTCTTCCAAAGTGGCTGTACGATGTGAATTCCTGTAGCAGTGAGTTCCTGTTGCTTCACATACTTGCCAGCATCTGGTGGTGTCCACTGTTTTGGATTTTGGCCATCCTAATAGGCGTGCGGTGATAATCTTGTTTTGATTTCCGTTTGTCCCATGACATGATGTTAAGCATCTTCGTATATGCTTATTTATCAGCGTATGTCTTTGGTGAGGTGTCTGTTCAAATCTTTTGCCCCTTTTTCTAGTTGGGTTCATTTTATTGTCGAGTTTTAAGAACTCCTTGTATATTTTGGATAACCATACCATCATTTGTCAGATACATGTTTTGCAAACATTTTTTCCCCAGTCTATGGTTTGTCTTCTCATTCTCTTGACAATTGTCTTTTACAGAGCATGAATTTATAAATTTTAATGAGGTCCAACTTAATTATTTCCTTCGTGAATCATGCTTTTGGCATTTTATCTAAGTCACTGCCAAACCCAATGTCATCTAGATACTCTCCTGTGCTGTCTTTTAGTAGTTTTACAGTTTGGCATATTACATTCAGGTCTGTGATCCATTTTGAATTCAGTTTTGTAAAGGGTATGTGGTCTGTGTCTAGATTCATTTTTTTGCATGTGGATGTCCAATTGGTCATGAGTTTTTGTTAAGAATACTCTAGTAAGACTCTCCCCTCTGAAAACATGAGCTAAGTAATTTTAAATGTCCTAAAAAAAATTTTTTTTTAAAAATTAAAAAAAAAAAGGGGGCGCCTGGGTGGCTCGGTCGGTTAAGCGTCGTGACTTCAGCTCAGGTCATGATCTCACGGTCCGTGAGTTCGAGCCCCGCATCGGGCTCTGGGCTGATGGATGGCTCAGAGCCTGGAGCCTGCTTCCGATTCTGTGTCTCCCTCTCTCTCTGCCCCTCCCCCGTTCATGCTCTCTCTCTGTCTCAAAAATAAATAAAAACGTTAAAAAAAAAATGTCCTTATAGCTACATTAGAAAACTAAAAAGAAATATGTGAAAATTTTCTATATTTAACTCCATATATCCAAAATACTGTCATTTCAACCTGTATGCATTAAAATTACTGCCAAGATATTTTATACTCCTTCAGAGTTAAGTCTTCAAAATCCATTGTACTTCTAGCACATCTCAATTTGGAATACCCGCATTTCAAGTGCTCAATAGCTACTTAACGGTGAGTGGACACTGCTGCTGTATAGCAAAAGGCATAATTGGTAGGGCTTGCTTGCTTGCTTTTTTTTTTAATAGGCTTTCTGTGCAATTACCAAAACCATCATACGGTTTCATCTCATCACTACAAGTGCCAGCTGGGATCCTTCAGTATGATTGCAGGAATTGCAGCCCCTAGAATAGAGAGGCTTTTTAATTGCTTCACCTGTGTCCAAGCTTGCCCTTGTGAGAATTAGTAGCCACATGCATATCCTTGAGGAAGTTGCAAGACAGTAATGAAACTGCTTTGTTCCATAGAGGGGAAGTGCCTACATGAAAGATGGTGAGGAGACAGGCCTAAACAAATATATTTGAAGACATCTGTTTATTTATAAGATACACTTCCCTTGGAATATAATACATCAGAATGGCTTCCTTACGGCTACCAATGGGTTTACTTTTTTAGGTGGTTCAGTCAGAGCCTTTACCATTTGCTACATCTAATGCATCTCACATGGATTTCTTTGACTAGTTAATACTTTTTTTGAAAATCTGTACATACTAATTAATGGTCAATGTACAGAACGGTCTGATTGAAAACTTTTTCTTCTTGTTTTTCACAATTTCTCCCTCTTTCCACAATCACCAGTTTCCTGCATATACTTTCAAAGTAGTCTCTGCATAAGTGAGAATGTCCATGAAACCTTGATAAAAGCACACACAGGAGGGTGGTTGTTGGTTCCACTATCATAATGGAAATCCCTGCAACCCAACCCTCCGACTGCTTACAGTGATAAACTGGTTAAAATAGAAAAAATTCTCTCTCCCTGCCCCTCCCCCACTCTCAAAAATAAATAAATAAAACCTAAAAAAAAGAGAAGGGGAGGTGCCTGGGTGCCTAAGCATCAGACTCTTGATTTTAGCTCGGGTCATGATCTCACTGAGATTGAGCTCCATGGGCTCCACGCTGATAGCGCGCAGAGCCTGATGGGGATTCTCTCTCTCCCTCTTTCTCTGCCCCTCCCTTGCTTCTGCACCTGGGCTCTCTCTCTCAAAAATAAAACTGGGGCACCTGGGTGGCTCGGTCGGTTGGGCATCCAACTTCAATTCAGGTTATGGTCTCAGAGTTCGTGAGTTTGAGCCCTGCGTCGGGCTCTGTGCTGACAGCTCAGAGCCTGGAGCCTGCTTAGGATTCTGTGTCTCCCTCTCTCTCTACCCCTACCCCCCTCACACTGTCTTGTCTTAAAAATAAACATTAACATTTTTTTTAATAAACCTTTTTTAAAAATAGAAAAAAAACAAGAAAACCACCCAGGGACTTTATAAAGTAAATAAAAGCAAACAGACTGGAGGGTAGTAAAACCTGAAGTGTTTGACAAGAACAAAAAGAAGAGACAAAAACTAATAGAATAATGGTATGCCAGAGTTCATTATTGACCTATTAACATTCTAATTAAAAGTCTGTTAGTGGGTTAGGAGGAAAAAAAGCTCATTCATATGCTGCCTATAAGAAACACTTTATTTTTATTTTTTAAGATACTTGTTTTTGGGAGAGCACAAGTGGGGGAGGGATAGAGAGAGGGGGACAGAGTCCCCCTTCATGCTGACAGGCTTCATGCTGACAGGCTTGATGGCAGTGAACCTGATGTGGGGCTCAAACTCACGAACTGTGAGATCATGACCCGAGCCAAAGCCGGAATGAGTTTAAGGTTAAAAGATGGAAAAAAATAGAATAGGCAAATTAGCATAAGACTAGAGTGGCTATATAAATACCAGGTAAAACAGACTTCAATACAGAGATTATTACCATGGATAAAAATTAGGAACATTTCATAATGATAAAAGGAACAATTCATTAAAAAGATAGTACAAGTATAAATGTGTATGTGCCTAATAGCCTTAAAATATGTGAATAAAACGTTTAAAGAATTGAAGGAAGTAACTGACAATTTTGCCATAGTAGATTTTTTAAAAATTAAAAAAGAATTTTTTAAATAGGCTCCATGCCGTATGTGGGGCTTGAACTCATGACTCTGAGATCAAGAGTCACATGCTCTGCTGACTGAGCCAGCCAGGCACCCCACTGTAGTAAATTTTAAACACCCACTTAGTAGTCAATAGACAAATCAGGACAAAAGATTTGAACCACTTTATCAGCCACCTCAATCTACTTGACATTTATAGAATGCTACGTCCAACAACTGCAAAACACATTTTTTTTAGGTACCATGGCATATGCATCAAGATCCAACGTATTCTGGGCTGTAAAACAAGTGTCAATGGAAGTATTGAAATTATACATAGTGTATTCTCTGACCACAGCGGAGCAAGAAATCAATGACAAGATATCCAGAAAACCCCCAAAACATCAGGAAATTAAGCCACGTTTTTTAAAGTAATTGATGGGCCAAAGATGAAATCACAAGAGAAGTTAGACAAATTTGAACTTCATGATAATTACGATATAAAGTATGCGGATGCGGTAAAGCAGTAGAGATGCGCTGCTCATTACAGTAGCCGCCAGCCACACATGATCAAATTTAAATTAATTAGAATTAAAGGTTCCAAATCCTGGGGCACCTGGGTGGCTCAGTCCATTGAATGTCTTGACTTTGGCTCAGGTTATGATCTCGCAGTTTGTGAGTTTGAGCCCCACATCAGGCTTGCTGCTGTCAGCCTGTCAGTGCAGAGCCTACTTCAGATCCTCTGTACCCCCTGCCCCTCCCCTACGTGCACTCTCAAAAAATAAAAACATTTTTTAAAAATCTAAAAAAAGGTTCAAATTCCTCAGATACATTGACCACATTTCAAGTGCCCAGTAGCTACACATGGCTAGTGGCTACTGTATCGGACAGCAGAAAATCGAATATTTCCATCACTGCAGAAAGTTCTATTAGTCATGGCTTAGAGGGAAACTTATGGTTTTAAATATATCAGAAAAGAAGAAACCTTTAAAATCAATGACCTGTTTCCACGTTAACAAATTAGAGACAGAAAAGCAAGGTAAGCCCAAATGAAATAGGACAAAGGGAAATACTATACAGAGCAAAAATCAATAAAGTGGAAATCAGACAATAGATAACAAAGCCGAAATCTAATTCTTTGGAATGAAAAGCACAATTGAAAAACCCCTAGCTGGACTGATGAAGAAAAACATAGGGGTGCCTGAGTGGCTCGGATGAGCGTCTGACTCTTGATTTCGGCTCAGGTCATGATCCCAGGGTCGTGAGACAGATCCACGTTGGGCTCTGTGCTGAGCGTGGAGGCTGTTTAAGGTTCTCTCCCTCTGCCCCTCTCCCCTGTTTGTGTGTTTTCCCTCTCTCTCTCTCTCTCTCTCTCAAATAAATAAATAAAAAACATATAAAACAATCACCAATGTCAGGAATGAAAAAGATTACCACCACAAGTCCTTTGGACATTAAAGGAGAGTAACTGTATGCCATGAGCAACTTTATGCCAGCAAAATTAGACCACTTACACGAAGTAGATACATTTATTTATTTATAATTCAACTTAACCAAAATTAACATAAGAAAAATCAGGAAATCTGAATGGCTCTGTATCAAAGAAATAAAATTTATCAAAACTTTCCAAAAAGGAAACTCTAGACTCAATTTCATTGGTGAATTCTACCAAACATTTAGGGAAGGAATACCACCCATCTTACACAAACTCGTTCAGGAAACAGAGGAAGAGGAAACTGTTGAGGCTAATACAACATACCAAAGCCTAACAAAGACGTTACAAAAACTACAGACCGATATTATAATGAATATAGATTCAAAAATCCTAAACAATACTAGCAAATTGAAAACCAACAATGTGTAAAAGGATTATATGCCATGATCAAGTAAGATTTCTTCCAAGAATGTAGGCTTAATGCTCAAAAATCAATGTACCCAGCAATATCCCACCTATGTATATACCTCAGTGAGATGAAAACATATGTCCACATAAAAGCTTACACGTGAGAGATCATAGTAGCATTATTTCTAATAGTCAAAAACTAAAAACCCAAATGTGGTATACACATACAATGGAATATTACTTGACAATAAAAAGGAATGAAGTGAAGTAATATCAAGTAATATCATGGAAGATGGCAGAGTAGGAAGCCATTCCTTCACATAAATAGCTATTGAGCTGGCAAGACCTGTCTGAAGTAATTATTTTGGAGCTCGGGAGTCTAGTTGGATGCTTGCAAAGTCCAGGGTAGAGCTTGATGAAGAGGATAGTAAATTTCAGTAAATTCTAGTCAATTTTAGCCTTTCATGTAGTGGCTACTATCCCCCACTTCCCAGCCTCAGAGCAGAAAGCTGAGAGGAGGGATGGTGGCCCGTGATCCTGGTGCAGCTTCCTGGAGCCAGGGTAGGCAATAAGGATCTTGTCCTCTAAATATCAAGAGTTGTGCGTTTTGACTGACACTTAGTGCTTTTGATCACTGCTTTTGAGCCCCTGTTGGCTGAAGTGACTTACAAGGGTTTTAAAGAGACATGATTTCTCTTTGGGAAACAGACATTTAAGGAAATCTTTGTCAGGTCACTGGCTGACTGCAGAGATAACAAAACAGAAACTTGAATGACCACACACAAGCAATACACACTTTGCAAAAATAGTTTGGAAATGTCACAAACACATGGCTTTAATCCTTAACAAGCAAGATTTAACAATCTCTGAGGAGTGAGAATTAGATTTCCAGAATTACACAACATAATGCTCAGTATGTCCAATTCTCAGTAAAAAGAACAAAACAAAACAAAACAGGAAACAGAAAGTACAGCCCACAGTGGGGGAAAAAATTGACAGAAATCACTCCGGAGGAAGCCCAGATACTGGAATTACTCACTAAAGACGTTAAATCAACTGCTTTAAATACGTTAAGTGAGCTAAAGGAAACCATGGACAAAGAACAAAAGGAAATTAGGAAAACTATGTAGAACAAATGAGAGTATCAGTAAAGAGATAGAAATTATAAAAAGAAACCAAACACATTCTGGAGCTGGAAAGTAAAATAAATGAAAAACTCACTAGAGATATTTGATAGCAAATTTGAGCAGTCAGAAGAAAAGATCTGTGAACTTAAAGATAAGGCCATTGAAATTATCCAGTATAAGGAGCAGAAAGGAAAAGGATAAAGAAAAATGAACAGAGCCTAAGGGACCCATGGAACACCATCAAATGTACCAGTGTAGGCATTATCCCTGTGCTAGAACCCAGTCCCAGCCTTCGTTGATATCCAGCTGGTCCTCTCAATGAATCCCTTAAGGTGCTATCTCATCACCCCCAACCAAGTGCATAGAGACTGGGCCACATATAATCCTTATATGTAAGTCCTCAGCTCCACTAAAATAATGTTCACTCTCTTCCACTTGTTTTTGCAGCACGGTTTTGGAATGGCATATACATGTATGTGCTAGAGCGGTTAGGGAGTTGGGTTAAAAGAGAATCGGAGTTTGTATCTGGGTCATGGAAATGCTAATCCAAATTCAGTCACCACTCTTAAATTGTTGGGTATCCTTGGGTAACCTGCTATACCTCTCAGAACCTCAGTGTCCTCACTTCTACATGAGGGGGTTAGGCCTAATGTTCTCTGATATTCCTTGTAGCTCTAACACAAAATCCCTCTCTCACTAAGAATGTGTGTTTCCTCTTTCAAACCCAGATTCAGTTCTCTCCTTTAAGGGTGCCATTATAATCCTTTCTTCTCTTTCCTAAGAGCACAGATGTACTATTGATGAGACTGTGTTAATCTGAATTTATCTCGTAGACATTCTTCAGGCACTTGTTCAGGTGTCCTGGGTGTTCCCCTTGGTCTAATGATCTGATCACCTCTTTTGGGGCTGTTGATATTAAGGTGTCTTAGATGACTAAAACTGATATTCCAGAACTTGCTTTTTTACTATGGACAAGCCCACTATTGCAGGAGTTGTAGGTTAGCATCCTTGCTGTTGGTGACTTGTATTTGCTGTTCTGGATGCTTTCCTGGTTTCTGACATACTGACTGCCTTATCTTCTGGAAACAGAATTTTCATAAGTTCTAACCCACAGACCTATCTATCTTGACCTCGTTTCAGCTGGTGCTCCATCTGGACCCAATTTCCCACTCTGTTACCATAACCAATCACTTGCCGTGATTTGCAGACTACCTAGGGGGAAGTGGAGAGCAATTATAAGTTCTTGAGTAAGGGAGTAGGTTAACCAGTGTTTTAGAAAGATTAATGGAGAATTAACATGGAGACAGAGAGGCTGAAGTCAGTAAGGTCAGGAAAGAACATTTCCAGTAAAACACCATTCAAGAGTATAAATATCACAGTATCATCGTGTCACATCCTTAAAGTTTCCAGTGAAGGGAGAAACAGAGGCCTTCTGATGAAAGGCTTTGTTCCACTTCACAGGGAAGTAAATGCATAATTAGATACATAGCATTTCAAAGGTGCTTGATTACTATTTATTTATTTATTTAAATGCTTACTTATTTTGAGAGAGAGAGAGAGAGAGAGAGAGAACAAGCAGGGGAGAGGCAGAGAGAGAGGGAGAGACAGAATCCCGAGTAGGCTCTGCGCTGTCAGCCTGGAGCCCAATGCAGGGCTCAGTTTCACGAACCGTGAGATCATGACCTGAGCCAAAATCAAGAGTCAGATGCTTACCCGACTGAGCCACCCAGGCACTGCCTTGATTAGCATTTAAATGAATAAATGGTGTGGTGAAGGTGGGTCCTGGGCCTGGATCCTCCCTAACTGCGCCAAGGTGGTGGCTGAGAGGAAGCCAGTCTGGAGACGAGGCAGGAGGGTGGAGCCCTGCGGTGTTTGGGGTCTGCACAAAGTGCTAAAAGAGGAGCTGGATAAAGATGCTGTAAAGGACCTGAGGCTGGTTTCTTGGCAAATGAGAGAGCTAGGGGAGTAGGGGAGACAGAGCTGGATTTGAGAGTTTGGATTCGGTTGCCCCTTCCTCAGATTGCTGTGACCAAATGCAAGTGTCTGGGAGTCAACATCATCACTCTGGAGGCAGCCACCGATGTGGGAGGCTCTGTCCACGCAGGCCTCACTAATTCGGATGTGTGCGTGTGTGTGTGTGTGTGTGTGTGGTAGGGGGAGAGGTTAGTAGACATGAGCTCACCAAGCTGAGAGGGTGTCTCAAAAAAGCAGCTGCTGGGGCTTCTCTGGGATGGTCATTGTTGGAGCAGCAGGAGAAAGGAACAGACCACAAAGGACTGTGTTGTGTCTACACTACCAATGGGGAGATTTAACAAAAGGAGAGAGGAAAGGTGAAAAAATACCTCCTCTCCATTTAAGGATAAGCCCTGACAGCTCTTTTCCAAACTTAGTACAGCGAATTCCAGGGGAAGCTGGATTTCAGGGACGTAAAGGAGTAGGTAGAGCATAAAAGGAGCCAGGCTTCAATATGTTTAGTCACTAGCAGTTTCTGGATTATGTACACTGGGCCATGTCTTACATGACCGTGCCAGACACTGGCTCAAAATCTTGAAAACCTGTACCACTCGGTCCTTGTTCGTTACTAAACTTCAATTCTAGGTGTCCACCAGGGGGCGTCGGAACCCAGGTCTGTGGTGTTCCTTTCTGAATAGCCCGTGTTGATCCAGGGTTTGTAATCTCTTGGCTCATTTAGCCCTTTCTCTAGCTGGGCAGAGGGGCAGGTGCGTGGGAGCAGCTGGCAGCACCTCCTCCCAATGCCCTAGTAAGGTTTTATAACTGTCTGAATTGCTTAGGGGCATATGAGCCGGCCCATCTGAGCAGTTCCAGGGAGCTCTGGCTTGCTTGATTAGGGTAAAGGCACAGTGTGTTCTCAGTCCTGGGAGGACATGGCCTGGGCTAGCAGATAGCCCCATGCCTAAGAATTCCTTCAGAAATCCCTCCCCTCAACCTCCTCCAGTAAGAGACAAATGGTCTCTTAGTCTCTTCCCGACTAAGAAATCTTCTGCCCTTTTTCAAATCGGTTTGTTTGCAAATTGGTTTGTTTCCAATTTAATTATTCTGGGGTGGGGCCTGGGCATCATTGTTTTTAAAAGCTTCTCATGTGATTCTTGTGTGCAGCATAATTGAGACTCTCTGGGTCCAAGGCCTTGCTGCTCAAAGTGTAGAAGCTTGATAGGAATGTAGGGTCTTAGCATCCCCTTCCAAACCTGCTGAATCAGAATCTACATTTCAAGAAGATCCCCAGCTCATTCAATTGCACACTGGAGTTTGAGAAGCACTGATATAATCAGTATATTGTTCTGCTTCACCCATGCTCATTACCTGGCCTGAATCGGAGCCTCCACAACTTTCTCAAGCTGGAGCAGTGGGCTTTGGGAGCAGAAAGTTTTGAGTGTGACCTACAGAAAGAAACAGGTTGTATATCAAGAAGTAGAGCACATATGCACGTATAATGAAACAAAAATGTCACAAACACAATACCTTTATTAGCTGTGATGCACTCTCATTCATTCAATATACATTTCTGGCACCTACTAGGCAGTGTCGTAGGTGTCTGTGCCAATCTGCTCGCAGACAAAAACCTCTGTCCTTGTGGAGTTTACATTCTGTGTGTTGAGAGCGGGGAGGAGGGTTGTCAGAAAGTTAAGAAGTCATGAATATGAAGGGTATGCTAGATTAATATAACAGTTATTTAAAAATTAAATTTGTGGAAATGCAAGCTGGTGCAGCCACTCTGGAAAACAGTATGGAGGTTCCTCAAAAAACTAAAAATGGAAATACCCTACGACCCAGCAATTGCACTACTAGGCATTTATCCACGGGATACAGGTGTGCTGTTTTGAAGGGACACATGCACCCCCATGTTTATAGCAGCACTATCAACAATAGCCAAAGTATGGAAAGAGCCCAAATGTCCATCGATGGATGAATGGATAAAGAAGATGTGGTATATATATACAATGGAGTATTATTCGGCAATCAAAAGGAATGAAATCTTGCCATTTGCAACTACGTGGATGGAACTGGAGGGTATTATGCTAAGTCAAATTAGTCAGAGACAAAAATCATATGACTTCACTCATATGAGGACTTTAAGAGACAAAACAGATGAACATAAGGGAAGGGAAACAAAAACAATATAAAAACAGGGACGGGGACAAACCATAAGAGACTCTTAAATATGGAGAACAAACTGAGGGTTACTGGAGGGGTTGTGGGAGGGGGGATGGGCTAAATGGGTAAGGGCCACTAAGGAATCTACTCCTGAAATCATTGTTTCACTATACGCTAACTAATTTGAATGTAAATTAAAAAAAATAAAAAATAAAATAAAATAAAAACCAATATGGATAGGGCTAGAGAGTATAATGCTAAGCAAAATAAGTCATTCAGAGAAAGATGAATACTAAATGACCTCACTCATATGTGGAATTTAAGAAACAAAACAAACAAGCAAAGGAAAATAAAAAAAAGAGACAAACCAAGAAACAGACTCTTAACTATAGAGAATAAATAGATGGTTACCAGAGGGGATGTAGGGAGATGGGAGAAATAGGGGATGGGGATTAAAGAGTACACTCATGATGAAAAATAAAATAAAATAAAATAAAGTAAAATAAAATAAAATAAAATAATTTTAATAAAATATTGAAAAAATTCTGTTTGTATTTTCTCTTTGACACAAAAACTGTTTAATAAACTTTACATTTCTAGGTAGAAGAAACTTTGGTTCCTGACTTTTTTCCTATTTTCTAATTTTACTGTATTTTAATAAAAGAATATCGTCTGTTTTGTTTTTTTAAAAAATAAATAAAATAAAAATTAAATTTGGAAGTGCTTCTAGATGCTGGTTACGTCCTGTTTTCTGATCTGGGTGCTAGGTACCTTCACTTTGTAAAATGTGCACGTGTTTGCACTTCTCTGGATGTATGTCATACTTTAATCCAAAGTTCAAAAAAATTACATTCTCATATTTTCTATTGCATTATTGTCCTCTTCCACTAAAAAAAAGCCAGTTACAACCTACTGAATTCAGTTCACTTCCTATGCATAGGTTGCAACAGTAGTTTAAAAAAACATTGCTCTATAAAAAAAAACAAAAAAACAAAAAAACAGAACAAAAACCCTTCAGCCCAATCACTCAGCAACATTCACCACTCTTCGCTGAGCACTTGCTTGCTGGTATGAGCCAGGCTGCCCCGTCACCACCTTCCTTGTCCTCCTGTATACCCTGCAGTGCAGTCATCTCGAGGTGGGGATTCTTAAGGGCACCCCACAAACCTCCCTCAAGCAGCTTGGTTCGCCTCCATTTAGAACTAGACCTGACAAGCCCTTCTCCCTGCAGTCACTCTGCTGTGGGCAACCTTCCTCAAGTTCCAGATCTGGGAAGAGACTGGTACAGGCACGTTAAAGGGTTGGGGTTTATCCCCACAGCCACCTTTAAGCTCCTGAGCCTTATGCTTCTAGACTGTGTCTCATTTCCTCTAATATGCTGTCAGCTCCCTGAGGGCAGAGCCGTCTTCCTAGGTGTCTCTAGGCGATGGTACTGGACTCACAGAACAATACAGGGGAGACAGACAGCCTCAGGGACCTCTCTCAGCATAGCCCCTGGTGCTCAGCGTGGTGGTGGAGAGAGTCCAAGAGTTGGGACTAAAAAGGATGGAGGAAGCTTTTCTGTGAAACTAAAGCTCCAGATAACCTTGCACTAAGCATGTAAGAAGGATGGATCTGGCTCTTGTGGGCAGGTGGAGGGGAGGTGGAAGAATGGGGACTTGGGCTCCCTTAAGAAAATCACCTAGCAGGACTGACCAGGATACAAGTGCTTTGATTCTTTGCTTTGATGTGGAGCTTGATTTACAGGCAGAAAGCTTGCTCCAAATCAGTTGTTTGTATCTATTGACTCCCAAATTTAGTCAGACCTTATACATCCCAAAGTGAGGCTCCTGGGTTTGGCATTGCTTTGTGGTGCTGATATCAGTGGTATAGGGCAGACTTTGGAGTCAAAAACTGGATCTGAATCCTGGTTTTAATGCCACCAGCTGTATGACCTGGAGCAAGTTACTTAACAATGTAAAGTCCATCTTTAAAATGAGGATGGTAATATGTAACATCATTTGATTGTGGTGGCCGGTAGATGAGAATACATGCCAAATGCAGGGCCTTACCCATAGGAAGTCTCCATAAACCTTAGCAATTGTCATTACTGATGTAGTGTAAAGGAGCTTGGGAGAGGACTCCCCTCAGATTCCTTCTCCCTGACTTCTTCCTCTGAGATCAGGCAGCAAGGGGGAACTTGGCTGAACCCAGAGGTGGCGTCAGGAGACCTGCCTGCCCTAGACCCTCCCTTGGACCAGGTAGGGTGCATTCACCCCATGCTCTGGCTTCCTGATTAAGGTAAGCTGCTACACACACTGTTATCAAATGATTTAGTGGAGAGATGCCCAGCCTATCTCACAAGGCAAGACACCAAGACCCAAATCCACCCAGTCCAGCCCCCCCTTAGGTGTCTCTAACCCATCCCGATCTGCCCTACTGCTTCCCCCACCTCCCGCCAGGGCCCTTGAGCTCAATGCTGGACAACAGGGGTGCAGAGTCATCCTACACAGTTCTTTGATGTCTGATCCTTGGGACAATTCTCTCTGGACTTGTTTTATTATCGTACCCATTGCATAGATGAGGTAGTCAGTAACAGTGTCAACTGGCCTTAAACCTTTGGGTTCTAAGCACCATGCCTCAAGGCTGCCTCCAACTAGCTAGGATCTGGGTGCGCTAGCTGCTCTATCAATGGGAGGAGGAGCTCTGAATTTTCTCCTTCTTTGTGGGTACAGGGAGGAAAGCACCCAAGAAGGAGAGCGGTGCAGGAGGGAGGAAGGCCCCCTTTACCTGGGACTGTTTATGCCTGTGTTCCCGGCAGAAAGTGTCATAGGTCTGAAACCACCTCTCCCTTGTTGAAATGTCCTCCTTTGGCCCCAGAGAAAGGATGGGGGTGGCCCAGGTTCCCAGGCCTCTGGGCTGCTGCTGAGAGATTATGACTCAAGTCCACTTCTGCAAACACTCACTGGATTGTGGCCTTGGAAACTTTCCAATCCAACCTCCTCATTTTAGAAACAAAGCAACTGAAACCAGATGGAAGTGACTTTTTACACTGTCACGTGGTAAGTGAGCAGCTGCTGAACTGCTGCTACTGAGAATTCGAGACTCCTGTTTCAGTGCTCCTCCACTGGGCCCAGTTAACTGCACAGTCTCAGTGTAACTCCCTACCTTCGACTTCGTCTCTCCTCCGGTAGACACACAGGAAGGCGCAAGCTGTGCCTGGGGTGGGGAGATTCTGGAGAGTAAAGCAGGAGGATGGGTAGTGGGACTGAAGAGTGGAGAGAGGGGAGGAGCTAGCGGGACCTGGCTCCTTAAGAGGGCGGGCCAACCCTGCTGGACTCCGCCCCCCTGGGGCGGCGCAGGCGCAGGCGGGCTCCAGGAACTCAGGCGGGAGGGCGGGCGCTCCTGGCTCCCGAGCCGGCGCGCGGGGCCGCAGCACCTGCGGGGGCCGGCGCTGGGCGCGGCGCCCGGCGGGCGGACGTCGACGCCGGGAGGCTAGGGCGGGGAGGCGGGCCTGGGACGTGGGGGTGGCCGCGGAACCCGCGGGAAGGCCAGCCTGTAGCCCCCTCCCCAGGGGGACGGGGCGGAGGGAGCGGGGCAGGGGGCGGTGTTAGCGGGCGCCGAGGGCAGCACCATCTGGAGGGGTGGGACCGCGCGGCCTCTTGGGGGCAGGCGAGTGCGCTGGGCAGTGCCGGCGAGGGGCCCCGAGCGGGGAGCGCAGGAGGAGCGCGGCGGACTCAGTCCGGCGCTGCCGGAGCAGCAGCCGCAGCGGGTCGGAGTTCTCAGCTGGGGCCCGCAGCTGCTCCGCGGGCTGAAGCTCGGCGTGGAGGAGCAGGGGGGCGTGGGTCCGGCCGTGCAGGAGGAGGGCGGGGTGGGCCCGGGGGTGCAGGAGCGGGGCGGCCGTGGCCACGAGCCCAGCCTGGGGGTGGTGTGGGGTCCGCCGGACGGCGCGGACTGGAGGCGCCCGCCGCCGTGGACGGGCTCGGCGGGCTGGCCTGTGGTGCAGGAGGAGGGGTTGGGGCCCCGCAAGCAGTACCAGGAGAAGGGGGGAGGCAGCCCCGCAGTGCAGGAGCGTGGGGAGGCCCGCGCCGGGGTGCAGGAACAGGGGGAGGGGAGCCCACGCAGGCTGCTGCAGCAGCCCGAGCCGCTCTCCGAGTTCGGGGACCGTTCCTGGGAGCGCGGGGAGGGGCTCGAAAGTTCCGGGGAGCCGGGGGCTCAGCACTGGGAGAGCTGCGGGCACCTCAGGCGGGAGGCAGTGGTCCTGGGAGCGGCCCCGACACGCCGCGAGAGACTCGAGCTGGTGGGGAGGGCCAGGCCTGTGGGGCCCCAGGGGCCTGAGGGGGAGGGGCGCCTGGGGGTGCAAGAAGCAAATTGGTTGCCCGGGGTGCAGGAAGGACAGGTGGTGCGGGCTGTCCAGGAGACATACCTGGACGGGAAGGGGTCCCAGGAGGGAGAGGGGCCCTCCGAGGGGCACAGGATCCGGAGGCGCCGGCGGAGGAGGAGGTGGTAACCTACAGGCCGGCTGCCCAGCGCCCGGATCGCTCAAGGGCCGTGGTGAGCGCAAGATGTAGGGGTTTGGGGATTGGAGCTTTGGAAGCCACTGCCCCAGAGCGGGCAGTGTGTCCTGCTGGATCCTCTTCTGCCACCTCAGCCTGGACATCATCGAAACTGTGTCTGCAGGGAGGCAGCCGAAGGCAGCAGGTAAGGAAACCCAATTCCCTTCCCAGCGGGAGTTGGTGTGTTTTGAAGCAGGGGGCTGCAGTTATTTCAGGAGAGGGTGGTCTCCAAACTGCTCTTGTTCACTTTGCTGTGTTTAAATCTGGGGAGGAAGGAAGCAGTGCAATTTCAACAGCGAGGCAGGACCCCTCCCCCCAGTACTAAAAATGCCAACTAGAGTGATGGGGCATTTCCTTAGAGTCTAGACTGGAGGTGAGACTGCGAGGCTACCAGGCCTGGGCAGAAGGCAGAGAGGGGTAGCCCTAGGCCAAGGTTGCGGAGGAGGTAGTCACCCCTCCGTCAGTCTGCCCCTGGAGATAGGAGTGCCTCCGTGCCAGGGCTGGGATGGTGCAATCAGCACAGGTTTTCTCAGGTCCTCAAAACAGATTCCAAAAAAGGGAAGGGGCAGCATTGCATTAACTGGACTTTATCTAGTAGCCCTGTTAGCCATGTGATGTGAGTGTGGCTGCCAGTGACTTGAGCACGAGCCTGACCTGCTCCCGCCACACCTTCTTGTCACAGCTGATTAATAATCGAGGGCTCAGAGCCAAGGATGAATAGGGGTAGCAGGGCAGAGAACTACTGGTGAGGCCTTCTGTCTGGGTGTGGGCTCTAGGCCTCTAATTTGAAAGGGACACTTTGAGGAGAGGGTGTTTGTACTACTGGACTCTGGGCATTCTCTGTGGCCCAGAGCTCAGCCCCACCCCATGGAGGTGGACAGCTGTGGCATCATAGGTTCTGTACCAGCCAAGGCCAGCTCCTGTCGCAGCCTAGAGGTGGGGTTTACAGGGTGGAGACTAGATTTGGCTTCCTGTTGACTCCCCGGTGGCCCAAGTGCCAGGCCTACTCATTCCTGGCCCGTAGGGGGTTGGTTGGCCGGTTTATGGGCCTCATCCTCCTAGGGTTGTTCACCTCTTACTTGGCACTTATAAGTTCCTGCTCCTATGGCCCTCAGGTTGGGGTGGGTGCAGAGTTGCTGCTTGCCTTAGCTGGGTCCTATGTCTGAGTCAGGTGGCCCCAGCCGCTTGTCTAAACCAGAGTGGGTGGAGATAGTCCTCTCTAGTCTGGACAGGGGGAGTGGTGGTGGTGGTGGCTGGGGCAGCAGAGCCATAGGCAGGCAGCTCCTGGGACTATGCTGGAGGAGCCGGTTAGTCTGCTCCTCATGCAAACCCCAAACCGACTGTCAGCTTCGTCCCACGCCTGCCTGTCACACTGCTACCCCAAACACTCATGCACCGGAAGTTCAGCTGCTGTGTCCACGGTGCCTGGCTCTTCTGGGGTGTCCAAACTGGTTCTGGCTCTCTGGAGCCAATGGAGAGATTTGTCTGTTCTAAACACATAGACATAAGCATATACCTTTATCCTGTTTCAGGTCAACTTTTTTGAATTTGTGGTAGATGAAGAGAAGCACTTTGACAGTTCTGGGTTTAGACCATCTACTACCTGTGTAACCTCCTGGGGCAAGATAACGTCTCTGGGCTTCAGTTTCTGTGCAGTGGGCCATGGTTTTCCTTACACTGTCCCGAGAGCAGAGGGCTCAGTCCCCTTTTTGGCAGTTTGGTGCCCACTTTCCCGGGACCCCTGCTGGCAGATGTTGGGGAGGAGGTGTCTGTGCTCCCAGACCTTTTCCTCTGGTCCCTAAATTCACGATTATCCCCTGTCCTGTGCTTTATTCTGGAGAAGGAAGTGGTTATTCTTTTTGTTTTTAATAGTGGCTTTCTTGAGGTGTAATGATATACAATGAATGGAACATATTTAAAACAGTAGGTTTTAACGTATGAATATATCTGTAAAACCACCACCACAATAAAGATAATGAACATACCTATTATTCCCAACCAACCCCCATAGTTCTTTGTGCCCCTTCCTAATTCCTTCTTCCCGCCCCTCCTTTGCCATGCCGTTTCCCCAGGCAACAGACTGGTCTGCTTTCTGTCACCATACATTAATTCACATTACCTGGAATTTTATGGAAATGAAATCAGACAGCATGTGTCCTTTTTTGCCTGGCTTTTTTTTTTTTTTTTCAGCATAATTATTTTGAGATTCATGCATGTTGTGTAAGCTTCAGTAGCTCATTTTTTATTGCTGAGTAGCATTCCATTACACATATATGCCACAGTTTATCCATTCACCTGATGATGGGTTGTTTTTAGTTTTTGGTTATTACAAATAAAACTACTGTGAACATTTGTGTAAGTTTTTCTATGGACATACTATTTTATTTCTCTTGGATAAATCCTTAGGACTGGAATTGTGAATCATATGGTTGGTATACATTTAACTTTTAAGAAAATTGCCAGATTTTTTCCAAAGTGGTTGTCTTATATTACATACCTACTAGTTGTAGGGCGCCTGGGTGGCTCAGTCAGTTAAGCTTCTGACTTCAGCTCAGGTCATGATCTCGCAGTTAGTGAGTTGGAGCCCCACATTGGGCTCTGTGCTGACAGCTCAGACCTTGGAGCCTGCTTCAGATTACGTGTCTCCCTCTCTCTCTGCCCCAACCCTGCTCACACTCTGTCTCTCTCTCTCTCTCTCTCTCTCTCTCTCTCTCTCAAAAATAAACATTAAAAAAACTTTTTTACATACCTACTAGTTGTATATGAAAGTTCAAATTCTTCCACCTCTTTGTCAGCACTTGGTATGGTCAGTCTCTTTAATTTAATTTAGCTTTTATTTTTTTTTAATGTTTATTCATTTTTGAGAGAGAGAGACAGACACAGAGAGTGAGCCGGGGAGGAGCAGAGAGAGGCGGACAGAGGATTCAAAGTGGGCTCTGCCCTGAAAGTAGCAAGCCTGATGCTGGGCTCGAACTCATGAACCTTGAGACTGTGACCTGAGCTGAAGTCAGATGCTTAACCGACTGAGCCACCCATGTGCCCCAGTTTCTTTAATTTTAGACCTTCGAATAGGTCTGCAATGGTTATCTCCTTGATTTTAATTTACATTTCCCTAATGACTAATGTTACTAAGCATCTTTTCATGTACTTATTTGCCATTTGTATATCTGGTGATATGTCTGTTCAAATTGTTTACCCATTTTTTAATTGTGAGGTTTTTTTTTTTGTATTGAGTTTTATGAGTTCTTTATATATTCTGCATACAGATCCTTTATTGAATATGTTGGGATTGGATATGTTTGATTTGCAAATATTTCCTTCCATCTTTGGCTTACATTTTAATTTTCCTTACAGTGCCTTTTTTGATGAGCAGAAATTTAAAATTTTAATGAACTCCAGTTTAACAACTTTTTTTTTTGTGGTTTATGCTTTTGGTGTCACGTCTAAGAAATCTTTGCCTAACCCAAAGCACAATGGTTTTCTCCTATTTTTCTTCTAGACATTTTATTTATTAATTCTTAAAACAATTTTATTTTTAAGTAATCTCTGTGTGCAATGTGGGGTGCGAACTCACAACCCTGAGATCAAGAGTCTCATGCTCTACCGCCTTCCCCCTTCTAGAAATGATTTCTAGGTTTTACATTTAGGTTTTACATTTAGGTTTAATGATCCATTTTGGGTTAATTCTTGTGTATGGTGCAAGGAATGAATTGAAGTTCAGCTTTTTTGCTTGTGGAGATCCAACTATTCCAGCACCATTTGTTGAAAAAAACATGTCCTTCCATGGAATTGCCTTTGCACCTTTGTAAAAAAATCAATTGTCTGTATATGTGTAGATACAATCTGGGCTCTCTTGCTTCATTGGTCATTTTGTCTATCTTTATCCTAATACCACACTGTCTTGATTATTGTAGATTTATAGGAAGTCTTGAAATCAGGGTAAAACCTTGAACGTTGTTCTTTTCAAAATTGCTTTAGTTTTTCCAGTTTCTTTGCACTTCCACATGCATTTTAGAATCAATTTGGGGATAATTTCTATAAGGAAGCCTCCTGGGATTTTGATTGGGATTGCATTGAATCTGTAGATCATTTTGGGGGAAATGTCCATTATCTTAGCAATATTAAACCTTCTGACCCATAAACAATATATATGTCTGTATATGGACTTTTAAGAATTTCACCAGTGTTTTCTAGTTTAAGTATACAGATTTTTCATGTGTTTTGTCAGATATATACTTAAGTATTATGTATTTTTTTGATGCTATGTAAATGGTATTTGGCTTTCTTACTTTTTTATCTTAATTTTGGTAAAATATATATAACATAAAATTTACCATCTTAACCATCTTTCAGGGTATGGTTCAGTAGTGTTAGGTACATTTACATTGCAACTATCACCACCATTCATCTCCAGAACTTTTATTCTTGCAAAATTAAAACTCTGTACCTATTAAACAATAGCTCTCCATACCCTCTCCACCCTAGTCCTTGGAACCACATTCTACTTTATATGAATTTGGCTATTCTAAATACCTCATAGGAGTAGAATCATGCAGTATTTGTCCCTTGGTGAATGGCTTTTTTCACTTACCATTTTATATATATATAAAAACCCAATTGATTTTTGTATATTAATCTTGAATCGTACCACCTTGATAAATGTATTCTAGTAGCTTTTTGTAGCTTCCGTTGGATTTTATACATAGACTGTCATGTCATTTGTTAATAAAGACAGTTTTACTTCTTTCTTTCTGATCTTTATGCCTGATAATTACTTGTTTTTCTTGTCTAATTGCACTGGCTATATCTTCTGGTATAAAGTTGAGTAGAAGAGGGGTTACTTGTTCCTTCAGTCTTTTCACCATTATGCATGATATTAGCTGTGGGTTTTTCATATATGATCTTTACTAAGTTGAAGAAACTCCCTCTGTTCCTATTTTACTGAGATTTTTAAATTTGTTATTAAAAAAATTTTTTTTAACGTTTATTTGAGAGAGAGAGTTGAGAGCACGAGCAGGGGAGGGGCAGAGAGAGGGAGACACAAAATCAGAAGAAGGCTCCAGGCTTTGAGCTGTCAGCATAGGCCTGACACGGGGCTGGAACTCATGGACCGTGAGATCATGACCTGAGCCGGAGTCGGATGCTTAACCCACTGAGCCACCCAGAAGGTCTTGAGATTTTTAATAGGAATGGATGTCGGACTTTGTCAAATGTTTTTTCCGGGGTCGCCTGGGTGGCTCAGTCGGTTAAGCGGCCGACTTCGGCTCAGGTCATGATCTCGCGGTCTGTGAGTTCCAGCCCCGCGTCGGGCTCTGTGCTGACAGCTCAGAGCCTGGAGCCTGTGTCAGATTCTGTGTCTCCCTGTCTCTGACCCTCCCCGGTTCATGCTCTGTCTCTCTCTGTCTCACAAATAAATAAACGTTAAAAATAAATTAATTAATTAATTAATTAATTAACAAAAAATGTTTTTTCTGTGACTATGGGATTTTTTTGTTTTAGTTTGTTAATATGTTGAATTACATTGATTTTCAAATTTTTGTTTTTTAAATGCTTATATTTGAGAGAGAGAAAGAGAGAATGAGCAGGGGAGGGGCAGAGAGGGGGCAGGGTAGAGGATTTGAAGCAGGCTCTGCACTGGCAGCAGTGAGCTTGATGTTGGGTTCGAATTCACGCACCCTGAGATCATGACCTGAGCTGAAGTCAGTCACTTAACCAACTGAGCCACCAGGCACCCCTGATTTTCAAATGTTAAACCAACCTTGCATTCCTTAGACAAACTCCACTTGGTCGTGGTGTGTTATTTTTTATATGTATTGTTGAATTCTGTTTGCTAGAGAATTTGTTAAGAATTTTGCATCTGTGTTTATGAGGATAGTTTTCTTTCCTTGTACTGGCTATGGGATTCATAATATACATCTTTATTTTAAATAATTTTTTAAATGTTTATTTTTGACAGAGTGAGCAGGGGAGGGGCAGAGAAAGGGGGGTACAGATGATCCAAAGCAGCCTCTGTGCTGACAGCAGACAGCCCGATGTGGGGCTTGAAGTCACAAACCGTGAGATCATGACGTAACCTGAAGTCAGAAGCCTAACTGACCGAGCCACCCGGGTGCCCCAGGATTCATAATACACATCTTTAATCACAGTCTGCCTTCAAGTGATAATAGTATAAAAAGTTATATTTTTATTTCTCTTCTCCTTTTATGCTATTATTCAGAAATTATTCTTACACACGTTGTAAACCACACTATTTGGTATTATTTGTGTTTAAACAATTTATTTTTTAAAATAATGTACATAATAAAAATGTCTTAGATGTCTACCCCTGTAGTTGCTATTTCCAGTGCTTCATTCTTTGCATAGATCCATATTTCTATATGGTATTATTTTCCTTTTGTCTGAAGGACTTCTTTTGACATTTATGGTGGTGCAGGTTGGTGAGGAAATCTTTCAGCTTTTGTATGCTTAAGTTTATTTAGCTTTTATTTTAAAAAGATATTTTCATTGGACTAGAATTCCATTTCATTAGTTTATTTTTCAGTACTTTAATGATGTTGTGCCACTGTCTTCTCATTTTCATTTCTGCAGGAAATCTGTTGTCATTTTTTATTTTTTTTTTTTAAGTAAGCTCTGTGTGCCCTTCATGGGGCTCAAACTCACCACCGAGATCAAAAGTTGCATGCTTTCCCAGCTGAGCCAGCCAGGCGCCCCCTCTGCTGTCATCTTTATCTTTGCTCCCTGTCTGTAACATGTCTTCCTCACCCTCCCAGCTACATTTTAAGATTTTCTCTTTATCACTGATTTTGAGCAATTTGATTATGAGGTATGTTGGTACAGTTTTCTTCATGTGTCTTGTGCTTGGAGTTCATTGAACTTTTTGAGTCGGTGGGCTTATAATCTTAATCAAATGTGGAAATATTTAGGCCATTATTTCTTCAAATATTTTTTTCTGTTTCCAGCTCTCTCTCCTTTCCTCAGGGAACTCCAACAATACAAATGTTAGGCCACTTGAAATTGTCCCATTGCTCACAGACGCTTTGTTCATTTATTTTTTTTCTTTTAAATTTTTTAAAATTTAATATTTATTTTGAGAGAGAGAGAATGAGCAGGGAAGGGGCAGAGAGGTAGACACAGAATCCGAAGTTAGCTCTAGGCTCTGAGCTGTCAGCACAGAGCCTGATGCAGGGCTCAAACTCACAAGCTGTGAGATCATGACTTGAGCTGAAGTTGGATGCCCAACTGACTGAGCCATCCAGGTGCCCCTTAAAAAAATATTTTTAATAGCTATATAGTTTTATAGTAATAATAGTTTTAATAATTGTTTTAATGTTTAATTATTTTAATGTCCTTGCTAATTCTACCATTTGTGTTAGTTCTGAGTTGGTTTTGATTAATTGCTTTATCTCCTTATTATAGGTCCTAGTTCCTGGCTTTTGGCATGCCTGATAATTTTTTATTGGATGCCAGACATGTTAATTTTACCTGGTTGGTTGCTGGATACTTTTGTATTCTTATAACTATTCTTGAGCTTTATTCTAGGATGCAGTGACTTGGAAACAGTTTGATTATCTTGGGTCTTGTTTTTAAGACTTGTTAGGACCAGAGCCATGTTCAATCTAAGGCTACTAATTTTCCTGCTGAGGCAAGACCCATCTGTGAATTGTACCCAGTGCCTACCTTTTCCAGTTTGGCTGGTGGGAACAGGCACTTTTCCCAGCCTTGGGAGCACCAGGCATTGTTACTTCTAATCCTTTTGGGTGGTTATTTTCCCTACCCTTGGGTAATTTCTACACATTCACATAGATGATTAGTGCTCAGCTAAATACTTGAGGGGAACCGTTTATAGACTTCTGTGGTACTCTCTCTTCTTTGCTGCTCTGTTCTGTGAACTCTGGCCCCCTAAGACTCCCCAAACTCTAAGCTCCATCTCAACTCCTGGAGTCTTTTGGGGTCTGACAGTTTCCCTTCTCTGTGCTGTAGCCTGGAAACTCAACCATAGGGCTGACCTCTTTTATTTCCTGACTCACAGGTATCACTGTCTTTAGTTCCTGATATCTGGTATTTTCAAAACCATTTTGTATATTTCATCCAATTTTTTGTTATTGCAGTCAGGAGAACAAATCTGATCCTTATTATTCCATCTTGGCCAAAGATGAGAATTTGAATTTAATTCCCCCATTGCTACCCTTCTACACTTCCCATCCTTCAGTCTCTTCACTCTACTGTCTGTGTTTATTGTTACGGTGTAGTAAATTGTGATGACTTTTCCTTTCCTGCACAACTTTTTGTTCTTCCTGGAGTTGCTTTTGTTTGTTTGCTTAGTTTTCTGTGCACCTTTCAATTAGACAAATTCCAGTAGCTGTCTAAGTTTCTCAAGATGTCAGTTCCATCAGATATTCTATCAAATTTATCTTTCTGAAGAAGTCTCTTTCAGAGCCTTGTGCCCTGAAGCAACATGGTCTGGTTGGTGTCTATCACAGGTGCTTAGCCATCCTCTTGGAACCTCCTTTCAGCATCTGGGCATCTCCTTCACTGCTCTTCTGTGTTGGATCTCCTGCATCCCATGTCTTCTCCTTTGTTGGTTTACACTCTAGTTTTGGTAGAGTCTGTCCTTTAGTAGCTTCCTGAGGGAGGAGGGTGTATGGGTGGGAGATTATTTGGAGACCTTGCCAGCCTGCTATTCACTCAGCTGAATATAAAGATCTAGGTTGGAAATTGCTTTCCTTCACATCTTGAGGATATTGCTTTTAGGTTCTAGAATTAACACTGAAGTCTAAGGTCACTCCAAATCCTGTATGGGACCCTCTCCCTTGCCCCAAAGTGTGTAGGATCTTCTCTTTATCTCCAGTATTGTGTTTTGTAATGATTTCCTAATTAAGTAGCTTAGTATGGGTCTGTTTTCAACTTGTGCTGTATGCTCAGTGAACCCTTTTAGTTTGGAAACTTGTACTTCAGGTCTGGGAAGTTTTCTTGTATTATTTTGGTCATCTCTCTCTCTCTCTGTCTCTCTGTCTCTCTGAGCTCCTTTTGTTTAGATATTGGACCTTCTTATACTGATCATCTGGTTTTCTTTTTTTTTTTTTTTTTCCCTCTCCTGTTTGTCATCTTTGTGTCTTTTGTTCTCTGTTGCAGAAGATCTGAACTTTATCCTCCATCCCTTCTATTGTAGTTTTAGCAATTATGATAGCAGTAAATGTCTGTTGATACTATTTTCTCCCATGTGTGACATGGATGAGGTAGACACAAAACTACTAAATTCAACTTTAGTAATAGAAACCTTGGGAGAATGGGTTAGGATTTTTGATTAGGGAATTATCCACATTTCACTAAAAAAACACAAAGGGGCGCCTGGGTGGCTCGGTCGGTTAAGCGTCCGACTTCGGCTCAGGTCACGATCTCACGGTCCGTGAATTCGAGCCCCGCGGTCGGGCTCTGTGCTGACAGCTCAGAGCCTGGAGCCTGTTTCAGATTCTGTGTCTCCCTCTCTCTCTGCCCCTCCCCTGTTCATGCTCTGTCTCTCTCTGTCTCAAAAATAAATAAACGTTTAAAAAAAAAATTAAAAAAAAAAACAAACCAAAAACAAAAACAAAACCTCCTTCCCAAAAGGGCTTATTAACCTGATAAAGTTTCAAGGTTAAGGGTAACAAAAAATTAGATTAAGATAAGTGTGAGAATTTGATAAGGAAAACTTTCTCAGACTGAATTTATTGAGAATTCAGTAGAATGATTTTTTTCATCCATATTAATGGGACTCAGAATTGAGAATCACTATCAGTATAATAAGTAGTCCCATAAACTGATGCTCATGGCTATGATGAGAAGGGCCTTTGAGAGAGTGGTCAGTGTCAGTAATGGGAGAGAACATCTGAGAACAGGACTGTTCTGGCCAGGTCAAACGAATTGGCACAATTACAAGCTTTCTACAGAGCAATGGTATTCAACCCCAGTCTGGATTCATCTGAAGAGGCTTCAAACTACAATGTCTAAGGGGCGCCTGGGTGGCTCATTTGGTTAAGCGTCCACCTCTTGGTTTCAGCTCAGGTCATGATCTCACTGTTCATGAGTTCAAGCCCCACATCAGGCTCCACGTTGACAGCACAGAGCCTGCCTGGGATTCCCTCTCTTCCTCTCTCTCTGCCCCTCCTCTGTTCTCTCTGTCTCTCAAAATAAATAAACTTAAAAAAAAAAAAAAAAAAAAAAAAAAGATACGCCTCAGGGGTGCCTGGGTGGCGCAGTCAGTCATTTAAGTATCTGACTCTTGATTTCAGCTCAGGTCATGATCTGACTGTTGTGAAATTGAGCCCTGGATTAGGCTCCACATGCTGAGTGTGGAGCCTGCTTAAGATTCTCTCCCTCCCTCTCCTTCTGCCCCTCCCCTGCTTGCGTGTGCACTTGTGCGCTGTCTCTCTCTCTCTCTCTCTCTCTCTCTCTCAAAAAAAAAAAAAAATGACACCTCAGTCTCACCTAGGTCAAGTTGATTAGAATCTCAGTGGGTGGGGTCTACACATTGACACTTTCCTAGCTCCAAGGTGATTTTAATGCATAGCCAGGGCAAAGAGCACCTCCAGAGTTTATTGAAGACCCTTGCTTCTCAGAGTGTGGTCTACTGGACCAAAACATGTGTCACTTGGCAGCTTGTTAGAAATGGAGAATCTTAGGCCCTACCTCATATCCATGGAATCTGTATCTGCAGTTTAACAATATCCCCAGGTGATCTGTATGTGCATTAAAATTTGAGAATCACTACCTCATTTATCCATTCAACAGGTATTTATGAGCGAGCACCTGCCATGGGCCAGACTCTGCTGGGTGGGTTGGGGATGGGTCTGATGAATTTTGTATGTCACCTATTGTGTTTGTAATTTTTTGTTTCCCGATAATATCCTGTTCTTATTTTGAAGATACACTATCTTGTCTCTGAGGGTATATTAATGAGCATTTTTTGGTCTGAAATTTTCTTCTGCATAGTCTGTTTCCCCTTGGTTGCTTTTTTCTGTGTGTTTTGCTCTCTCTCTTCCATGTTAGAGGCTTGTCTTGGGTGTCTGGTAATTTTGTGTTGTCTGCTCTCAACGGAGGATGGGGAACTACAGCACTGAATGGTCTTGTTGATGGAGTTTCTTTGTGTGGTGACCTAGATGGGCCATTTGTTGGGAACTCCTAGTGTTGGTATCTTTATATCTTTCTTGGCCAGGTCAGAGTTGCCAGAAAAGACACTTGTGTCTCCTGCCAAGATGTGGAAGCCTGGCTCCATGTTCCAGGAGCAAGTCGAGAAGGGGATTGGGATCTCAACATCCATGCATGCTTTCCTTGTTTGGGATGTAGCACCTGCCTGCTGCTCCCTCCCACCCCCCTGCCATCTTCCATGAAGCCCACTGTGCCAGTCTCAAGATGTTCCATTTATCCACTGTAGGGAAATCCCTGTTTTTTGCAGGGTGGTAAAGGGACAGTCACTCAGTGGCTCTGTATTGGGGAAGGAGTATGGCGGTGCTGGTGGTGGGGTCTTACTGCTTCTTAAATAGCTTTTAAATAATCCTCTATTTTTTAGCACTTCCCTCTCTCACCTCTTCTTGTAGGGGTTTCTGGGGCTTCAAATTCCCAGGCCATTTGAGGATTCTGTGGGATCAGTCAGGTGCTTCTCACCTTGGGAGTTGTGACTTTTTTTTTTAGGTTCTGCTCCCAGTTGTCACTGGCCCATCATCTGCTTTCCAGCTTGTTGTGGTTGTTTCCTCTGCCATTCAAAAAATTTCTCTTGAGGGGCACCTGGGTGGCTCAGTTGGTTAAACATCCAACTTCGGCTCGGGTCATGCTCTTGTGGTTTGTGGGTTTGAGCCCCATGTCAGGCTCTGTGCTGATAATTCAGAGACTGCTTCAGATCCTCTCTCCTCTGCTCAGATCCTCTCTGCCCCTCCCCTGCTCATTTTTGTGCTGTCTCTCTCAAAAATAAATAAATATTTTTAAAAAAATTCTCTTTAGAAAAATAAATTCTCTTTAAAAATGTAGTTTTGGAGGGGTTTTGAGAAGGAATGGAATTATGTGCATGTGTGCAATTTACTGGTTTTTTTCCTGGAACTTCTGTCCCCTCTTTAAACTTCCTCATAGAATCCATGAATTCATTCAATGTCCAGTATATATTTAATGAATAGGACTATAACTCTGCCCTCCGTGGGCTCGCATCATTGAGCCACGAAATTTAGTGTGCATTTGTATATGGACTGAATCCTGGCTTCAGCTCTTACTCTCTGCATGACCTTGGTCACTTCTTCAAAACGTCAATTTCTTCATCTGTAAAACGGGGATAATGTAGAGTAATAAGGGGAAGTTTTTAATCAGTTAGTGAAGATAAAGCTTTTAAAGGACTGCATGTAGGGATCCCTGACTGGCTCAGTTGGTAGAGTGTGCAACTCTTTGATCTTGGTGTTGTGAGCTCAAGTCCCACATTGGGCTTAGAACTCACTAAAAAAAATAAAAGTAAATAGATAAAAAAACATTGCTTTCTATTAAAAAAAATAAAAGAACCTGCACATAGTGTCTTCTTGAGGACCCAAAACATAACTTCCCTTTCCTATTTCCCCAAAACCCTAACACAGGGTGAGCACATAGAAGGTGCATGGTGAGTGACTGAGGCGGGGTTTGGAGTGAGTTTTGGCTTGGTCTCTTCCTTCAGCAGCTGTATCTCCTGGGAGCCCTGGAGCCAAGGGCCTTAGCTGGGTGTAAGAACAGTGGGCTCTTCCTGTCTCTGCCTGTCTCCTGTATGCTGTGTCTTCTAATAAGGCAAGGCCTCCTCTTCCTGGGTCCTTACGTTTACTAATCCCTGACCTTGGTATGGCTGTTCCTCTGTGTCTACAGTCACCTCCGCTCTGAACTATTGATCTCCCCTAGTTCCTAGGGATCTGTTTCCAAAGATAGCTCCGTAAGTGCCTTGTTTCACAAGTCCCTTCCCCTTTTAGGATCTCAGTTTCTTTATTGCTAAAATGGATAGGCAGGATATAGTGGGAAGGTCGTCCAACATTTCTTTTACTCCTAGGTTCAGTCCCTTTGTCTCCTGGGCCCTGCAGCCTGTCCTTCACTGGGTGTTGCTAGCTCCTGGGGTTCTGGTATGGACATGGTCCAGAGGGGATGAGCAGTCCCTCTTGCAGAATAAATGCTCTACCATTCACAGCTCTGGCTTCTTTCCCCACCCCACCTCCGGGGCTCAACAATAGGCCCCTTCAGCTCTAGGCTCTTGCTGAAGGGGGGGTGGGGTGAGGCCTGAGCCAGCAGGCAGAGGACCAGCCAGGCAGCCTCTGCACAGCCCCAGCCCTAGAAGAGCTCTGGGAGTGGCTGGCTGCTGGGAGCTGTGCTGCATCCTTCCTCCCTTCCCGGGAGTCACTGCATCGCTTGGTGTTGTGATGATGCCTGGGCCAGAGGATTGGCAAGAGGCAGCTCTCTGCAGTGCCCTGCATCCGAGCCCTGGCACCAGGGCGTGCATGGTGTGCATGTGCACAAGACCCAGACAGCTGCCGGAATGTATCCTCTGTCACACATGAGTAGGGTTTTGTTGGTGGGAGGAGTGCTCCAGGAATGTGTTAGGGCTCTCAGTGTCCTGTCTCTGAGTGTCAGGGTTGGCATGCCAATCTTGAGCCGCTGGAGCATGAAACAGCAACTAAATACTTTCAAGATCAAGTTGGTACATGTGGGGAGGTGTTGAGTTCAATGTGGGTCTGGATAGTGGATAGGTTCTGTGTAAAGGTAGATTCTTTCCTTTCTTCTCTGAAAGTCACACCTCCTTTTCTGTTGGAGTCGAAGATGAGGCGTAGTGGGTCCCTGTATCTGATCTGATTCCCTGCTTCTGTGCCCTGCCTTCCCACCCTGTTACTCCCTTGACCCCCATGGTGAGGCTGGGATGCCTGACAAACTGAGCTTCCTTCCCATCTACATTGTTGTATCGCCTACCCCAGCTGTCCCTGCAGTCTAGTGAGAATGCAGCCTTCTGCAGAAGGCCGATTCCTGGCCCTCCCTCTGCATAAGCAACTGACTGGCCTTGTCATCCCTGGTGCTGAAAAGGCTTTGTGGGAGCAAAGTAGCTTACTGGGACTGGAGTGGCTGTAATGAGATTGGCAGCCCCTCTTTCTATGAAGGTGCTTGCTTTTCTGGATTAGAAATACTGGGAGGGAGCAAAGCCTGGGCGGGGGTGGGGTGGGGGAATGAGGCTTATTTCTGATACCCTCTGGAAGTAAAGCAGGCCCCCTTTCTCCAGTGTCCATCTTATGGGTTTGAAGTCTCTTTCAGGAAACTCTTCTTGACCAGATACCTTGCCAGCTTCTGCCTTCAAGTTGATAGATAAAAACAGCTGGTTACTTTACAGGGTACAAACTACAGTAGAGGTGTGTACATAGAATCTCTCAGTAGAATTATATATTGATACAGAATGCTATAAGAACAGTGAGCCTTTAAGGATCAGAGTGTGATGGATAATTTGAAAATTATACATTGATTTTGCCTATTTTCCACATGTACTACACTATAGTTGACTGTTGAACACGTGGGGGCTAGGAGTGCTGACCTCTCACACAGTCTAAAATCTGCATATAACTTTTGACTCCCCAAAAACTGAACTAGTGACAGCCCACGGTTGAGTGGAAAACTTAACCAATAACATAAACAGCACATATTTTACATTTTATATGTATTACGTACTATATTCTTAGAACAAAGTAAACTGGAGAAAAGAAAATGTTGTTATTAAGAAAATCATAAGCGAAAATACATTGTACTGTACCGTATTGAAAAAATTCACACATTAGTGGACCTGCACGATTCAAACCCATGTTGTTCAAGAGTTAACTGTATTGTGTGTTTATACCATTCCTGTTTTCAAATATTATTTTAACGGAATAACATGGGAAGCATGGCAAAAATAACCATTTAGAGGTAGGAAATGGCAATTTACAGAGGAGATGACATGGGTCTTGGGGGATGTGTTGGAATTCATCATGTAGACAAAGAGAAGGACTGTCACAAAGAGAATAGCTCAGAGACATTAAAAATTTTTTAATGAGAAATGTTTTTTTTTTTCTAAAGTTTTCTTTCTTGATTTTTGAGAGAGAGAGAGAGAAAGAAAGAAAGAGAGAGCAAGTGGGAAAGGGGCAGAGAGAGGGAGAAAGAGAGAATCCCAAGCAGGGTCCACACTGTCAGCACAGAGCCCAATATGAGGCTCTAACTCACGAACTGAGATCATGACTTGAGCTGAAATCAAGAGTCAGATACTTAATTGACTGAGCCACCCAGGCACCCTGAAACATTAAGATTCAAGAAGGGAGTGGGGCGCCTGGATGGCTCATCGGTTAAGCGTCCAGCTTCAGCTCAGGGTCATGATCTCAGGGTCTGTGGGTTCAAGCCCTGCATTGGGCTCTGTGCTGACAGCTCAGAGCCTGGAGCCTGTTTGGGATTCTGTGTCTCCCTTTCTCTCTGCCCCCTCCCCCACTGTCTCTGTGTCTCTCTCTGTCTCTCTCAAAAACATTAAAAAAAAAATTAAAGAAGGGAGTGTGTGTAGGGAAGGGCAAGTATTTAATTTGGCTGGAATATGGACATTTGAAGAAAATGATGAGGTATGGAGGTGGACAAATAGGCAAGGGGAGGATCTTGAAGGGCCTTGTATTTGGCTCAATGAGGAGTTACAGAAGGATATAAGCAGGGGAGGGACTTCAGATGACAATAATAGTAATAGGCAGCTGTGTGCCAGGTGCTGTGCTAAGTGTGCTGTTCATTATCTCATTGAATCTGCACTCTGTGAAGGAGGTGCTGCTATTTCTTCCCATTTTACAGGAGAGGAAATTGAGTCTTAGAGGTTAAGGTATTTGCCCCAAAGTTGCTCAAGTACAAAGTGACAGAGCCAAGATTTCAGATCTGGTCTGTCTGACTCTTGATCCTAATGGTATTGATTGGGAGGACTAATGAGGAGGCAGAAACAAGATTTTGTGTCCTGCCCAGTGGGGAAGGTAGGAAGTTATAGTTGCAGGGGGGCCAGGGGTGAGGTTTCTAGCCTGAGTGGCTGGCATTGGCTTGTGATATTTTCAGTTGGGATATAGGAGCATGCCTTAGCTAAGTTGAAGGGGGTGATGATGAGCTCAGTATGGTTATACAGAATTTGTGGTACTTGTGCATCCTCCTGGTGGAGCTGTCCTGTAAATGTCTGTAAATGTGGGCCTAGAGCTTCAGGTGGTCAGAAATAAAGACAGACAGCACATGGTAATTGGAGCCCTGGGGCAGGGGAGGGAGAGGAAGTGACCCCCCAGGGAGCAGAGCGTCCACTGAGAAGAGAAGGAAGGGTGAGTTCAGAAGTCTTGGGGAAATATCAATAGTTAAGGAGGATGGGAAAGAGGCTCCAGGGCTAGACTTGGGGCCTATGGGCCCAGCACCACTAGCAAATATGCCTCAGCTTTGCCTCTCCTCAGAACCACAGCTGCCAAGCTCTCCTGGGAGGGAGGGGGCCCCTGTGTCCTGGAGATGGAGAGGGTGTGGACAGCATGGTGTGTGTCTGAATCACCCCCTCTCTCCATTGGCCCCAGACCAGCCTCCTCCCCAGATCTGTGTGATGTCAGAACTGGGCTGACCTGAAGGTGTGGGGTTGCTTGGTGCAGTTCCCTCTGGGATGAGGTCCCAAGGGGAGCCAGCCTGGCCTTGGTCCAGAAGTTTGGGGCCTGTGTATGGAGGGGTGAGTTGAAGTTGACTGGGCTTTGTGGGGCTGGCATGTGGAGGCAAGATAATCCTCTGGCTGGGAGAGGAACTATAAGCCCCCCCCCCCCGCCGCCTTCCTCCCAATATGTTGTTTACCCTCTAGAGCTTAGAGAAGAGGGAGGGCAGGGGTGGAGAGGGCTGGCTTGGAGGTGAGGTTGGCATATATTCCCAAGAATACGGTAGATTGTTTTAGAAAAATCTCTTGGCCGGAAATTACATGTCATGTCTGCTCCTCAGTGTGGATTTGTCACTTCACTGATGCTGCTGGAGAGGCTGGTGGAGGGGAGTGGACAGCAGAGGCAAGCTGGTTCCTGGCCACTCCCATCTCTCTTTAGAGATATGGGGGCAAGTTGTAGACTACAGGGGTATACATGTAGGGTAGATCCCCCAAGTCCTAAAGGTAGTTTGGATCCTGTGGGAATCTTGGCAGGATGGCATTAGGAAGGGAGGGTAATGGGGGTGGGGGGGGGTGGGGAGGAGATAGGGAGAAAGCAGGAAGGAGGAATAATTTGGATCATACCATTCATCCAGTGAAGGGAAGAATGGATGGGCCTGGCATTTTCATGCTCTTTTTCTCTGACTTTGGGTCAGGACAGCTTCCTGACTTTGGCTGGGTTCTTGCAGCTTCCCACAAAACTGCTATAGCTGCTGTAAGATACCAGGGACTTCTGCCTGGATTAGATCTCCTGCCTGGCAGGGTCATCCCCTACCTCAGCATGCTTCAAGGTGAAGGAACTTGTGAGGAGATTGAGCCTTATAGGAAGTCACCCAGTATCCTCCTGGGGTCCCTTTCCTTAGCCTCAAGGTTGAGTTGGTTGATGGGAGGGCAGGTGTCTCAGCATCTCCCTCCTCCTCTGCCCCAACCCTCCCGGAAGTGGAGGGTGCCCTGAGCTCAGCCCTAAATACCTGGTACTAAGGAGTCAGTGGATGCTTCAGATGCCAGCACAATGAAAGGGTGTGCGTGGGGCGCCTTGAGGCCCTCAGGGCGGGCGGGAGGGAGAGGAGGAGCCTCTGCAGTAGGACTTCCTGATCACTAGGCAATGGCCTCGCCCCAGTGCTGGGTGGCAGAGCCCGGCGTGGGCACGTGTTGGAGCAGCTCCTACGGCGGGGAGTGTGGGCACTCGAGGCACTCTACTGAGGCCAGAGGTCAGCCCCAGCACTGTGCCCTGCCCTGAGCTCCCCTGCGCACAGCCTGTGCAGTCTTGGGGGAGGCTAGGGAGATGTCAAGGCCGGGCTGGGAAGAGGCGTGGGGCAGGGGCGGGCTGTGGTCTCCCTCCTGGTGCCGGAGGCGTGGCTTCTACGACTGGGCAGGTTCTCGGGGCGCTGAGCGAGTGGAGTGCAGTGGAGTGCGGAGTGGAGCGGCAGGGAGTCCGGCAGGTGGGCGCATGCTTGGAGCTTGGTGGAAGCCGGGCGGATTGGGGGGATAGGCTTCAGGCCCCAGTGAACGGAGGGGGCGGTCTCAGGCCGAGTCAGGATGGGGCTCCTTTCCTGTGAGCCTCTTGGGTGGACCTCCTTATGTGGGAGGTCTTGATTCCCCAGGACCTAATTGGTGGCAGTGGAGCTCAGGGATCATGGAGGTAGCCAAGGAGCTGAGGGGAGCTGTGGCCCTGCGGTCAGTGGAGGTGGGGTCGAGGCACCTGGATGTCTCCGGGGGTCAGCAGGTGGTGCTGCAGAGAGGCGAGAGGCGGCGGCTCCTTGGAATGGAGGCTGGGGAAGCGATTGGGGGAGGGGCCGGTCGCAGGCCCGGCATAGGTGACGGCGACCATCCAACCATCCGGGCTCGGCTCCGGCACTGGCCAACCAGCGGTGGATATGAGGCTGTGGGTGGGTATGCTGTGGGGTACGGACCGGCCTTCTCGGTTGAGGCGCTCAAGCAGCCCCTGCCCTCCTTCTGGAGGATGCTGGAGGCCCGGCCCCTCGGGACGCAGGGCAGTGACGCTGCCGCTGCCGGTGCCGCTGGAGGGGCGGGGGCTGCGGGAGGGCTCTGCTCTCCTCCCTGGCTCTAACGCCCGGGAGTTTGGGTGCCATGGGGGAGAGATCTGCATATCAGCGCCTGGCTGGGGGTGAGGAGGGACAGCAGGTAATGGGAGAGGCCTGGGGGATAGCCAGGTAGCTGGGTCCTAGACCCCATCATCTGCCAATGAGCTGAGGGCCCAGCCCTGCTCCGCAGCAGCCTCTCAGGAGTGAGGGGCGTCTGTGCTTCAGGGCCCCAGGACAGATCCTGGGGGCTGAGAGGCTGGGTAATGAGGTGTTTGTGTGTGTATGTGGTGGGTGAGGGGCAAGTCAGTGGTGGGAAATTACTGATGCTGCCACCTGCCTCAGTGTCTCCGGTTTCTCTGGGACCCAGTTAAACTGCCTTTTGGGCTTTCTTCAACACCCGGTGGGAGCACCAGAAGCAGTGCCAGGCTTTGGGTGTAGTCTTTTATGGGCACTGAGTCCTTGTTCCCTGGACATTCCTGCTTACTTTTGAATATGCATATCAAGCGAAATGCCCTTATTTGCTTTAGGAAATATGATCGTTATTCGTGGGGCTGCTTCCCTTCTGCTTGGAGATGAAGCACTTTCTCTCTTGGTCGGCAGAGGGCGATAGCTGACAGGACTAAGGGGGACAGAAAAGGTGGAGGTTGTTTTCCGGGTCTGAGAGAAGGGTCCAAGAAGTGGCCTGAGCTCTGACCAGGCTTTGCTTTTCCTCACAGCCTTTTGCAGCTGGATTGCTGACCAAGTTGCTGAGGCTTGTTCTTACCCAAGGTCTAAGGGAAGAGTCAGGCATGGGGTTCTGAATGATTTGGGACACATCTTTTGGGGGTGGCTAGACTCTTTAATCTGGCCATTCTGATCCAGCAGCCCCCCTTTTGCAGTAGAGGGAGTAATTTTGCTTAAATTGTCCCCTAAAGTCAGGTCCCTGGGGCTCCTTCAGGGTGGTGCCTGGTGGGAAGTAGGCAGTAGGCTTCTCTGAACCAAGGGCATTGTCTGCCAGGGTTTTGGGAAAAGTCATTTCCAGTGTGATCTCAGCCCGGCCTTATCTTGTCTATTAGCTCTGACCCCAGCCTCAGACTGGTGATTCACTGGACCAAGGGGAGGCTATACCTGGCTGGATCCACGAGCTTTGTGTGGTAGATGACACAGGGATGAGGAGGAGGGACTGAGAGCTTGAGAGCTGGCATGTCCCCCAACAGCCACGCCCCCTACCCCTCCACAGGGTTGGACCAGGAAATGGCTGACCTTTCAGGTAACCTCCCTGCTAAGAAGGCTGGGCACTAAGAGAGGCCCTGGAAAGAGAGCCTAAGATGCTAACTCCCCAAAACTCTCACCCAGCTGTCTGCCCCACCATCCAGCTGGGGTTCCCAGAGCTAGTAGCCAGCTGGATAGGGACAAGAGAACAGTGTACAAGAAACGGGCTCTCTGGACATGGCTGCTGATGGGGGGAGGGGTTGCTGAGGGAGCCTGCGAGGACTTCCTGCAGCTGTCAGGTGTGTCTGGGGGCTGTAGTGAGGGGGGTGTAGGAGCAGCTGGTACTCTTGAGGAGGGGCAGAGGGATCATTTGTCAGCTGTAGGAACATGGGGGGCCAATGGGGGCTTGGTGGAGTTTCTCCAGTTCTTTTTAGCTGAGGCTGTTGCCTGTGTTTGGGGGTGCTATACAAGAAACATCCTATAGCCTAGAATCCTATTGCTTTGGAGTGAGGACATCCCAGCAGGGTCTAGGGGCATATTTGTTTGTTTAGAGGGGCTTTGGATCTTAGCTAGCTGGTCTGGGGGAGGAGGCACCCTGGATGTTGTGGGCAGTGCAAGGCAACCCCAGGGGAGGGGGTGGAGATTCCTCACCCCCACAACCCCCCTCGCTCTTGGCTGGACTGCCCCACTCTGGCAGGCTGCCGGCCTCCTATTTCCGTCGGGCACCAGGGTAACAGGGCCACATTAGGGCCTGAGCCAGGAGACGCCCAGCCAAGACTGGGACTGAGAGATGGGGGAGGGTCTCTGAAGGGTCTGCCTGCAGGGCCCAGGAATGTCTGTCTGGGGTCCAGGCCCTCAACTCAGGCTGTGTTCTAGCCCCCACAGCCCCAGACAAGCCCATGTAGGAGCCTGTAGCCCCTCTTTGTACGTTGCTGCTTGATTCACATAGCCCCCACCCTAAAATCCCAAGAGTTGTCTGCAGCTATGGGGGCTGGGGTGGAAGCCAAAGACAGGGGGCCTTGTGTATGGGGAGGCAGGGGGGCCAGCGCGGGTGGCTGGGAGGAAGAGTCCCCTCATTCCCGCCACCCTTTTGGCAGTGATTCAGAAAGGTCCTTTTTCAGCCAGTGTCAGAGCTGCTCAGCAGGGGAGGGAGGGACAAGGGAGGGAGGGCAGTCAGGCGGGGGAGCCAGGGAGTAGGGCTGAGCTGTGACCACTGCACTGAAGAGAAGTCAGAGAAACAGGACAGAGGACCCAGGCTGCAGCCAGCCCAGAGAAGAGCTCACCTCCTGCCAGACTAGCCAGCTGTGGAAACAGCTGTGCAGCAAAGAAAAGGAGCCCACCCTCTTCTTCTGTCCCATTTCCCACTCCTGTTGTGGGATTTGGGGGACTCCTGGAGCAGGTCTTTGGCCAACTTCCCTTCTGGGCAGAACCTTAAATTCAGGAGCTAAAGGCTCTGCTCCCTCATATCTTGGGCCAAAGTCCCAGGGTCCCAGTCAGGGGGTCCAGCTCCGTGGAGATGCCAGCAGCCCGTCGGTTCCCTGGCCTGGAGCTTTCTTTCCCTCTCCTGGCCAGACTACGGCGACGCCTGTACACAGTGAGTGGGGGCTGGGGATGTGGGTAGGACTGACTGGGGACTGGGTCAGCCCCTCAGAGCCAGCACTTCACTGAGGAGCAGAGGACAGGACCGGGAATGGCTGAGGGCTTGATAGGGGTTCTGAGACCAGGGCCTCTCCCCTCAGCTGCTGCATTCTGGTTGGTGAGCATGTTAGCAAAGTGTATGTGGGAAATGTGCGTGTCTGGAGAGTGCCACGCCACACGTCAGACACAGGTGTGGGACTGTGGGTGTGCTGGGGGCCAGGCACACGCACAGCTGAAGACTGTGAGCAGGGTGGGGGGGAAAGCTTCAGAGACAAAGAAACTTGGCGGGGAAGGGGCACTTAGCCAAGGGGAAGGGGCTTATCCAGGGTCACCCTGGTGGTAGAGACAGAACTAAGACCCTGATTGCTTTCTTCTCACTGGGATCCCAGTGTTCTTCCCTGTCCCCCACACACCCCTACGCAGAGCAACCCTGTCCCTGGGGCTGGTGAGCAGGGAGGGGAGTGTCCAGCTGAGCAGGGAGATCTGTTAGCTGGTGTCTCAGGGAAAAGGAACATGCCAGACTGTGCTTTCTGCACAGCTTCTGCACAAGTCCTGACCACCCAGGGCATGGCTTTGAGCAGTTGCCCCCAGAGGAGGGTGGGAGTGGGGAGTCTAGAACCCTGAGACTTGGAGACTGGGCAAGAAGAGGAGGGAGACATCAAACTGCTTGCCCTGCTGGCAGGCCACATCGTGGGGCATGTAGTGGGTGCAATTGCTTTGCTCCAGGGACAGGGTAGTGATGGTGGAAGTGCTGGCTGGCCCTGCCTGGCCAGGCTGCGGAGAGACACAGCCTAGGTCAGTGATTTTCACAGTGCACCTTTGGGACCTTTTTCTGGAAAGCAGTAGTGCCCTGCCCTCTTCACGTCCATGCACTCCCTTGTGTGTAACAAATGTTTTTGTTGAGGATAAGTGAGTTAATACAGCTAAACGCTTAGAACTGTGCCTGGCATATAATAAGTGTAGTTGAAATGTTAGAGTTATTTTTATAGTTCTTCTTAAATAAAAATAATAAAAATATAACTTTTTTACTGTGTGTGTGTAGTCAGTCAACACGATGTCACCTGTAGTATAAAGGAGAAATAAAAGGAAAGTGATGATAGCATTTCATGTATTCTGGTATGTCTGTGCACTCTGACGTGATGAGGTAGTCAGTGCTAACACCTCTAGGAGGACCACTGTGGAGGCAGCGTCTACAAGTGCTGACCGAGAGTGGGGTTTGGAAATAATAAGGGCAGGTTGCCTTCAGTGACATTTTTCTGATTAGTGAACAACTTTTGCTAAGTTCTGAACAAAGCAAAGGTCAGTGTTCCCTCATTTTACACCATAGTTCTGTTCTAGGAAGATTCAGTGTGTATTAAAAACCAAAAAATACATTTTTGCTCATGTTAAGATGGAATTCGATTCTAGGTTCAGATGTTTATAAACCAGTTTTTCACCCGCACGAATTAAGTTGTGTGGGATTTGGGACAATGTGTGAGACTCCCCTGCACATTACAGGATAACTTACATTCTTGTCCCCCAGTCACCCACTAAATGCCACTAGTGGCCCCCCAACATCCAAGAATGTCCCCTAGGAGGCTGCACAGACCTCATGGGAACCATCTAGGTAAAGGGTCACAGCTTGAAGTTTAAAACCCCCCCTCTGGCCCAGCTGCCTTGGTGGAAGAGCCAGGGTTTGAACTGAGGGCTTCTCATTCCCGTTTGTCACTCTTTGCATTGCCCTGAGCTGCCTCGGAAGCTCTGATGTCCTGCTGCTAGGCTGGCAACACCGCTGGGAACTGTGGGGGCAGGAGGCTCATGCTCCTCCTGGGCTGCAAGCGCCGGCTTCTCTTGGTGAGCCTGTGTTGAGAGCTGGAGGCCAAGGCCACCTCTGACTTGTGGGGTGTTGAGGGGCAGCTGGCCTTTTCCTTCTTGTGGGTTTTCCTCCGTGGGGATTGAACACAAGTCAGGGGCCGGCCTGGACAAGCTCTCAGCTCTGTTGGGTCTTACTTGGACAAGGATGGGCTTGGTGTCCGGTGGGCCAGGCTGCTTTGTGTTATGGGTGCCCTGTCCTCTTTCTCTGGACCGCACAGAGTGTAGGTCAGAGGTCACTCACTGGTGGCCTATTGGCTGATTATAGCCTGCACATGTGTTTTGCTTGGCTTGCACAGCATGTGTGTGTGTGTGTGTGTGTGTGTGTGTATTTCAAACTTGAATTAGTCGATATAATTAATAAGTCAAGAGAAAGATGTAATGTTAAGTGAAAACAAGGAACAGAATGGTGTGGGTAATGGGTAAATGTGTGTGTGTGTGGGCGAAACAAAGTCTGGAAGGATGTGTAAAAGTCATTTATGGCAGCTGGTTTTGGGGACAGGGGGCTAGGTGGCTGTGCAGTATGGCAGGGAATGAGACTTTATGGCTCCTGTGTGCTTTTTGAATATCTTACCATGTGCATATATTACCTTTTCAGAAAGAATTTTAGTGGTCAGATTTCACATATAGATTCAGATTTCCAGTATTTCTTGAAAAAATTAAAAGCTTTGATGACATTGGGCAGTAGTCTATGGTGACAACTGTTGATGGAGCTAAGCAAGGCTGCCTCTTTGAGCTGGCATCTGAAAGCTGACCCCAGCCAGCCTTTGCCTGCCTCTTGTCTTCCACTCACTGTGGTTCTAAGGGCACTTGAGTGGTCTGTGGGATGGTGAGGGGACAGCCTCTGGTGGTGTCAGGCATTGGGTGAAACTTAGCTAGAGCTCATCTAGTCCACAGTGCTTTCTTTCCCTGGGGTCCACCAGGTCCAAGGAGCCTATGGATAGGTCTCAAGGGACCCTGCACCCCCCCTCCAATTGTTTTTTTTTTCTATTTTTTTAATGTTTATTTATTTTTGAGAGAGAGAGACAATGTGTGAGTGGGGGGAGGGGCAGAGAGAGGGAGACACAAAATCCGAAGCAGGCTCCAGGCTCTGAGCTGTCTGCACAGAGCCAGACATAGGGCTTGAACTCATGAACCGCGAGATCATGACCTAGCTGAAGTCGGATGCTTAATTGACTGAGGGGAGGCACCCCTCCCCCACCAATTGTTTTTTAAAATATTTTAAAAATATTTTTTAAGTAATCTCTACAATACAAAACCCTGAGATCAAGAGTTGCATGTTCGACTGATTGAGCTAGTCAGGCACCCCACCCCCCAATTTCTTAATGGAAACTTCATGAGTAAGAATGTGTATGTTTTCTTGGAAACATAATCGATAGTTTTCATTGTTCTCAAAGGGCTTGTGACTCTCTGAAAGCAGAGAGGTTGATCTCATATCACTCAGCCACAGATCACAGAGTTTGGGCTTAAGACCCTGACTCCAGGGCCTGGGCTGTATTCCAGTTGCCCTAATTCTACCCTTGTTGCTGGCAGGAAGAGGGGCACAGGAGTATAGGCCATTCTGTACACTTGTTTTGGGGAGCAAGAACATGGTTTGAGTCCTTCCCTTGAAGCAGTTTAGTAGAATGTGGGTGAGCCTAGGACACTCAGGACAGGGTCCCCTGCCACCTCCCTGTACCCCTTGGTCCCTGAGCCATTCTTCCCTCCCCACAGAGGCTGGGGAGCAGCAGCATGCAGCCTGAGGAGGGCACGGGCTGGCTGCTGGAGCTGCTGTCCGAGGTGCAGCTACAACAGTACTTCCTGCGGCTCCGCGATGACCTCAATGTTACCCGCCTGTCCCATTTTGAGTATGTCAAGAATGAGGACCTGGAGAAGATTGGCATGGGCCGGCCTGGTAGGTGGGGATATTGGCCTTGCTTGTTGCTTCCCCACTGACCGTTTACCTCCTCTATCCTCAGGATTGCCAGTTGGAAGAGCCCTCCTCCTTATTCCATGGGGTGGCATAGCTGAGAACTCTCGCTGCATCAGTAGATGCTGCACGCAGTGAGTGCATGAGAACAGTTAGCAGTTGTAAAGGTAAACTGGAGTGTGAGGAGAATGAAGTCATACTTAAAGCTCTGGATTCTCAGGATTGAAAAAATACTGCTTTTGGTTTGTTCAGACGTTTGTAGGATGTATTTCCTCCATCTCCTCCTCCTTTATAAACATGGCATTGAGTCTGCTCTGTTCACCATTCTGAACATCAGAGGGGTCAATGTCCAGAGATCTGTATGGAGAAGAGAAGATTAAAAACCCTCAGATGATTTGCAAATTTTCTCTTAATCTGTCTCTTTTTCTCTCTCCCTCGCAAAGATCTGCTTTAAATTGAACTCATTCTGTCTCTTTCCCATGCACAAAAATATGCTCTATAAGTTTTTATCCTAAAAGTAGTGATCATAGCATCTAGAAGCCATGGTATTCCTTGTAGAGCATTAGAAACTTATTAGTATATTCAACTTAAAATAGCTGAATAAGTAATAATGTGCTAAATTAGACACTGACATAGACTACTTTGGGATTGGATAGTTGGTATCTGATGCTAGTAACAATAAAATTTTACGGGAGAAAAACACAAAATTGGGTAAATCCTACACATTGCCTTTTTTTCCCCTTTGAGGGTTGGAAAAAGACCACTGCTGTTCAATTTTGGTGGTTAAACACCTCCATCTAGTTTGAGAACCACTGCCTAGAAGTGGAATGCTATGACCATCTGGCTAACTATGGCCCCTGGTTGGTTAGAATGGTCTGTTTCCTTGGTGTCATTGTGCTGGGCAGTATCTAGTGGTGGGCCCACCCCAGGGGGACCAAGGAAGCATGCAAGTGGGGGCCCTGGGGGCTGTGAACTACCTTAACAGCATTTGATTCCCCTTTTTTCTCTGCAGGACAGCGGCGATTGTGGGAGGCTGTGAAGAGGAGAAAGGCCATGTGCAAACGCAAGTCTTGGATGAGCAAGGTGTGTGAATGAGGAACAAGATGGGGTGGGCAGCCTTGCAGGCCCAGCTCTGATGTTAGTCCTAGGAAACTCCCCCATTCCCAGGCAGGTATGATCTTGTATTTTGTACAGACCTCCCTCCTCCAAGGTCTTACCGGGCAGGGTACTTGTAGGACCACCCAGCTAAGTGTCTGTCTCCACCAGAGATGGCACGTGAGTAGCCTGTGTGCGGCGATGGCTTTACCTCCCCTCCCGCTGTGCAGTGGCGCTGGGTGTGGAGCAGGCACCCGTTGACAAGTGCGCCGTAACTTGAGCCCTTGCTTAGTCTGAATGTTGGGGCCAGTGTCCAGGACAGAGTGGTGGGGACTGTCTGGACCTAGCACATCTTTGCCTTGCTTCCCTCCCCCGCCCCCTGCCCTCCCTAGTCTGCAGAGGGTTTCTCTGGTCATCTGGCCCTGCTGACCACTTCCTTCCCCACAATCTGCCCCCTTTTCCCTTTGCCCTAATTTGGGTCTGTGGAGTGGTGAGTCCCTGGTCTGACTCAGTGGAACTTTGCCCATTGTCTGGAAGACAATGCGAGAGGAAGTGAACCAGCCAGGGGCCTTCCCTCCCCACTTCTGGCCTCAGGGCTGGGATGGGGGGTGGGCAGGGCAGAACAGCTGGACTAGGATTGGGCAGCAGAGATTTCCTGGCTGCGATCTGGCAAAGGGGCTGTCTCTTGGGAGCCTGTGGCCTTTTCTGGGGACACTGTCCTGGTCCCTTGCCCAGGTTTTAGGGAAGGATGAGTTTGTCGGGCGGGTGAAGGTAGGAGGGAGGAGCTGTGCGGTGTGCCAGGGTTTGGGGATCTTGGACCACCATGCAGGAGGTCTTCAGGTCAGTCAGCGAACCTCTCCAGACTTGAGGCATGTCTTCAGTAAAACCGTGGTGGTGGCACTTGTGCCCAGCTCCCCTCACGGGGCGGCGGAAAAGGTCCCTGGAGATAAAGGCTGTGAAGGGCCTTGTTAGCTGAACACTGCTTACAAACATAAGAGATTTCAGTTACTAGGATGAAGGACGGAGCAGTGGCTAGAAGAGGCTCTCAGATTGGAAATGCGCCTACCCCATACGGACAAGGTTCTGCCAGCCTTTGAGGGGCAGGGGCCCAACTGGACAGAGTCTGCAGCCTGAGGCCAAGGCTTTGGAAGCCCCAGTCAGACTATTGGGGCCAACTGTGCTACTCAGGGTCTCCTTCCTCCTGTCCCTTGACCTTTGACCCCTTCCCTCCACATCCCAGGTCACAGAGTCACCTCCAGTCTTCGTTTCCCAGCTCTCAGCTCTAGCTCCTCCAGAAGCCCAGCTGTCTTCCCAGGCCTTTCCCCAGCAAGACCTTGCTTCATCTGCACATACCCCCCCACCCCCACCCCGCACACATTCACGGTCCAACCTCAGGCTCAAATTATCCTCTCCCCTGGCAGGATGAAGGGCAGTCAGCTCCCCAGGGAGGGTGGAGACAGACAGCGCCAAATGGGCAACCCAGAGAAGGGGCCAAGGCTAAAAATGGACAGGGAGGTGTTTGTGGAGGGCCCCTCAGGCTCCTGCCCATCTGCTCTGGTTAGGGGCCCGAGTCTGTGCTGGGTAGGGGGATAGGGAGGGACAGGTGGTGCACAAGATGGGTCTGGAGTGGCTTTAGGCTGTCCCTGACCCTACAGCTGGGTGTGGGGCTATGGCAGTCATGAGCTACATGCCTGTCAGTCCATTTCTGGCACATACTCTGAGGCCACACTGAGACTGTGGGTTCCTGTTTGAGGGTGTGATCTGGAGGTGGGGGGTGGGTGGGCCTCCAGCCAGGCTGCCCCCTGGCAGTTTGGCAAAGCCAGGACCTCTCTCGAGGCCTAGCCCAGGATCCTGTGGGCCGGACTGAGTGACTGGCTCTGGGACCTCAGAGTTCCATCTGGCCCCTGGCTGCCTTCAAACAGGTGTTCAGTGGAAAGCGACTGGAGGCTGAGTTCCCTCCTCATCACTCTCAGAGCACCTTCCGGAAGACCTCGCCCACTCCAGGGGGCCCAGCAGGGGAGGGGCCCTTGCAGAGCCTCACGTGCCTCATTGGGGAGAAGGACCTGCATCTCTTCGAGAAGCTAGGAGATGGCTCCTTTGGCGTGGTGCGCAGGGGCGAGTGGGACGCCCCCTCGGGGAAGACGGTAAGCTTTCTGGGTCATGTGGGGCGTGCCAGAGGGACAGGCCTCTAAGAGACTCTGGCAGAGTCCATCCCCACTCTCCCTCCACCCTGGCCTTCCCCGACTCTACCCTCTGAGGCAGATCTTTCCCCTCTGCTGGGATGGTGGTGTGTGTGGCTGGGCACAGATCAGAAAGGGGCTTCCTCTGGACTACATGCTCAGGTTTAATTAGACACCTCTGTTTCTTTTTTCAATTATGAAAATAATTTACTTACTGTAAAAGTTTGAAAACTTTTTAAAAAATAAGAAAAAGCAATTGTTTGTAATCCCCTCACTCAGGGGAAGCAGAGTTAGCATTTCTGCTTTTTTTCACCCCAGGTATTTTGGTGAATTTGGTGAAGATACAAATTTTGAATGCAACTTTTAAAACCTTGCCTTTTCATCTTGGTATTCTAAACATTTTCCCCAGAAAGATAGGTAGCATGTATACAATAAAGCACATAGTTCTTGAGTGGACAGCTTAGTGAATTTTTGCATATGCACGGACCTATGTGACCACTGCCCAGATCATGATTAAGAGCAGTTCCAGCACCCAGAAGGCTCCCTCCTGCCTCTTCTACTGAGTATCCTCTTTATCCAAGGGAAGCACTATTCTGATTTCTGTCACTATAGATTAGTTTCTTGTCATTATATTTACAGCATTTTCCTTCCACACCAAAAACATTTTAATATTCCATCTTATTACAAGATTTTAATATTCTGTCATCATACTGATCATCTCTTATTTTATGGTTGCTGTTTAATCTGGACGTTCCCCCAGGAAGGAGAGGCCCAAGGGAGGGCTGCCCTCTCCCAGCCAACCCACAGACACCTGTGACATACATGCTCATCCATCCAGATGAGCAGATCTGAGGCAGGGATATTTGGGCTGAGTTGGAGGGAGGGACAGTTTGGCTCAGAGTGTTGGGGCCTGGGACCTGTCCTGACTTCTGCTCCCCACTCTGGGCAGGTGAGTGTGGCTGTGAAGTGCCTGAAGCCTGATGTGCTAAGCCAGCCAGAGGCCATGGATGACTTTATCCGGGAGGTTAATGCCATGCATTCCCTGGACCATCGAAACCTCATTCGTCTTTATGGTGTGGTCCTCACGCCGCCCATGAAGATGGTGAGTGCTGTGGGCAGAGGGCAAGGTGCTCAAGCAGGGTCTCTGGGCCCCCCAGATCTGCCCCTCCTCCTGCCTGTGTGGTGGTTACTCCCTCCATCCTGACAAAGATGCTTTGGTCCCCCACCTGATGTGGCAGACTGGCTCCTAGGGGGCCCAGCCTGGTACTGTGTCCGCTGGAGCCCATGTCTTTGGATTTTGTTTGTGCTCATTGACAGAGAGTCGCACTCACAGGAGGGACTGGCCCTAGGGTTTATTTTTTATTTTTTATTTTTATTATTATTATTTTTTTTAGAGTTTCGTTTTTAGAAATTCTAATCTGAGCCTCTGTGGGTTGCTTCTCTCGGGCCTCAGGTTCCCACGTTACCTGGAGGGAGAGGCTTGGGAAGCTGTAGAACTCTCAGAGATCCCCCGAGGGCAGGCCAGGAAGGAGCATCCAGCTTGGGGCACCGAGGGAGGGGCAAGGCTCAGCCACGCTTATTCCTCCTGCCTCCTCCGTGGCCTCAGGTGACAGAGCTGGCGCCGCTGGGATCGTTGTTGGACCGGCTGCGCAAGCACCAGGGCCACTTCCTCCTGGGAACTCTGAGCCGCTACGCCGTGCAGGTGGCTGAGGGCATGGGCTACCTAGAGTCCAAGCGCTTTATTCACCGTGACCTGGCTGCCCGAAATCTGCTGTTGGCCACCCGTGACCTGGTCAAGATTGGGGACTTCGGGTTGATGCGTGCACTACCCCAGAATGACGACCACTATGTCATGCAAGAGCATCGCAAGGTGCCCTTTGCCTGGTGAGGGACAGGTGCTGCCAGCTCACAGGGCCTGGACCCCGTCCTACCCCTCTTGGTCCCTGTGTACCCGGGCCTCAGAGTTTCCAGGCCTTCTGTAACCACAACAGCCTTTGTCTTCTCTGGGTCTGGGATGCCCTTCTTGTGCGCAGTCCATTCACTCATTCATCCAGGAATTCTCTGGGCCCATGTACCAGGTACTGTGGTGCATGGGGATAAGTGCTGCGGGAGTTCAAAAAGGCATCCTATAGGACTCCGTATTAAGCCTCTGAAATACCAGAAGTTCGCCAGGCAGACTGGTTGGCAAGTATGTTTCAGGTAGAGCTAACTGCAGGCAGGGCCAGACCATACTGGGCCTTGTAGACTGACCAGGGATGTTTACCTGCACACTGAGGTGCTACCTGGCCCTACCCTAGCTCCTATGTGAACTCATCCTGTGCTGACATCATCGTGGTCCACTGGCTTTGGAGGCACCCAGAGGAGTGTAGTCTCCTTGTTTTGGGGCGGGAGGAGTAGATCTAGTTCTTGCCAGAGCACCCTTCTCACCCAGGATGCATGGTCACCCTAACTAATAACTGATTTTATATGTAGAGTGAGCATACATTTCAGATTACGTTATGCCTGTTGTTCTGGAGTAATTAGTAGCACCCCCTTCACACCCAAGCATCCTGGTTTGGGTAGTAAATTATAAGGTCCCCTTATCATAGCACTGTGAAATAAGCAGATTATTGTTACTCGCATTTCACAGATGAGGACCGTGAGGCTTTAGAGATCTTGAGTGACTGTCCCTGGGTCCCACCCCCTTTGAGTGGCAGGGCCAGCTCTCCAGTCCCGGGAGAGAGTCTTTGATACTCCATTCGGTCAGCTTCCCCGTCGCTCTGTACCTCACCCCACCCTGGAATACCCCTTTGCTGGCCTCACTGCAGTGACATTTCTCTTCCTCACCTAAAAGGGAGTCCCAGAGGGAGTGTGTGATGTTTGGGTGAAGTGAGTGTAACTATTTCCACCCGTTTTGGTTCTTCCCCAGACCCTATCCAAATTTCCCACCCACACCTTCCTGCTGAAATGACCCAAATCCCAGGATCCTGCCCCAAATCCGGAAATTGTCATCCTCCCACCACAATTAGAAAACAGCCTGAGATCTTATCCCCTCACCAACTCCTGTAGCCTCTGACCTCCTGGCTTCCCTGACCTGGGAATTTCACCCTCTTCCTACCCCAGGCTTCATGTGAATAAAGACATGAACATAGATGATTTTCTCCATCTGTGCACCCCATAGTCAACATGTCCTGTCCCTGTTCACTTTGCACGTGTCCCAGTATCTGCTGTTGAGCCTGGCACACAGGGTAACAACACGTTTGTTGAATGAATATGTTCTGTCCATTGGGCTGATGTGGGTGGGTGTGCTCTGAGGGGCCTTCTTTTTGACCCCTGCCTCTGCCAGGTGTGCTCCCGAGAGCCTGAAGACACGTACCTTCTCCCATGCCAGTGACACCTGGATGTTTGGGGTAACATTGTGGGAGATGTTCACCTATGGCCAGGAGCCCTGGATTGGCCTCAATGGCAGTCAGGTGAGTGGCTGGAGATGTGCTCCCTACAGGATGGGTGGGGGTTGATTTGATTCCTGGTTCCCAACCTGGCCCTGTTGGAACTAGCTCTTATTTGCTGGAGTTCCTGTCCCCCTTGCCCCGTGTCTGCATGACCTCTCAAATAGTTGAGCAAAGAGAAGAGCCTCCAGTGGTCAGGAGAGGGGCAGACTGGGGCTTGCTCACATTCTTTTCCCTTGTAATAGCCACCTATCCAGAGGCCCCAGCCAGGGGATAAGGGTCAGAGGCCCAGGGATAGGCTCCTGGAGACAGACCTTTTCTTTGGGGTGCAGGCATGGCAGCCCACAGCTCCAGTTGTTCCATGGGCTGGAGGGAAGGTGGGAAGTGAAGAGCTGGGTGCTCTGCTTGTGCTCAAACTGCACCACCCCACCGCCAGATTCTGCATAAGATTGACAAGGAGGGGGAACGTCTGCCGCGGCCTGAGGACTGCCCACAGGATATCTACAATGTCATGGTTCAGTGCTGGGCTCACAAGCCAGAGGACAGACCCACCTTTGTGGCCCTGCGGGACTTCCTGCTGGAGGTGAGGGCTGGTCCGCCCATGGGGGCTGAGGTATCCCAGCAGGGGTCAGTCCCAGGGTGGGCAGTGACGGGTCTCCGCCCCCAGGCCCAGCCCACTGACATGAGGGCGCTTCAGGACTTTGAGGAGCCAGACAAGCTGCACATCCAGATGAATGACGTCATCACTGTCATCGAGGGAAGGTAGGGAGCGTGAGGCTGCGCCTACACTGCCTTGAAGGGTGCAGGGTGGAGGGGCCTGCTGGCTGAGAGCTCTTCTGCCTCCAAGGTTCCCATGGCAACACAGGCTGTGGGGAGCCTGAGCTGTGCAGTAAGGGGAGGACAGGCCCGGGTCCAGTCTTGAGTGCCTGGGGTTAAGTACCAGATGCTGCTGCTAAGAGGGATTTTCCCTGCCTAGCACCACCCTTTCACGAAACCTTTTCCCACTCGGCTCCAGCCCTGGCTGTGTGGGTCAGAGCCAAACTGCCGATATGGTGAGGCGAAGGAAGTGGCTCAGCCTTGGCCCTGGGGCCACAACTAGGGACTCTGGAACTCCTGAACATTCCTCTCATCCTGTCTTTCTTCCCTTCCCACCTCCTCCCAGGACAGGGACTCTAGACTACCTGGCTGGGTACCTGTCAGAACCCCAAAGCAGCCCCACCCTCTTCCTGGCAGCCTCTGCCCTCCCACTGAGCCCCACTGTCGCCTCCTGGGGCTCCCCTCCATTTTCTGCTGGGCTGCCCACCTGGGCTCCTTTGTCCCCAGTCCCCATTCCTTACCCGCCCCTGCCCAGACACCTGGGACACACGTCTCTGCCTCCAGGCAGCATCTCCTGAGTCATGTCTCCTACCTGTAGCCCCCATTCAAGCCCTTCTGCTAAGGAGGCCCTACCCACCACTCACCCCACCCTCTGTTATCTGATCCCCAGGGCTGCCGAGGAACTGGTTGGGGCAGGGCGGGGTCGAGGTGCCTTTGGGGTAGGGGGTGAGCATGGAGGACCAGGAAGAGGAGCAAGGCAGAGGAAATCCCCTGTGCTCCCAGCTCCTCTGACTCAGATCCAGGCAGGGATGAGGACAGGGTTCGCTTCCTACAGAGCCCTTTCTACCTGGGCTTCAGGTCTGGGGGTCTGGGGCCTTTCGTTCATTCAGTCTGTGCCTCATGGGGTGTTGGTGAGAGGGGAGAGCTTCTGCGTTTGGTCAGAATGATAGCGTAGGCCCTGGAGCCCAAGCTGGTTGTGGAGGAACATGACCTACCCTCACTGTGGCCCCAGCACCTCTTCCCCAGGCCAGGGCTTGCCTAGCCTTTGGGCCCAGTCTGAGAATGTGAATGACAAACCAACAAGTTGTGGGGGTGAAGTTTGGGGAGTTGGTGGTAAACGAAAGCAGAAAGCTTTTAGATGGAGAGAGGCTCAGGGGACAGGAAGGAAGACAGTCTGTGGGTTTGGGGCTGAGGAGCCAGACAAGGGACTGGGGAGCATTCCAGAAATAGGAAGATTAGGGTGAGGGCCTGTCTAGAGGGGCATGGCAGGGTGTTAATTCAGAAGTCTGGACCTATATCCATTCCTACCTACAAGAGCAGGAGGACCTTGAACCTGACCCATCTTGTGCACCGTAGCCCTCAGGTCTTTACCTCCCCCATCCCTTGCTCTCAGTGGGGACCCAGTGGTCCCCAGCGGGTGACTCAGTTGCTTCTTGTGTTCCTGGGGTGTGTGTCTCTGGAGCTGGCACCCTGGGTTACCACCAGAGCTAGGCGGGCAACAGGTGGGGCCCCAGGGGAGCCGCTCCTCTTGGGAGGCACTGTGGTCGTGCCCTGCCCTGCCCTTGCGTCACAGCCTCCAGTTGGCCTGGGCTGCTGGCTCCGCAGCTGCCTGCCAGTGTGGGCTTGCTGGGCTCCTCCTCCAGGGCCATGGCCGACTTGGACCACAGCGCCTGCTCTTGGTTCCTGGAGCTGCTCAGGAGGTGGGAGGTGAGGGGCAGGAGGCCACAACAGCTGGTGAGGCTTTGGGGGTAGGCCTGTATGCGGATGGTACCAGAGCTTTAACTCGTCCCCCCTGTTTTTTCAGTGCCCAGATGTCTCTATGTTTGTTTGGCTGACTCTGTCTCCATGTCTCCTAGTGGAGGGGCTCTCTGTTCGTGTGTGTCTTTTTGGGTCTGGGCTTGTACGTGTGGGTCTCTGTTTCTGTGTCTCCTCTTAGCCTGGCTCTCTGCTCTGTTTCTGCTCATCTGTCAGCCTTGGACTCCTCTTGCGGAAGCTGTGCCAGTGTTTGTTTCCAAGTGGAGTCTGAGAGCCCCCTTGTCCCTGGCTCTGATTGGTTCTGTAGGCTCAGTGTTTCTCGGGGTAGCAGGCGGTGGGCAGAGACAGGACACCTAGATGTTTTGCTGAGCCTGTGAGGTACTGTCTAGATGGAAGGACAAATGATGACTTGGGTCTTTTCCATGGGTTCTTACTTGGAAATTAGGATGGCTGGCAGCTGTTTCATGTTCCATTTTTATAGATCTAGAGAAGGGAGACAGAGGTTTTGAAGTCCATCTTCTGGGCCTTGGCCTGGTCTGGCCTGGTCCCTGGAGCCTCTGCTCCCAGTGGTAGGTAGGGGAGGGGGATGCAAGGGCCTAGGCTGTCTCTCAAAACCAGGGGCTGCCTGGGTCTCTCAGAGAGAAGTGAGTGGGGTGGGGTTTTGAGCAGAATATTCAAGCAACATTTATCAGCCATTTCTGGACTACTTTAGACCAGGAGTGGGACAGAGGTCTGAGATTTCCAGAAGCTGGTCCCAAATAGAGCAGGGCTTGTTCTCAGCTCAGGCCTTGGCTTCCCAGGTGCCACTCCACTTTGTACTTGTCCCAGGATACTGACAGGTATCAGGAAATAGAGAGTTCGTGCTGGAGGTGCTGGCCCCTTCTCCTGTTCCCCCAGGGACTTCTGTCCTCACTGCAGTGTCTGCCCATGGTAGGCCTAGCCCTCCCATTGCTATGGAGACTCTGGCCTGTTCAAGGAGGGGGAGCGGGTGTGGCCAGTGCAGGAGGGTGGGGAGGGCGGCCTCAGTCCTCTCTGAGCTGCTGGTACTTCTGCCCTACTGATTCTCAGAGGGGCACAGGTAGGCAGCACGATATAGCATTGGCCATCTCAAGACTTACATTTGAGCCTTGTCGAGAGGATGCTGCTTCCGAGGGTGTCTGTCTTACACTTGCCCTGCCCTCCAGCTCCCCTCCCCTAGTAGCACAGATCTTTTGGGAAGTGATGTCGGGACTCCCAGCAGTCCTGGAGGCTCTTGCCTCGGCCATACCTATAATAAAGGGAGGTGGGTTGGCATCTCTCACTCTCAGAAGTGGGTCCAAAGGAGCCCCTGTGTGTTTGGCTGTGCTGGCAAAAGGAAGGGGGTGGAGGGAGTGACCTGCCAGTCTGGCCTTGCTCAGGGTCGACACAGGGAAGACAGGGTCACAGGGTGGAACTGGCCTTGGACATGCTTCCATCCTACTTTGAACTATCTCTCTGCCTCGGTTACCTCTCTCACCCAGGTTAATGAGCACCTCTGAAGAGGTGTGGAGAGCAGAGTCCAATGTCCAGCCTGGGGTTGGTGTTTAGAAGGTCTGTAAAGGGGTACGCAGAACCCAGGGAGCCGTTGGGTGCAGGGGTGGGGCTGGGCAGAGAGCAGCAGGGGGTCCCCTGGTGTCAGGCATCCCTCTTCACCCTGCTTCATGGGAGGCTCTCGACCTCAGCCAGTCCTTGGGACTGGGGTGCTAGGGGACGTTCTCTTCTCAGAACAGCCCTGCTGTTTTCCGATGGGCTTTGTCCCTTCCTGGGTGTTGTCCTCTCTTCTTGCTTCCTTTCCTGCCCTTCCCACCCTAGGGCAGGGTGTAATCACAGGGCTGCTGTGTCTGGTGGTAGGCTGGTCAGCGGCCCTGTTTATGGGGAGGCTGGGCTCCCAGCCCTCTGCCGCCCCACCTCTTGGCTTCCCAAGCACTGCTGTGCTCATGGGGTTTGACTTGTGATCTCCAGAGCAGGCTGATTGAGGTCGTGCTGCCCCAACGGGCCATGTCACCTCATGGAGGAGGGTCCAGGAGCTCAGCCTCCATCTGCCCTTGGTCCCTGTGGTCTGGCTCCAGTTTGGAGGAGACCTTGATGCTCCTGGCTGCCCAGGTGGGTGTTGACTGGGTGTGTGCATGTGTCCACCACAGCGGCATGAGGCTGCACTACCTCTGCCTTAGCTCAGATTCTGCCCATGTCATCTGGTGTGAGCGATCCTAGTGGCAGACAAAGGAGCTGCATCCTGCCACTTGAAGTGTGCAGGAGGGCACCATCCTACCCCAACCCCCACCCCAGGCTCAGGCTTAGGCTACGTCAGTAGAGGTTCTGTGTCTGAGATCAGAGTGGGGGGGGGGGGGTGGTCCCACAGTCCAGCCGCACTGGGAGGCTGGGTCCCCTTATAGACCCCTTATTTAAGACAAGAGTAGAACTCCCCAGGAGATGACCGGGGTTAAGGGCACAGGTCCCACAGCCCTGCCTAGAGGTGGTGGAAGACACTGGAGATACAAAAACTGGTGATGGGAAGGCGTGGGTTGCTTGCAGTGCTTCCAAATTCACAAGGGGCTGCATGCAGGAGACAGAGTGTGGTTGGGGGGCTTGGCTCCAAGCCCAGTGCTAAGGCCATGGTGTTCCCTTGGCCCCTGCAGCTCAGGATGCCCGGGAACTGGGCTGAATAGCAAGGTCAGGTGGCCAGAGGGTAGGGGTACAGGCCTTGCCAGGGAGGAGGGAGGCAAGGCAGATTTATAGGAAGGGTGGTAGCTGGAGACTAACAGCCAAATTTGAATCCTGAGTCTGCTATGATCTGTCTGAGAACTGTAGGCAAGTCCTGTCACTTATTTGTAACCTATCTGCTTATTTGTAAACTGTCGGAAAAGGTTGTCTGACCCACCTAAGTGTCTTAGGGTAAGGTGTGTATAAACAGACAGGCCCTGTACTGGGAGAGTGACAGGTCGTGGGGCAGGCAGGCTGATGACAGACCAGCCTGGTCTCAGAGCCATAGCCCTTGGGTCCCCTCCTGCCAAGATAGTCAGATATATTCTGGCTGGAGAGAGCTTGGAATGAAAAGGGTCCCACTTCCTGGGGCCACCTCACACACCCTGGTGTTCACCATGTCATCTCTGTTGAGCAGGGCTGAGAATTACTGGTGGCGTGGACAGAACACCCGGACACTGTGTGTGGGACCCTTTCCTCGCAACGTGGTGACCTCCGTGGCTGGCCTTTCAGCCCAGGACATCAGCCAACCCCTGCAGAATAGCTTCATCCACACGGGACATGGCGACAGTGACCCCCGCCACTGCTGGGGCTTCCCTGACAAGATTGATGAGTGAGTGCATTTGTGGGGGTGGGGGTCACCTGTGGCTCCAGAGTCAGCAGCTCCTCCCTGGGCATGCAGGCTCTCACTGCCAAGGTCCTTGTCACAACAATAGGGCAGAGGGTCTCTTATTGCCTGAAAGCTGTTCCCTGTAGGCAGAACTGAGGTTAGGAGCTTCAGAGGATAGAGGCACACTTCTGTTTGGTGGAACCCCCCCCCAGAACACCAACCTTAGGAACATGGACTTGAGAACAGCCTCTGGAATGAGTTCAGCAGGAGGGTTTCTGTCATGCCCCCTAGTGTTTGTGTAGAGTCTGGGAGATGGAGCCTGCTGGGTCAAGCCCTGGGGTGTGCACAGGTGCCAGGGGGTGAGCTGGGGGCCCAGAGAAAGAGCTCCCTGTGGGGAAAGCCCAGGAGGAAGGTTAGGCAACACCCCCCGCCCCTGCGTGCTCACTCTCTACCTGGCAGGGGGTTCAGTCTCCTTTAAGTGAAAGGATGAGGTCACTGGGGACCTGTCCTCTGCGGAGGACACAGAGGAGAAGAATTAGTCACTTCCTGGGTGCCCTACCCCAGCGAGCCACCTGGCAGCTCCTCAGCCCAGGCTTCATGCCTCTCTGCTGGCCCCAGGAGGCTTCGAGGCAGCCCTTTCTCCTCTGACTTCTCCTGACATTCGGTTCTGCCCTGAGAGGCACAATGAAGCAGGCCTGCCCTCTTGCCCCCACACACCAGAACCCGAAGCCCTGGGAGAGCAGCTGGTGTGAGCCAGCACGGGCCTGTGGGAATTGGGGCGAGGTGTGTAGACGCCCTCCAGAAGGTGGCCCGGCACCCTCTGCCCTGCTCCTGGTGTGCTGCGGCCAGCCCAGCCCCATTCCTCCAGGCTTTCATCAGCTCAGTGACTAAGTCCCAAGGCCTGACAGTCAGCACAGGGTTTGAGAGGGTGAATCGGGAGCAAGGCAAGTGGCCCAGCCCCTCTCCCACCTGGCAGCGGGGCAGAAGGGTGCCTCCTACGGACCCCGACAGGGGAGCGGGCCTGGCAGGACAGAAGAGAGTGTGCCAGCAGGTGGCTGCTAGACGTGGGTTGGGGTGCCATGGCGGTCATGGAGGGCCAGCTCTGCTTTTGTAGGGTATTATTGGAGCCCCTTCAGTCCAAACCTTTCACCCTGCAGTCAGTTCTGTCTTTGCCCTCTCTCCATGACACCCTCCCTGAGTACGGTCTTCGGGGAATCGCACGTCCTGTGCTCCAGACCCAAGTCTGTGCGGGGCTTGGGCAAGATGGTCCCCTACATGCACTCAGGGTTTTGTTCTCTGCCTGACCCCGGGCATCTCCTCCTGAGGTTCCCCACGACCGTCACCACTCCACACCCTTCCCCCAGCCCCCACCCTCTGACCCGGTTCTCTCCCCACAGACTGTACCTGGGAAACCCCATGGACCCTCCTGACCTGCTGAGCGTGGAACTGAGCACCTCCCGACCCACCCAACATCTAGGAAGGGTGAAAAGTAAGAGCCTGGCTCCCCAGTGCCCCCTAGTTCATCAGCTGCCCAGGAAAAGGCACTGTCTTGTGCAGGCACTCTGAGCTGGCTGTTCTGGCTCTGGGACAGTTGGGCCAGGGCTGCCGGGGGACAGCTGTGACCCGGCTCCGGCTGGGTGTGGGGTGGAAGATGAGAAGCAGCTGTATCCGCCGAGGTGGGCATCCTCGGCCGTCCTGTGTTGGCCTGCCCACCTCAGCTTCCCTCCTCCCTCCTTCCCGCTGTGCTCAGATCCTGGCTTTCCTCACCCCCCGCCTAATCCTGCTGTCCTCTCCCAAGCCAAAACCACCCCACGGGCTTCATGTTGGCCAGGAGCCTCATCCATCTCCCGGATCCTGTGCCTGTTGTTCCGGAACCCGTTTTTCCCCATCCTGCCACCCCATTGCTTCCCATTGCTCTTGGGTGTGTATGTCCACTCACTCCTATTCACTGCCCTCTCTCTGTCTCTCTCCACACTCTGCCCTCTTGTCTGGCTGTCTTCCCTCCCCCGTCCTCTGTCTCTCCCGCTCTGTCCCTTCTACTCTCCTCCGCATGGCCTTTCTTGCAGGGGAGCCTCCACCTCGCCCACCTCAGCCTGCCATCTTCGCTCAGAGTAAGTGGGGCTGCTCTCGATGCCTTGGCCCCTGCCCCTGCCCCCTCTCTCCTCTCATTCCTCCTCTCCTTCTGAAAGGTACAGAGCCCTGGTGGGCTGGCCGGGCGGGAGGGGAGGTGGGATGTGTGCTGTGAGCTCGTGCCGCTGACCTGGCCCAGCATGCCTGCCTCTCCCCCGCCTTGCAAACACCTGGGCTCCTGGAGCAATTGTGTGGTCCTGGTCCCCCCACTCCACCGTCACCTGGCCCTGCTCCACTCCCTTTGGGGCCTGCAGAGGCTGTGTCTGGGCTTTCGTGGTGGCTAGTCAGGAGCTCTGTGCTCTTCCAAGGACAGCTCCTGTTGCCCTTAATGGTGGAGGATTGCCCATAGCCCGCTGCCTGCACTAGTGGTGTGCTGTGTGCCATAACGGAGTGGCGACAAGGAATTACCAACCAGGCCCAGGAGCCCGGAATACCTGGGGTCTTGTGTGTTGGGGTATTAGGCAGGTAGGTGTGGGGTGTTGCTTGCTCTAGCTGAGATGGAGGCAGGGGCTCATTAGCCTGTGTGGAGAGCTCATGGTGTCCAGAGCAGGTCCTGTCCTCCCGTGTGAATAGGGTTGGTGTGCCTTGAGAATTTTGGCAGCTGAGGGCTAACCTCTGGGGGCATTAGGAGTGGGGAGTTGGTGGAAGACACTTGTCTTTCTTCCCATCCCCCTGACACTGCCTTCTCGTTAGGATCTCCCTCTCTATCCTAGAGCCAACCTACGACCCAGTGAGTGAGGACCAGGACCCTCTGTCCAGCGACTTCAAGAGGCTGGGCCTCCGGAAACCAGGCCTGACCCGTGGGCTGTGGCTGGCGAAGCCCTCAGCTCGGGTGCCGGGCACCAAGGCAGGGCGTGGCGGCGGGAGCGAGGTCACACTCATTGACTTCGGCGAGGAGCCTGTCGTCCCCGCCCCCCGGCCCTGTGCACCCTCACTGGCACAGCTGGCTATGGATGCCTGCTCCTTGCTGGACAAGACTCCACCGCAGAGCCCCACTCGGGCACTGCCCCGGCCCCTGCATCCCACACCTGTGGTGGACTGGGATGCCCGCCCGCTGCCCCCGCCTCCTGCCTATGACGATGTGGCCCAGGATGAGGACGACTTTGAAGTCTGCTCCATCAACAGCACCCTGGTGGCTGCAGGGGTCTGTGCTGGGCCCAGCCAGGGTGAAACCAATTATGCCTTTGTGCCTGAGCAGGCGCAGCTCCTCCCTCCCCTGGAGGACAATTTGTTCCTCCCACCCCAGGGTGGGAGCAAGCCGCCCAGCTCGGCCCAGACCGCACAGATCTTCCAGGCGCTGCAGCAGGAGTGCATGCGGCAGCTGCGGGTCCCGGCTGGCTCCCTGGTCCCTTCACCTGGCCCAGCCCCAGCGGGTGAGGACAAGCCCCAGGTGCCCCCCCGGGTGCCCATCCCCCCGAGGCCCACTCGCCCACGTGGTGAGCTGTCTCCAGCCCCCTCAGGTGAGGAGGAGATAGGGCGGTGGCCTGGACCTGCCTCCCCTCCCCGGGTGCCTCCCCGGGAGCCCCTGTCCCCTCAAGGCTCGAGGACCCCTAGCCCCCTGGTACCACCTGGAAGCTCCCCACTGCCACCCCGGCTCTCAAGCTCACCTGGGAAGACCATGCCCACCACCCAGAGCTTTGCCTCAGACCCCAAGTATGCTACACCACAAGTGATCCAGGCACCCGGCCCACGGGCTGGTCCCTGCATCCTACCCATCGTCCGTGATGGCAAGAAGGTCAGCAACACCCACTATTACCTGCTGCCCGAGCGCCCACCCTACCTGGAACGCTACCAGCGCTTCCTGCGTGAGGCCCAAAGCCCTGAAGAGCCAGCCCCCTTGCCTGTGCCCCTGCTGCTGCCCCCACCCAGCACCCCAGCCCCTGCCGCCCCCACTGCCACTGTTCGACCAATGCCCCAGGCTGCCCCAGACCCCAAGGCCAACTTCTCCACCAACAACAGTAACCCAGGGGTCCGGCCACCAGCCCTGAGGGCCACTGCACGGCTGCCACAGAGGGGCTGCCCTGGGGACGGGCCAGAGGCTGGACGACCAACAGACAAGATCCAGATGGTGAGTACCGGGCCTGGCCGCTGGTTGGAGGGGCAGGGGCCCAAGGGCCCGGGAGGAATGGGCCCAAGTGGTGCTGATGGGTAGGTGGGTGGGTGTGCCCAGCTGCAGGCCATGGTGCATGGGGTGACCACAGAGGAGTGCCAGGCGGCCCTGCAGAGTCACAGCTGGAGCGTGCAGAGGGCTGCCCAGTATCTGAAGGTACCACCACCTCCTGCCCACTCTGGCTTTCAGGGACCCTGAAGACTGGTTCTGCCGCTCTCACCTCCTTTTGCCCCTCCCTACCATCCTGCCTCTGGCTCTCCTCTGCCCCTACCCCTACCCTTCAGCCCCAGTGTGTCCCATGGCACCACCCTCTGCTCCTCAGGTGGAGCAGCTCTTTGGGTTGGGTCTGCGGCCGCGAAGCGAGTGCCACAAGGTGCTGGAGATGTGTGACTGGAACCTGGAGCAGGCAGGCTGCCACCTCCTGGGCTCCTGCGGCCCCGCCCACCACAAGTGAGTGAGCCCCTCGGGGAGCATACCCTGCTAGAAGAGAGCCCCACGCCTCGAGCGGGGCCAGGAGACACAGGGCTGCCCAGCTGGGAGGAGGGAAGGCAGCCCCCACCCTGGGATGCAGGCAGTTCTGGGTGAAAACAGTTTCTCCTCAGTGCATTTAGACTTTGTAGCCACTTGGTGCAAAAGAACTAATAAGTAAAGAGAGGGCACTGGAGCCTCTCCCCTTGTGGAGGCTTGCTTCCTAACCCTACACAGCACCCTTGAACCTGCATCAGGGAGCAGCAGTTTAGGGCTCAGTGATTTCAATATATTTCTCACCTCTCCATTTCGTATTTCAGTTTACAGTTTTAATGCCATTTTAATGGAATGCTTAACCAAAAGTAATCCCATTACTTTCCTGTTAAAAATGTATATGTGGACATGTAATAAATGATACAAATGATCTGTAGTATAAATGTAAATATATACATCATAAATGAGCATTGTATCAAGTCAGAGGTAGAGATATGGGTAGATCCCAGCATTGTCCTCGGAGGGACGCTGGTGGGTGGGGGGTTTTGGAGCTGGTGGGCCCTGGCAGCAGATAGCTGGAATTAGAGCCCAGCCTTCTGCTCAGGGACGGAGTCAGCTTGGGCATGTTTCCCGACCTCTCCATCCTCATCTGTAAAACGTGTACTAATGAGGGCCTGGCTGGCTCGGTAGAGAGTACGATCTCGGGGTCGTGAGTTTTAGCTCCACATTGGGAGTAGAGATAACTTAGGGGGGAAAAATCTGTACAAATGACAGTATCTACCTCATAGAAATGACTAGAAGAAACGAGGGATGCATCTGTCAAACCACACAGCAAGTGTCTGGCACATGGGACACCATCACCGAGTGTCAGCTGTTAACTTGTGGTGATTCTTACTAATTTGCATCCAAAGAAACTTAGGCTTTACCGTGCCTATTGCCCTCTGATAGTCTAATACTCAGTAGTGCTGTTCTCTCTTTTTTTTTAATTAAAGAGAAAAAGGCATCCCAGGATGATAAGTTCCAAAATCATTGCTGACTTTTCAACCGATTAGCCCACCATCAAGAGGCCCTCTTGTGCCCACGCACTCTAGACACTCTGTTGAATCAGCCCCTGTATTGATAGAGGGGCTTTCTCGTTGTTTCCTGTCCTTTAGGCGCTGAGATGTCTGAAGAGCCAGAGGGTCTGCCCTGAAGGAATCACTTGAGCCTGTCCATCTGACAAGGGTGGGGAGAAGACCTGCCCAGGCCTGGAGGACCTGCTGCCACTTGCCGTGGCAGAGCAAAGCCAAGGCAGCAAGAGACTGGGAGCCCCGCCTTGCTGTCCCTCCCTCACCCAGTGCTGTCCCTGCAACTTTGGATCAGCTCTTGGTGCCCTTGGCCAAGGGGTGGGAAGGAACCCCATGAAGGCAGGTCTGGTGGCCGCCTCAGCAGGCCCTGCAGCTGACCTGCTTCTGGCTCCAGCCCTGGTTGGGCCTGTGGCCGGAGTGTGTTTCCATGCTCTGCCAGTGGGGAAGCAGGGCTTGACTCGTGCAGGGAGGATGTGTTGGCCACACAGAAAGGTGGACCAGCACCCAGCAAGCCCTCCCAGGGTAGGGCCCTTCTCCAGGGATCCCCTGGAGGGCAGTTAGGGTGTCGGAGAGAATGTGACTTGTGGCCTCACCATGGATATGTTATGGGACTAGGCTGGTCTCAGGATCTTGTGCCTGGAAATAGCCCTGAGTGGCTCAGGAAGCAGAGCGAGGGTGCCAGATTGTTCTCTGGCAGGGACCAGGGCCCAAGGCCCCAGGGTTGGAAGGAGACCAAGGGGGCAGCTGCCCTGGAGGGATACCAGTGCTTCCTCTTTGACCCAGCTCCTCCCCTGTGCTGTTCTGTGTTTTCCTACCAGCCTGTGTCGCCAAAGTTGCTGCCCCAGCTATGGATACCTGCTTCTTCCAGAGAAATAAAGTTAGTTTCTATTTTATGTTACTTACTTGTGACTGCCTGTTTCTTTGACTCTTGGTCAGCAGCCTGAGGCCGCGGGGCTTCCCAGGCCACCACCATCTGTCCAGGGTGGCAGTCATCCTGGTGCCACCTGTGGACAGAGGGAGGAAGTGCGGGCCCCGGGTGACCCTGGCAGAGGGGCAGAGCCCCTGCTGATGTAGTCACTGACTCTGTCTCCATGGTTTTGCTCAAGAGTTCTATAAGGCCATATATACTGCAGGAGAGAGCATGTACGATAACTCACCTAGTTAGAGCTAAGCCAGAACCTTTAGTAATGGAGGAAAGCTTCAATATGTATTTTGTTTTTCTGAATATTTCATATGGTTCAAAATTCAAAAGGTGTTGAAGAGTCCTCAGTGAAGTCTACTGCCCCAGCCGCCACCTCCCCTCCCCAGAGGCTGCCTTCTTGTCTGGTTTTTTCACAGTACATTCTGAAGGGTTCCATGGCCATACTGAAAGAGTGTCCCCATTCTTGTTCAGGGGTGCCTGGGTGTGTGGATGTTCCATAGTCTGCTTAACCAGGCCCCTTGGGCTGTTTCCAGTCCTTTGCAATTATAACCGTTGATGCAATAAATGGCGTATATGGATTATTTTGCACCTGCAGGTCAGTCTGAAGGATGAGTTCCCAGGAGTGGAACTCCTGAGTCCAAGAGTATGTGCAGTAGTGATGGGTGTTGCTGAATTGCTCTCCACGGAGGAGCTCATTCCAGCAGCCACGGCCACCAGCGTGTGAGAGCTCTCTCCATGTGTCCCAGAGCTTTCTGATTTTGGCCAGTGAAATGGGTTTCTGTAGTTTTTGCATTTCCCCAATAGGTGAATAAACATTATAAAAAGTGATTTGGGCCATTTATATTTCCTTTTCTGTCAGCTGCCTATTAATACCCTTGGCCCATTTAAATTTTTTTTTTTAATGTTTGCTTATTTTTGAGAGAGAGAGAGAGAGAGAGCATGAGCAGGGGAGGGGCAGAAGGAGAGGGAGACACAGAATCCGAAGGAGGCTCCAGGCTCTGAGCTGTCAGCACAGAGCCTGACGCGGGGCTCAAACTCACAAACCGCGAGATCATGACCTGAGCAGAAGTCAGATGCTTAACTGAGCCACCCAGGCACCCCTGGCCCATTCTACAAAGTAAGTGATTAGTCTGTTACTGGTTCTTAGGAAATGACTAGATGAAGGGAATTAGCTCTTTGAGCTTTACCATGTGATCTGAACTTTAGGAAGACAGCTAAATCATGAGAGGGGAAGCTGATGGTTTAGTTTATTAAAAACAACACAAAGGCCATTGAGGATGGGCCTGGGTGCTATGTGTTTGCTGTTCCAGGCTTGACTGCTTGGTGGGCCCTCAGGCCTGGGAGGTCTGGGCCTTCAGATCCAGACATGTTCTGAATACCCTGTGTACTAAGTTAAGAATTCAATTATATTTTACTACAACTTAAAAATATTTAGTCAAGAGGTGCCTGGGTGGCTCAGTCAGTTAAGCTTCTGACTCTTGCTTTCAGTTCAGGTCATGATCACGCAGTTCGTGAGATTGAGCCCCATATTGGGCTCTGCACGGACAGCTGACAGCATGGAACGTGCTTGGGATTCTCTCTCTCTCCCTCTCTCTCTGCCCCTCCTCAGCATGCACTCTGTCTCAAAATAAGCATTTTTTAAAAAATAAAAATATTTAAAATATATCACCCAAAAGAAAACATTAGTATGGTTAACTTTGGACTTTGCTGTTAGACCTGGATTCCATTCTCAGTTCTGTTTGATCTTGGAGAAGTTACTTAACCTTTCTCAGCCTATATAATCTGGGGGACAGTAATCCTTGCTTTTTAGAATGGTGGTGTGGATTAAATGAGATTGCACAGGTAAAGTATTTTGCCTAGTGCATGGGCCATGATACGTACCCAATAAACTATAATCATTCTATGTTTTATTTTTTCATGTTGCTACTATCAATCAATAGCTTACATTACACACTGACCACATCTCTTTGCGTGCAATTGTTTTCTCTTCCCATTTCCCCTTAATTTCACTTTATTTTTTTGAAATAATTTTCTTTTGCTATAAAGTCATTCCTTTTTTATAGATCATGGACATTTAAAAAAAATTTTTTTTTTTAACGTTTATTTATTTTTGAGACAGAGAGAGACAGAGAATGAACAGGGGAGGGGCAGAGAGAGAGGGAGACACAGAATCTGAAACAGGCTCCAGGCTCTGAGCTGTCAGCACAGTGCCCGATGCAGGGCTCGAACTCATGGACCGTGAGATCGTGACCTGAGCCGAAGTCGGATGCTTAACCGACCAAGCCACCCAGGCGCCCTGATCATGGACATTTTCAACTCCCATTTTTTTTTAATGCTGTTTTTTGGTAAATGATGGCAGAGCTAGTACATTTTAGATATTTTGCAAGGGTGACACCAAAGGATCTGGGGCTCCTCAGAGGATTGGGAAACCCCATGTACTTTTCTTGCCAGATACATAGCCCCTAAATCCTAGGGGCTTCCTGCTGTTTTTCTCACTTCTAACCAGCCTGCCAGTTCTTAACGAGCATCTCCTGGGTTTGTTGAAAAGATCTTAAAGGAGGATGTTGAAAAAGCTGGTCCAGGTTCGTTTGCCAACAAGGAGAATCAATAAATCAGCAAAAATTCCCTGGGTATCTTACTGAGTCAAGCCCTGAAGAGGGAATACAAGCTGAACAGTCTATCCACAGGACTGTGACATTATAGCAAGGTGATAAGTGCTCTAAGATCATAATGTGCCCCATGCCTTGGGAGCAAAGGAGGTGGCTCCCTGGAGTAGGTGACCTTGTGCTGACTTGATGGGGAAGAATAGGCATATGTCAGGAAGGTGAGGGGGCGTGCAAATATTGCAGGTGGAGGGACTTGTGTAAATGCTCAAGTTTGGTAAGGCTGGAGGCCATCCTTTGGTTGTGTATTTGGGATGAGTTGGAGGTAGCTTTTATGTGATCCTGATTCTGGTGGAGTGAGGCAGTCCTGGATCGTGCAGCCGCTGGTGTGATACCCGGAGGCCTTTTGACCATGTAGATGAGGGGAGACAGCAGAGAATAAGCAGAGCAACGTAAGTCTATGTTTTTAAGAAGAGAGCTCTGCTTAAAAGTGGCTCACTGCTCCACTTTAACCATGGGTGGAGGAAAGATCTAGTAGATGTGTCTCACTGCACACTGGGAACACAAATGTGTTCTTAATTTGAAGCAAATAAATTTTACAGAAATTTGACCTTGGGGAATGGAACGACCTCCAACTCTGGAATCCTTGACTAGAGCAGGGGTTCCCAAAGGCCAAGCCAGAGCCAGTGGTGGTCTCGGGTCAAGTTTTGGTCTGAGTTGAAATGGTAAGAATATGAACCATATAACAGTTTTTCTTAAAAGGTATTCAAGTTCAAAGTCTGCCTTTGTTCTGAGATTTTTGTCTTCCTGCATTTTTGGTATTGAAATGGCTATTTTTGTCTGGTGATGATAGTGATACTGGCAGGTGACAGATTTGTCCCCCTGCCCTTATGTGGTGATGCTATATCAGCACACACTCTCCAGCAATTATTGTAAGGATCCCTGAAATCTAGCCTCAGAACCGCGGGACAAAAGTGCTTTTGTGTTACGCAGCACCACCTATTGGCCAGAGAAGACATTGCAGTCAGGCTAAATTTCAGATGACAGAGAGAGAAGATTGTGTGAAAGTCATTGCCCAATAAATACATTAAATCCAAAAGCTGCTGGCCCAGGTCCATGGGTGCTAAAAGGCACTTGTCCCAGGGAAGCTGGGAGGGGAGGTAACTGGTTCTTCCACCATCTGGAGCCAAATGGAGGCCAGCTAGGATTTAATGGCGGGAAAAGGGACTGGGTCTGAAGACCGCCCCTAAACCTAGGAAAGAAACCTAGGTTCTTCCTAGGAAGAAGCCTGGGAAAGAAACCAAGGGGCTCCCTGAGGGGATGCTGTGGGCTGAGGAAGTGCATGCAGTCATTCACCAATGAAAAGTCCTGGGATGACACAAGTGCCCTTTGGGAAGCCCCAGCCACTACTATATATATATATATATATATATATATATATTTTTTTTTTTTTTTTTTTTAATGTTTTTATGATTGCCACACATGCTCATTGTTCATGGAACATTCAGAAAAGCACTGTGAGAAAATTAAAATTACCCAGAAAGGCACTTGGAATTTTGTTATATTTTCTTCGAGTTTCTTTCCTGTGCGTGTATGTTGTGTGTATTACAGTTTCATAAAGGCCATCCTGCTTATACTGTTTTGTAACCCCTTTTTACTTAATATTTTATACCACAGGCAGTGTTCTATATCTTGAAACTCATTTTCTCAAGGGACATTAAAACACAGCATAGTTTTCATTCTATAGAAATGCAGACATTGTTATTTAACACCTTGTTAACATTTTTGTTTTGCAACAAATTATTTTAACAAATACTGCTAAATGACTTTTCAGAAAGATTTGTCTCTTTTATTAAAACAAAGTATATGTGTTATTAAAGAGAGGACTTGTATTTTGGAGATAACGTTTTAAAATATTTCTGAATGAAGTCATCTGTTGAGGAAATGGATGGTTGGAGGAAATGGGACACGGGTTGATAATTGTTGAAGCTGATGATGGAGTAGGAGGGCTTATTGTAGTCCTCAAGATGAGGGATGTTCCTTTCCACAATAAAAAGCTCAGCAAAAATGCACACGTTCTCCAGCTAGGGACATTCCCACTGGTCCAGCCGTCTTCTCCGAAGTCGCCCCTTGGAGGTTTCTTTGTTTCCGTTGACACAAGGCAGACCTCAGGGATGCGTAACTTCCACCTTTGTGGCTCTGGCACAGAGTGTTCAGAACCTCCTTCTCTTGCTAGCTTTTGCAAGGTAGAGTCAAGGTGGAGTTTTACAAACCACAGAGCCAAATCCTGAGGGAAATATCTCCAGTCCTGTCACCAGCCTTGTCACAGACCCCATCCCGTGTGTTCACCCTTTATCCTGAGGCCTTGCTACTAAAAGGGCTGCACGAGGTCCATCCACATCAGCATCACCTGGGAACCTGTTAGAAATGCAGAACCTGAGCCCTATCCTGGACCTACTGAACTAGAATCTTTGTTCTACCAAGATTCCCAGGAGGGGCACAGAAACGGTCAAGTGTGTGACGCCTTCAACTAAGGCAGCCCTGCTCTAATCCCAAAGAGCTGGTGGGCCTTGGGAGGCCCCGCCTGGCTGCCAGGAGCCCCTGGTCCCCGTAGGCAGGGCTGTGCTACCTGTGCCCCCTCCCATGACCCATCACCCAGCCTACCTGCCCTTTTTTGAATAAATAATTCACTTAAAACTATATGCAAGGAATTTAGTTGCCAAGTATTATCGTAAATAATTGGAAACCATCAAAATGTACCATCATAAGGGATTGGTTAAATATAACTGTTTCATCCACAGAATGGGAAATAGCACCACAAATCAAAGAATCCTTAAAAAGACCATTTGATTAATAATATTAAAATCAATTATTTTGAGATATGAGATTGTGGCTTTTTTTTAACTTCTACATTATGTTCTGCAAAATGGCTTCCTATTACAGTTTTTTTTTTCAGTTATTTTGGTGGTAAAATACACATACCATAAAACTTACGCTTTTTTTTTTTTAACTAGCTCATCCTAATGAGCATGAAGTGGTATCTCGTGGTTTTGATTTGTATTTCCCTAATGATTAGTGATGTGGACATCTTTTCCTGTGCTTGTTGCTTATTTGTCTCTCTTCCATTTTTTAATTGGGTTGTTTGGATTTTGTTGTCCTAATTGCCCTTTTGCCAGACGCCATGACCTGTGCCCCATCTCTCACCATCTGGTTTCACTGGCCTTGGGAATACTGCTTTCTGCCTTTCTCCTCTCTGCAAGCACGTGACGTAGGCTTGGTTATCCCTCCATACGCACAAGCACCTTCTGTCGTGGCTGTTCCTTTTTTTGAGGGAATTATCAGCCTGTTCTTGGAGGAGCAGCACCATGCATGTGTCTCTCGGAGTCCCCATATCTAGCCTGGATCTACACCTGTCCAGAGACCGCTCGCAGTCCTGCTGATGGTCTCCAGCCCTTGTGAAATGCCACCGCCCCCACGGCTGCCCCACCGTCCTCACGGCTGTCTGTCCCAGCCCCTCTAAGGTCGGCTGCTCTTGTGCACGCGTGCGTGGCCAGCAGCTGCCCAGTGGTTGTTCACGGCGGTCCTGCCTAGCTGCGAGCTGCCCTCTGGAGCAGTAACTAGGTTCTGTGGGCTCACAGTGAGCGAGGGGCAGGGCCAAGTTAGAAGGAGCAAAGATCAAAAATCACAGAAGCACTCGCGTGGTAGAAAATGGTGCCTGGACCTGGGTTCAGGGAGGCAGGGGAGAGCCCAGAGAAGAGTTGGAAAGGTGGCCTCAGGGATGGTTTTGTCTCTATGATTAGGTTTTAAGCTCCAGAGAGCAGACTTGTATCTTATTCCTCCTTATGTGCTCTAGGAAAGTGTGTCAATTACTTGCTTTCATTGTTTTCCAGGTTAGCATTTCTATTTCATTTCCCTGCCTCACTCCTTCTTCCCTTCCTCTCTTCCTTTCCTCCCTCCCTCCTTCCTCCCCGTTGGAACTGAGTGAGTGGCTTCCTTTGTGTACCTAGGATACATTAATTGTATGACATGAGGTCTGATGGTGGCAAATTGCTGGCTCCCGGTCCCTTTCTCCCCTGCCAGCACTAGGTGGCCATGTGGGGCAGTGAGCACCCCTGTGTCCTGTCAAGGGCAGGCCTTGTTGGCCTGTTGGCTGCCCACCTCTCTCACTTACCTGCTTCCCCTTAGAACCTCAGGAAGGTTCTGGCCATGGAGGTAAGGGAGAGCTGGTCAGAGAAGGATGGCCGAGCTGCAGAAAATCCACATCTGGCCCATGTTTTGGAGGAACGGTTTGGCTGCCGAAAGCCCTGGCGTTCTGAGCGCTATGTCATGTCTGATGGTCACCCTGTTTTCCCTACAGCCCAACCCACAGGTGAGAAGGCTAACAGTTTTCTCCAATCCTCACTTATTTTTGTCTCAGTTGCACAGCTCCCATTTGGAATAATTCTCATTTTCAACTCCTTTATGTCTCTACTAGGTATTTGGAAATTTCAAGGATCAACTATTTCCACATATGTCATCCAACCAACTTATTCAAACAACATTTGCTTGCATTCCTGCCGGAGGTACAGTCAGAAGCAAAACGGGGATAGGCTCCCGGGCTTGGCATTTGCTTAATGCCAGACAAGCTATTGTTCCAGCTACGTCCCCTACCAAAGAAAAGGAGTGGTTTTCTTTTTTTCTTCCCCAATAAAACATTTCCTTCTTTGCCAAAAGGACATTCTCATTTTAGAATTTCTGGAACACCAAAATAAAAAATAATAAAAAAATAAATAAAGTCTTTAGCTCAAGTGTAGTCTGACACTTGAATATACAACCACCATGTAACATCTTGGTTTTGTCTTTTTCTCCCCCCACTGCGTTCACGTTGTGGTACATTCATAAGCACAATCCACTGAGTACATGTGCCACAATGTCCTTCTTAGTCATTCCCCTTTGGGCGGGCATACAAGTACTTCCCATTTTCCTTCTATAGTTCTTATTGCCAAAGCTAACTGTTAAATCTATTACTATTTAATCCACTTCACTCGGTGCTTAGCGTTTCATCTGGTGTATTCCAAAATACACTTACAAAATAATTACCTGTCATGACCTGAGCCGAAATCAAGAGTCAGACGCTTAACAGACTGAGCCACCAGGCACCCCTCATCATGCTATTCTAGCTAAGTATTTATTAAGCACATCTACACCTAAGAACTTTTTTTCCTTGAATGGTACACATTTTGGCAAAAATGAAACCCTTAATGAAACTTCAGGAAGCCTTATTGTACTTAATTCCCCTTAGATATAGACACCTCAGGAAAGTGGATATTTCTGCCCCTGGTTGTATGATCTTAGCCAAGTCCCTGTCCTTCCCTGGGTCCGAAATTCATGGGCCATAAGGGAGCGGGTTGGAGGAGGGCCCTCACCAGCCTGCCAGGCCCAAGATCCAGTGTTCTGTCCCAGGGAGGAGAAGCTGATGCTTTCGCTCTGCCCACTGCACTCCTCACCCTTGTCTCTCTCGTCTTCCCTAAGGGGCCGGGGTCACAGACGGAAGCCCTGGTGAGGCCTCAGGCTGCCATTTCTGTGCAACCTCATTCCGATCTTTTAATCTCTCAGGAGCATCAGTTTCCTCATCTTGAAATGGGAGTGAGCAGTTTTGAAGCTGTACATGTGTCAGGGCTTCTGGCGTGGCAGTGAGGTTTTATTACCCGTTACCTTTTGCTTCTCCCCCACAGCCCAAGCTGGAGGTGAGCCTTAGCTTCCCAGATCCCCTTTTGTGCCTCCCGCTGTGTGCAGGGCATTATGAAGAGAAAGAACCACAGTCCTTTCCTGGTAGGGAGCTTACACGTGGGTGGGGAGGCCGACTCACAGAGGAGGTGAGTAAGCAAACACTTAACGCTAGGCTGGAAGGCACAGCCGAGTTCTGAGACAGGAGCTGGTGTGGATGGGCCAGGAAGTTCTGGGAAGACTCACACATATGTAGGCCACACGATATGCACATATGCACATCAACGGTTCCGGGATCAAAGCCACTTGGTACGATGCTGGCCTTAGTGCCTCTACCCTAGTCTGCCAAATCTGAGGAGCATGAGGCACTGCCTGTGGAACTCCACGGTTTGTGGCCCATTCTGATGTTACACCCCTCCAGTGAATTTTTTATTTAGGTTATTGTATTTTTCACTTCTATAATTTCCATTTGGTTCTTTTCCTTTTTTATTTCTCTCCTGAAATTATCTTTTTATTCAGGTCAAGAGTGTTTGTTGTTATTTCTTAAAACAAATTTTTAAAAAATGTTTATTCATGTTTGAGAGAGAGAGAGTTGGGGAGGTGCAGAGAGAGAAGGAGACACAGAATCCGAAGCAGGCTCCAGGCTCTGAGCTGTCAGCACAGAGCCCGATGTAGGGCTTGAATTCATGATCTGTGAGATCATGACCTGAGCTAAAGTCAGATGCTTAACCAACTGAGCCACCCAGGTGCCTCTGTTTGTTGTTATTTCTTGGAGCATGGTTATAATAGCTGCTTTAAAGCCTCCTAGATAATTCCAACATCTGCCTCATCTTGGGATTGGCATCTCATTACCTTTTTCTCTGGGAGATGTTAAATTTTTTTGGTTCTTTGTATATTGAGTAGTTTTTGATCATGTGTAGACATTGTGAAAATTATGTTCTAAGACTCCAGTCTTGTTTAAAATCTGTGGAGAATGTTGTTTTGTTTGTTTTAGCATGTCCTTGATTTAGGTAGGTTCAGGCCACAAGTTTCCTCGCCTTCTGTAAGCTGTGTGGTTCCAGTGTCATCTGATTTTCAAGTCTTTGCTAGTGCTTCGTAGCGCTGTCTTGATCATCCCACGTACACATCACCTGGTGGCCAGTTTGGGACCTGGGTGGCTGTCTATCCCATAGTTCAGTGCCCAATGCCTTTGGAGTGTTGGTTAGGGTTGGATCCATGCCTGGGCAGCTTGGGGATGGGCCCAGGAATTCAACTACACCTTTATGGGGTTGATTTCTTGAGCCTCCTCCTCTTCACAATCCACTTGGCACTTTTTGGTTCTCACGGACCCCCCTTTCCGGTTCTCTGGCGTGACAGCCAACACTTGAGTTTGCCTGCTCTACCATGCACTTCCCATGACTGCGGCTGCCTCTGACCAAGCAAAGAGAGAATGGAGAGAGAGGGGAAAGCGATGGGGATTTCTCCCATCCTTCTGGGACCGAGCGTCTGGTCAGAGAGAAGAGTCCCCTCCCTTGGAGCTTTAGTTGCCTATTCAGCTGTTGCTGCCGCTGCTGGTGCTTTCCTTCCCCAGCCCACCTGCCATCCTTTACTTTTCCGAGTCTCAATTAGCAGGCCTCAGACCAGACCAGGGATCTTCCTCCAGGTTAGCACTCCTGAGGGTGTACAAGTAGGAGAAAGCCACAGGCCAATCAAGGATTGATCCTGGTCTAGAAAACTTACATTGGCCCTGTCACTTAATTAACATCAACCTGATGACCCCAGTCCTACCCAGCCACAAACTGCATCTCAGAGGCTAACACTATCTTTACGGAGCATTTACTAAACAGGAGGCACTTGCCTTATCTCATATAATACAATAGTCTCAAAAATTAGATTTTCTCAAAAATTAGATTTTATTGGTCCCATTTTACAGACAAGAAAACTGAGACTCAGAAAGGTTAGGTGACTTTTTCCAAAGCCACGGAAAGAGATGGTATTAGAATCTAAATTCAGATCTGGGTTACACTAGCACCCACATAGCTGCCTGCTGCATAAGCACCCAGCATGGCCACCAAAGTGGATCCTGGGAAGCCAGTCATGAAGTGTCAGAGGACAGCTGAAGAAACCACGTGACTTCTTGGAACCTCTCCTAGTGCCCAGAGCACACCTGAGGGGATGAGATGGTGCATTCTGGCCTGGGCAATCCCTTAAGAGAGTCCTTTTGTTGCCCTACTGATCAGGGTGACCATCCATACCAGTTTCTCTGGCACATTCCCATTTATGTCCATTGCTCCTAAGTATTGCTAATAGCAACCCTTTCACTCTCAAAAGCATCCCAGTATAGACCATAGATTATAACAGAGTTGCCCTACCATTGGGGGACACTTAGCCGTGCCTCTGGCCATATGCTCAGCCTTGTTCTCAGGAAAGAATAGGCACTAGCCCCTCCAGTTAAACCTCTGCATGAACCAGAAGGTGTTTCCTGAATCTTCCCTCAGCCTCTTCTTCTCCAGCCTGGGCAATCCCCAGAGGGCTTCCAGCAGGCTGCAAACTGTTATGGAAAGGGCATGAGCCCAGACCTAGGCTCTCCACTTGCTGCCTCTGGCTAAACTGTTTGGTTTCCTTGAGTCTTAGTATCTTCATCCATAAAATGGACATAAGAAGACATATTTTGTGGTGGTTGTAAGGATTCGATGAAATAAAGAATGTAAAGCACTTGGCACAAACTTCAGGTTAGAGAAGCTGGAGAATAAGGAGGCAGAAGAGGATCTTGGGAGGGGGGTCACTGCTGCAGTGGAGCCCTAGTGAGCAGTAATGTTGCTTAAACACAGGTTCCCTGAACAAACACTAGGGTCTTAATAAGACTGCAGTCGTGACTGTAATAGCTGTTGATGGTAGCTCCATTGTAACCGCAGAGAAAGAACCCAGCAAGTGATTCATCCTGAGTTAGCAATGCCCGACTGTGGGTGGCGACATTGTGGGTAACCTTTAGTTCTTCTTAAAATATGTATATTTTTAGTTTTTCAACTTTCTTTTTTTTAAGTTTATTTATTTATTTTGAGAGAGATAGAGAGAGAGCATGAGTGGGGGAGAGAGAGAGAGAGAGAGAGAGAGAGAGAGAGAGAATTCCAAGTAGGTTCTATGCTCAGTGCAGAGCCCAATGTGGGGCTTGCTCCCATGACCCTGAGATCATGACCTGAGCCGAAATCAAGAATCAGATGCTCAACCGACTGAGCCACCCAGGCGCTCCAGCTTACCAGCACTCTAAATCATGTGTGTGTGTGCGTACATGTGTGTGCACAATTTTGTATTCAAAGGAAATCAAACACTATAGAAACAGACCCATCGTAATAATTGTGTTTATTGGTGAGTTAAAAGTTACCTGAGGTTGATGGTTCCTGACAATCCAAATGGTCTATGGAGGAGCCCGGGTGGAAACCCAAATTCCTAGACGCTCAGAAAAATGCAGGAAAGCGTGTGCACGTTCATTTGCACAGATGACTGCTCTGTTCTCCCATCTGGGCCCTTATCTGGTTGTCCTTGGGGTGCTTGGGGACTGAGACTAAGACTTGAAGACCCAGACTCAGGGAAAAAATAGGGATTGCCCCAAGGAGAGGCCCGCAGTAGCAAGGGTTGCTGTGGAAAGGCCTCTGGCTCTAGACCCTCCCTTTAGCTCCTTGCCTGGGCTCCAGTCTGGGCATATCTCTCCCAGAAATCAGTCAGTGAGGGTCTGGGTGGACCTAGTGGAGGGAAAGCTGCAGAGGGAAAGAGGCCTAGAGTGGGTTTGGAGACCCCCACAAGGTGGCCTATGACTCACTGAGCAACAGGTACCCCAGTTTCACTATCCTCTATCCTCCCAAAATCATTGACATGACAGTCATCCTGCCCCGCAGTCATGCCCCATTGCCCGATGTGACCCCCCACTAGCACTTGACAACCACTGTGAGGGTCTGAGCACCCCCCTTTCCTGGCCCAGCCCCTCAAGCATTTCAGTAAACACAGGGCTCAAACTGCAGCCTGAATGCATCCTGACCTGTGTCTACACTTTGCCAAAGCAGTCAGAGATGTCCCCAGATGGTTCTAGAATGCTGGGGACAGCTAAATAACATGTCTGTCAGGACACTGACAGAAGAGGAAGAGATTTGGGGCGATTTAATGGTTTTTATCTTATTACTATTGTTTTCTTGTCAAATTGTTTGCGTTGACTCAACAACCCCTCCCCCAGCTGTGAGTAGGGACCTCTCTCAGAGCTGTTTACCTCTTGTGGGGACAGCTAGTACAAGGGGGCAGGGACTGAATTAGTCATTTTTGTTTTTCACACCTTTCGGTTCCGGCACTTAGTAAGAATTTAACAAATAAATGAATGAGTGAATGAAAGGTTGGGCAAGAAATAATGAAAACTCTCCAGCATCAGAGCAGAACCCTGGAAGTTTTCCATGGGAGCTGAGGTTGACACACCCTCTCCTTGAGCCACCGGCCTTAGCGTTACAGAAACAAAGTTTATTTTCTGTTCATTCTGGGCCCCAGGCTGAAGAAGCCTCCCCTGTCTTGGATGTACCAGATTCATTGCAGAGGAGGGGGGCGGGAAACAGGACAAAGGTAAAAATCCTGGAGATTTTTACCTCAGAATGCATACACTCCATTTCCACCCCAGTGACAAGAAACACGTCCATGGCCTGGCCTGGCCTGGCCGAGCTTGGCAACCTGGGGCTCCGTGGGGTTGACGCCGTAGGGAGGGCAGGGAACACTTGGCGGATAAGAAAATCTCTCACAGGCCACCAGGTCCATCCTCCCCTCCCCCAATGAAACAACCTACACGTTCTGACCAGTCACGTTGCGGGCCACAGTCCTGGCTTTCTGGAGAATCTCCTCAGCAGTTTTAACTGATTTCTCTTCTCTGAGCCTTTTAAAACTTGGACAGATTTATTATCCCACTTATTTCTCCTTTACCAGCGTTTTTTTAGTTACTCATTTTCATTTTGGTGGTTTCCATGTTTATTCTATCTAATGATTTCATTTGCTTCCTGCAGCTCTGTGCTTCCATCCGTGGTCATTGTCCTGTAGTATGAGAACTTTTTTTAATATTTCTTGTGGTGCAACCTGGTTGGTGATACATTCTTTCTGCTGTTGAAAAGGGCCTTCTCATCTACTTTTTCCATATTTTCCTCCACATAGTGATCACAGTTGTTCTAAAGTCCTTGAATGATGTTGGGATCATCTGTGGGTCTACTTCTATTTGTCTACTTTTCCCCCATGTCAGTCACTTTGTGGGGGAAGCACTCTCTCTATGCCTGATGATTACTTTATGCTGAACAGTGTGTAGGGAAGACTAAGAGGCTTCAGATGGCATCTTTCATGAAGAAATGTTCCTACTTTGTTCGGTATCTAGGGTGCAATCAATCAGGGGCTGGGTCAGCACTGTTGCACGTTACTAGGTGGCCCTCTTGCTGTCCTAGAGGATCTGTGAGCTACTCAGTATCCTGTAATACATACCTTTTCTTTTTAAAATTTTATTATTTTTTAAAAAATGCTTATTTGTTTTTGAGAGAAAGAGAGACAGAGCGTGGGAAGGGGAGGGGCAGAGAGAGAGGGAGACACAGAATCCGAAGCAGGCTCCAGGCTCCGAGCTGTCAGCACAGGGCCCGACGCAGGGCTCGAATCCACGAGATCATGACCTGAGCAGAAGTCGGACGCTTAACTGACTGAGCCACCCAGGTGCCCCTAACACATGCCTTTTCTGTTTAAAGTAGCCATAGGCAGTTTCTATGGTTAGTAATGAGAACCTGACTGAGAGATGAAGCCCAAGGACAAGAATCTGTTACATGCAGGCAGCCTGGATGGAGCAAGAAGAGAGGCTTTCACCATGAACTAGGCACCCACTGAATGGCATGGGTTGTGGGTTGGGTGGTGGGCCACCTGGGGGGCAGATACAGGCCGAAAACTGAAAACTGGGACCACAGTCTCTAACCCCCTGGCACTGGCTAGAATGTAACCTCCACGGGGGCAGGGGCCTTTGTTACTATGTTCACTGACGGATCTTTACGTTCAGTGCCTGGCACATAGTAAGCACCCAATAAATGTTTGTCAAGTTTGGTGAACTATTGTTTTTATTAATAGACACACCAATTACTATGTACAGAGGTTCTAAATGAAACCCAGAGGTCCCTTTCAGTAACAAATATTTAAAAAAAATTTTTTTTAAACGTTTATTTATTTTTGAGACAGAGAGAGACAGAGCATGAACAGGGGAGGGGCAGAGAGAGAGGGAGACACAGAATCGGAAACAGGCTCCAGGCTCTGAGCTGTCAGCACAGAGCCCAACGCGGGGCTCGAACTCACAGACCGTGAGATCATGACCTGAGCCGAAGTCAGACGCTTAACCGACCAAGCCACCCAGGCGCCCCTCAGTAACAAATATTTTGATACATCCTCTTTGCTATCTGAAAATGAAATTTCATAGATAATATAATCTGTCCACATATACCATTTTAAAACTGAATACTGCCCATACAGGATGCCAGGTGTCCTGCCCAGATCCCTTGTCCAGAGAGTCCCCCTCCTTCCTCCAGCTGCGGGAGCATTGGATGCGCAAACAGCTCACAGCTGAGGCCTCCCCAGGACTTGCTGGGACCAGAGAGCCAAGGTTATGCACCTATCACTTCCAGTGAGTGCTTGATGTGGAATAAATGCCAGCCCCTCCTGCTTCAATGTGAGACATCTCTGGAGGGCCGCCAGATCCTGAGCTCCCGAGGGATCAGCTGAGGCCTCTCCTGTGACTGCATCATGGAGTGACTTCTTCCTCTGCCCAATCCTGCATTTCCCACACACCACGGGTGTTTCCAAGAACATGCCCCAATCATTGCACACAAGTCTCTCTGAGTCTGTTTCCTAGGGAAACATCTTGACCTAAGATGAAGCAGCCCTGTCATACAAATGGAGAATAAAAGAAGAGTAATTTTTAATAAAACATGTTCTCTGTACGTCCTGCTCAGGTGTGACTGCCTTGGGACCCTGCAACATTGGCCTTTCCTGGGGGCTGGTGAGAAATGCAGACTCAGCTCCCACCTCAGACCTGCTGGATGCAACCTCAACCTCAGCAGGGTCCCCAGGGAACATGTGTGCACAGTAGAGTACGAAAAGTACACTTCGTGGCCACTCAAATACCACAAGTGGTTATATTGTCAGTGGTAAGATTTTCTAAATCGGTGAACAACTTTTGATAATGTGCCAAACAAAACACATTATGAAATGCGCTCAACTTACACAGCGGTTGCTTTCCTGGAAAATTCAGTGTGTCTAAAACTTACGCAAAAACCTGTTTTGCCATGTAGAATAAAGGATATTTCCTCGTGTGCTTTACTGCCCAGGATACTGCAGGCCTTTTACACCAGTGGCCTGAGGCATGAGGACAACGGAAAACACCCTCAGCACTTCCCAAACTGTCCTCTAGAGGTCATTACCGTCCTCATTTAGAACCACTGGTCCCGTAGAGAAAACCCTGTGCTTGGAACTTCACCTGTCATTCATCTAATCCTCCCAATAAGCGTAGGGGGTATTAGTATTACCTCTCTTTTGCTAAGAAAATCAAGTTCAGACAAGTTGATTTATCCAAGTTCACACACATAGCAGGTGGGAGCAAGCAAGATCTGAACCCAAGTCAGCCAGTTTCTCCCAGAGGCTGCTTTGCGGGTGTTCGTAGTTTATCGAGTTGCATGGCCACAAGGTTATTGCCAGGTTTGTTTCTAACAGAAAAAAACCTTAGGTAAGGGCCACCCTCCACGTGGACACAGGGCAACAGCAGGAACTTGAGGCTGACAGCAGCTGGGCCTCCCTGTGCTGTGCCCTCAGAGGCTGGGTGGGCAGATGGAACCACAGCCCTAAGCCTCCTTCCTCAGGTGGCACCCTAAGTGACCTGCCATCCCTACACACCACAAGCAGACCCCCAGAAAGACCAGCAGGCCCAGATCAGGGAAGTGCCAGTGACAGCATCTCTGGGGGCCCTTTGCCCTGCTCCACACCCGGGTCCTAGAGGGAGCAGAGAGCGCTGCAGTATCCATTTCAGATGCCCTGTGGCTTCCTCTTGAATTAACATGGCCTTGAGGGTGGCTCTGAAGGACAGCTAAGTTTGGCACGTCTAAGAGGTCACTGACAAAGGCATGGAGGAGTGCGCTCTTCCCTGACTGGGCCTGGCGGAGGAGGGCGGAGGGGCACTCTCTCTGCCTGCTACGCCCCCTGCTGGTAGAATCTGTGGATTGGGTTTGGCTGAGGCTGAGAGTGTGGGGCGAAGACACGCACAGCCCAGTTGCGTTAGTGCAGATTCTCCAAAAACAAACAAACAAACAACCCACTTAACAAGGGTTGGGATTGAATGCCCAAGGATTTGATTTGGGAGAGTGATTGTGAGAGGAAATAAGGAGGGAGGGAGCCGGAGATGCTGGGAGAGCCTTCAGGCCACTGTGCAAGCCTGAACCCAAGTGAAGGAGAGAGGGAGGACAGATTGGCGTTCCCCAGACCTCCAGGACTCTATGAAAGGTTGGAAAAAGTTGTCAGGGAGTCCTGGAGCCTGTGTCTGTCTCTCAGGGATGGATTTCTATCCCTGCCACGGTCAGACAGTGTCTGGGGACACGAGATTTTCTACTCTGACCCTAACAACACCTCTACACGCATGCACACACACACACACACACACACACATCCATCAACCTCCCATCAGCCCAGGGTTTTGGCTGTGTCAGGATTTCCTCTACTTGGAGCTGATGAAGAGACTTCAGAAGCTGTGTAGGAGGAAGAGGATAAAGGCAAATGGCCCTCCACACCCAGCCTCAGAAAGGCTCAGCCACAAAACAAGCATACCTTTCTCTTGCCGACATTGACAACTCACAACTGTGGAGCACTATTATGCTAAGAGCATCTCTATTTTTTCTCCCTCCATTTCCCTAAGGAACCCCTCCCAGGAAGAGTTTGGGGTGGGGCGAGCATGGTGATCTGTCACATTGTTCATGGATTAGCAGGAGAAACACCTGGGAAGGTATGGTTGTACCAACCACAGAGGTCAGGGCAAGGTTTGAGCAGTGTTGTTCAGCAGGAGTCAGGGAGGATCGTGTGAAGGTGAATGTGGTGGTTGGTACAGGATGAACCAGAGTAGAGGGTATAGAAGGGTATTAGGGAGGCCCCTGAATGGCCACAGGGAGCAGGTCTGAGGGCCTCAAACGCCATGTCGAACAGGAAGTATGTTGGTTTGTTACAGACTTGAAGGGGAGGAAAGAGTCAGTGCAGGACTGGACATCCCAGGGTAGCCAGTACTTCTCTCCTCTGCGTATATGGGCAGATTAGGCAAGTCACTGCTGGAGCCCCAACACCCAGAACCAGTGTCAACTAGACCCACTTCCATCTGTACTTTCCTTTCTCTCCAGGGTGAGCTTGGCCTTGGTCATTCCAGAGCAGCCCAGAGGCTGTGAGACCCTGAGCCAAGTCCTTGCTCTGCAGACCAGACTTCCTCCCCGTCCTCCTAGTGACCCCATCATCTCTGCTGTCCTGTGCTCCCCCGGCAGAGCGACTAATGCACAGGAATCTCCCCAGGAAAAGCAGAGACCAGGCTGAACTCTGAAATGAAAACTAAGCCCAAAAGGGTGTGGTTGGCGCCTGGGGGAGCCACCTGTCATTGCCCATGGGTGCCAGGAGAGAGATCTGGAGCCCTGAGAGAGGAAGGAAGAGGGTCAAAGGTAAGAAGAGGGGAAGACAGAGGGAGTGGGCAAGGGTGGGCAGGGAGAGATTTCTCCCTAGACTGGGAGGTCCAGGAAAACAGCAACCAGGTGTCTCATGCCCCCAGAGCCTGGCAAGCAAGTAACACACAGTAAACACTCAAGGACTTATTGATTTTGGTTGATTGATTTTGGACAATTTCACCGAGAGGATGGTGAAGATGGAGTTGGGATCAGGGGAGCTAGTTTGCTTCCTAGGGGAGACAGCCTCTGGGCAAAAATGGGCAGAGTCTTTTTGTACCCCTGAATGGCAGCCATTTTGAGAAGTCTAAGCAGGGCCATGGGAGCGATCTAGGGTGTGCATTTCAGGGTGGCCTCCAACTGCTCCTGTGATCCATGGTCAGTCACCAATGTCCCATAGAGCGTTCAAATGGGAAAGATGACTGAGGACGTGGAGGCTGCGTAGTTGTTTTCCTGCTGTGTGCTTGTTATTCACATAGTCTCACCATCCGTTATGGCTGCCACTAACCACAGGTGGCCGTTGAGCACTTGAAACATGGCTAGACCAAATTGGCATGAACAGTAAGTACAAAGTACACCTCAAAGGCTTAGAATTTCTAAGATTTCATATGAGAAAAAAGTTAAATATCTTATTAATAATTTTTTGTATTGGTATGTTGAAATACTCTTTTGGATATATTGAGTTAAATAAACTATATTGTTAAAATGAATCCCCATGATGGCATCTGGGTCCCTCTGTGTGGACAGCTCACCTGGTACATCCTCTCACTCTCTGCAACCTGCGAAGTCCCACTTGGAATTCCCTTTGTGCCTCTAAACTGTGTGATAGCACACCAATGGCTCTAGCAATTAAGCTGATTACAGACTGGATTTGTAATGACTACAAACTCACCACGTCGAAACCTAACTATAGCATTTTTATGCAAATGTATATACCATGTGGCCATTGAAAAGAATGAAACAGTTCCATATGTATTGATTTGGAATAATTTCCAAATACGTGGAAAAAAACAAGATGTAGAATGATGTGCGGAGTGGGTTGCCCAGCAGAAATATAATGTAAGCCACATATGTAATTTTAAGTTTCCTTCAGTGTGTAAAGGAGAGAACTAAGACCCAGGTGTTGAGGAAAGCCGACAGCTGGGAGGGCAAAGAAGAGGAAGAGGAAGGGGAAACAGGAAATAAGTAGACAAAGAACCAGTCAGAGAATGAGAGAAGAACCAGGGTGACCCAAGAGCCACAGAGGTCAGAGAGTAGAATCTCGTAGGGGTGTCTGGGTGGCTCAGTTGGTTGAACGTCCAACTTCAGCTCAGGTCATGATTGCACGGTTTGTGAGTTCAAGCCCTGCATCAGGCTCCCTGTGGTCAGCACAGAGCCCGCTTCAGATTTTCTGTCCTCCTCTCTCTCTCTCTCTCTCTCTCTGCCCCTCCCCTGCTCGTGCATGTGCGTGCGCTCTCTCTCTCAAAAGTAAATAAAACACTAAAAGAAAATAAAAGAATCTCCTAAAGGAGGAGGATGTCAAGGTTAGGTTGGCACAGCAGTGATATGGAGGCCTTTAACTTCTGCAAAGGGTCTTCAGATTTGTGATTTTAAAAATGGTCATTGTGTGACAGATGGTGACTAGACTTGTGGTGTAAACAAAGATCAAATTCTGGACACCTGAAACTAATATAATGTGTATACCAATTTTCCTGCAGTTAAAAAATCATTATGTGATTTTTAATTTTTTTTAAGTTTATTTATTTTGAAAGAGAGAGAGCAAACAGGGGAGGGGCAGAGAGAGAATACAGAAAGAATCCCAAGCAGGCTCTGCACTGTCAGTGTGTGAGGTTTGAATTCATGAACTGCAAGATCATGATCTGAGCCGAAATCAAGAGTCAGATGCTCAGCTGACTGAGCCACCCAGGCACCCCAATGTGATTTTTAACAAACAAAATCTATTTTCACTTTAAACATATATTCATCACTTAATATATGGTTATCGAGTGCTTTCTGGGCACCAGGCTCTGTTCTGAGGTCGGGGTTCAGAGATAAATAAGAAACACAAGGTTCTTACTCTCAGGGAACTTATATTTCAGTGTGGAGAAATAGATAATACACAAGAAAACAAATTAATAAGACTTCAGGTAGTTATAAATGTTAAAACTGAAATGTGATGGAGCCCCCAGAATGGATGGTGGCATCATCAAGGAAGGTCTGTCTGTGGAGGTGACATGGTGACAGTTGAGAGGAGATGTGAGCAAGAAGGGGTCTGACTGCCGTGGGAAGGCTTGTGTGGGGTCTAGTCCAAACCAGAGTGTAAGGGATGAAGAACGTCAGAGAGAAAGTGGCCACTGAGGTGAGTCTTGATCAATGAGCTGCTATTTGTCGGGGAACAGCCTGGCTGGCTCAAGACAGGGCATTTAGTGGGCTGGAGTGTGGGATGTCAGACAAAGCTGAGAACCAGGCAGAGCACATGGCCGGCAGGGATTTGTAAGCCGTGCTGAGAAACTTGGACTTTATCCTGAAGACAGTGGACAGGCATTGAAGGAAGGAAGGGTAGAGACATGGTCAGCTCTGAAAATAAGGAGGATCACGGCCACCATGGCATAGAGAATGGGCAGAGGGCACAGGGCTGGAGACAGGGTGACAGCTTGGGGGCTCGGGGCAGTCATCTGGATGAGAGGGGAGGGTGTCCTGAACTGGGGTAAGGTCCATGACGATGGATAGAGGGAAGGGAGGGAGAGAGATACAGAGAGGGATAAAATTAACAAGACTTCTATCTTATCTGAATGGGTTCTGAGGGTGGATGAGAGAAAAAGGCATCAAGAAGGCATCCCAATTTTTGGTTTGGAACCTTGCATGTAGTATGGTGCTACTCAGTAGATCCAGAAGACAGGCACGAGAACAGGTTTGGGATAAGCAAACCTGTAGTATATCTGTATAATGGAATATTCCTCAGCCACAAAAAGGAATGAAGGACTGACACACGCTGCAACGTGGATGAACCTTGAAAGTGTATGCTAAGTGAGCAAGGTCCGATATGAAAGACCACATGCTGGATGGTCCCATTTCCAAGAATGGTTCAGAATAGGCAAATCCATTGAGACAGAAAGTAGCTTAGTGGTTGTCAGGGGCTGAGGGGGAAGGAGGATCAGGAGTGACTGTTTAATGAGGGCAGGGTTGTTTTAGGGGTGATAAAAATATTCTGGAATTCATGGTGAAGGTCACACAACATTGTAAAATAACCAAAAACCACTGAACTGTACACTAAAATGGGCTAAACGATGAATTTTATATTATGTGAATTGTATCTCAATAAAAACTTTAAAAAAAAAAAGAGCAGGTTCAATGAGGTTGTTTGGGAGATGCGAATTTGGAGTGTGTGACAGACAGCCAATGGAACTGGCCAGTAGGTAGTTGTGGTATTTGACTCGGGAAAGAGGCCTCAGTTATCAACACATAGAACCACAGAGACACCTCGATCTGTATTAGGTCTGTGCCCACAGAGACAGAGATCAGGTCACCCTTCATGTTAATTATTCACCCTCTTTGCAATGCAGAATTTTACATTTTCACGTGAGGAATGAGGTCAGGTTCATATCCATAAGGTATTATGAAAAGAGCTACTGAACTTTTTGTTACAGAGCATGACCTCTGAGTCAACTCTATAGGACTGCAGAATCTGGCTTTGCCCATGTCAACACTAGGAGTTACTCACTGGTCGGTTTCTCTGGGGTCAAATTAAATCCCAAGTCCACCTGAAAGGCTCCCACCTTCATCGCCATCACCAAGAGTGATTTTACTTTGACTTCTTTGGTATTTATGGACTGAACTTCTTTTCCACATTTCACATGTCCATTCTTGCCCCTCACCAAATGGAACAAAAGCTTTACACAGTCATTCAGTTATTTGCCTCATATCTTAAAGCATAAAAATACAAACATCTGACCTTTTCATGAGACTCTTCCTTTATTTTTGGTTGAGTGGGTCAAAATCCTGCCACTCATTTCTTTTCCTGAGTCTTATGTTTTTATGGTTTTGAAAGAATTGTTTTGTGTTTTCTTATAATGTATGGGGTTGTAGATGTATTGATAAATATTCTACTCGGCTGTGAACTTTTTGAGGGACAGTATGCCTCTATGTCCTTATCCCAGACAGCCACTAAGGGCCTGGCATTAGGTAGTCTCTTTATCTAGGGCTATGGAATCTCGTCAAACACAAGGGCTTTACCTAATGCCCAGGGCCACATGCATTGTTTTCTTCTTCCTTCTTCCTTTAACTTCCTGAGTCTGCATAAAGGCTTTTTTAAAATAACCATGGCTTGCCTACTTTTGTTTTCTTCCATAATCTTGTCCAACTGGCTCCTAAATTGTTTCAGAGTAGCTATTCACAGCTCAGAGTGAGAGATCCCCTCATAGTGCTTGAACAGGGAAGAAACAACAGACAGACATGGGAACCAGCTCAGGAGTCAGAACCAGACAGATGTGGCTTCATATGCTCACTCTGCCCTGTGGCAGCAGAGTGACCATGAACAGGTTATTTAGAACTCTGCCTCTCACACAATCTGTGGTAAAGGATCAGGTTTTTGAAAAAAAATTAATTCATTTTAGATCAATATTTTTACACAATACAATTCTTTCTGCAAAAGGCAAAATTATAGCAATGGTAAAAAGACCAGTGGTTGCTAAGGAGAAGAGGGTGAAGGGAGTTGAGTAGAATTGAGGTGAGGAACATGGGTTTTTTTAAGACAGTGAAACTATCCTAAAAAAATTTTTTTTAATGTTTATTTACTTTTGAGAGAGAGAGAGAGAGAGTGAGAGAGAGCACAAACAGGGGGTGGGGCAGAGAGAGAGACAGAGACACAGAATCCTTAGCAGGCTCCAGGCTCTGAGTTATCAGCACAGAGCCTGATGTGGGGCTCGAACTCACAAACCATGAGATCATGATCGGAGCCAAAGTGGGACACTCAACTGACTGAGCCACCCAGGTGCCCCAGGACAATGAAATTATTCTATATGATTCTGTAATGGTGGATACATGACACCAAGCATGCGTCAAAACTGGAGAACTTTATAGCACATAAAGTGAAACTTCACGCATGCAAACGAAACAAGGATCATTTAGGAGGTCAGGGATCCCAGGATGGAATGCAGAATGTGACAAAACAATCTAACTGTATTGGGAATATACAAAACAGTCTTGCTAAAGGCAGTGGGGAAATGGTGCTGATAAGAGTAACTTTGCAAATGAGTGAAGTCTATAAGGCTAAAAGGCAAAAGAAACTAGTAAGTTGCTTCTCATGGAGGCGCAGGCTAAGAATCCTGCCAACACTATACAAACTAGAATTGAGCAATTAAGTGGATGGTGATGGTGGCAGCTAGGTGGCTCTCTCAGGAGCAGGAAGTTACAGGTAAGTAAGAGGAGGAGGCTAAAATTATTCATGTGGATTGCAGGTGGGGACATCAGAATGAACTGATTCCCAAGGTTAATGTAGGTCAGGACTCCGAGATTAAATGTGCTAGAAGTACCGTGCACTTGACCTTCATAATGCTTCGTACCACATTTTAAAATATTTGTACAATGTCTATTTTCACCAGCTGACTATATGCCTGATGAGGACAGGTCACCCATCTGCCTTATACAGGCCTGGGTTTGAGAATATTTTCAACAATTACTAACAGAATTCAAATGGAGAAACTACAGATAACAGAACTCATGTTGAGCTTAATGTAGATACTGAAGGTTATATAAAGAATTTATAAATATGTGTATGTTGTGGGTTAGTACACACATATATTTCCTTTCTCTGTCACCTGAGAGACACCAAAGGAACAGTGGGCATGCCTAGCGTCAAGATTTTGGCTTCGAATGGCATTCTCCCATAAAAAAGAACCTGGGTTCCTTGGAGAAATGACGAATTCTAAGACCAAGGCAAGATACGCTGCAGCATCTTGTAGAAGTGCAGAAAGTAAAGAAGTGCTTAAAAAAATAAGACACAATGATGAGACATGTCAAAGGGACACAAGGCTAATTGAAAAAGTTCCCAATGGCTAAAGCTGGGACAATTTGAGCAAGAACATAAATAAAATATTGGATTCTTTTTAAAAAAATTTTTTTAATGTGTATTTTTGAGAGAGAGAGAGAGGGAGAGACAGAGTACAAGTGGGGGAGGGGCAGAGAGAGAGGGAGACACAGAATCCAGAGCAGGCTCCAGGCTCTGAGCTATCAGCACAGAGCCCAATGCAGGGGCTCGGACCGAAGAACTGCGAGATCATGACCTGAGCAGAAGTCAGACGCTTCACCAAGTGAGCCACCCAGGCGCCCCATAAAATATTGGATTCTAATCTAAAGTATAAAATAAATATTCCCAAATCCATACTTATCTAAAAAATAAATGGGGGACAAAAGACAAATCTATGCAGAAGAATTCCAAATAATTTATGTGATATTGACCTCTTAAGGAGGTGGGACATAGCCCCCAACACTAAAGGGTGGGTTGCATATAGTGACTTCTTTCTAAAAAGTACAGTATGGAAAGGGGGAAAAAAGAGTGGAGAAACTTGACAAACTTTACCTCAGCCAGGTTATCAAGGTCAACATCAATAGTGACAGGTCATGTTGAGAGCATGTACCCTTGATATGATGTGATGAAAATGGCACTTTACTTCTGCGATGTTCCTTGCCAAAACGCATAACCTCAGTTTAATCATGAGAAAAACATCAGACAAATTCCAGTTGAGGGGCATGATACAAAGTTCCTGACCAGTACTTCTCAAAACTATCAAGATCTTCAAAACCAAGTGTGAGAAATTATCACAGCCAAGAGGAGCCTAAGGAGATATGACTAAATGTAATGTGGCTTCCTGGATGGGATCCAGAACACGACAGAAAAAAGACCTTAGACAAAGAAATCTGAATAAAGTGTGGATAAATAATGTAAATAAAGTAGTAACTTTAGTTATCAGTATTGGCTGACAAATGTCATTGTGACATTGTGACAAATGTACTTACTTACATAAGATATTAATAATAGGGGAAATGGGTGTGGAATATAAGGGTACTTGTACTACCCTTGCAATTTTTTTTCTATTTTATTTATTTATTTTTAATTTACATCCAAGTTAGTTAGCATATAGTGCAATAATGATTTCAGGAGTAGAATCCAGTGATTCATCCCCTGTGTATAACAGCCAGTGCTCATCCCAACAAGTCCTCCTTAATGCCCCTTACCCATTTAGCCCATCCCCCCACCTACAACCCTTCCAGCAACCCTCAGTTTGTTCTCTGTATTTAAGAATCTCTTATGTTTTGTCCCCCTCCCTGTTTTTATATTATTTTTGCTTCCCTTACCTTGTGTTCATCTGTTTTGTATCTTAAATTCCACCTATGAGTAAAGTCATATAATATTTGTCTTTCTCTCACTAATTTCGCTTAGCATAATACACTCTAGTTCCATCCATGTTGTTGCAAATGGCAAGATTTCATTCTTTTTGATTGCCGAGTAATACTCCATTGTATATATATACTACTTCTTCTTTATCCATTCATCTGTCGATGGACATCTGGGCTCTTTCCATACTTTGGCTATTGTCGATAGCACTGCTATAAACATTGGGGTTGCATGTGCCCCTTCAAAACAGCACATCTATATCCTTTGGGTAAATACCTAGTAGTGTAATTGCTGGGTCTTATGGTAGTTCTATTTTTTAACTTAAAGAAAATTTTTTAATGTTTTATTTATTTTTGAGACATAGAGAGACATGGCAGGGGAGGTGAAGAGAGAGAGCAAGACACAGAATCCAAAGCAGGCTCCAGGCTCTGAGCTGTCAGCACAGAGCCCAACGAGGGGCTCGAACTCACAAACCACAAGATCATGACCTGAGCCGAAGTCGGACGCTTAACCGACTGAGCCACCCAGGTGCCCCTATTTTTAACTTTTTGGGGAACCTCAGTACTGTTTTCCAGAGTGGCTGCACCAGTTTGCATTCCCACTGGGAGCACAAAAGAGATCCTCTTTGTCCGCATCCTCCCCAACATCTGTTGTTTTCTGAGTTGCTCATTTTAGCCATTCTGACAGGTGTGAGGGGGTATCTCATGGTGTTGATTTGTATTTCCCTGATGATGAGCGATGTTGAGTGTTTTTTCATGTGTCTGGTAGCCATCTCTACCATTGCAATTTTTCTGTAAATCTAAAATTATTCACTTAAAAATGCTATTAAAAATAAATTCTATTAAATTCTATTAAATGCTATTAAAAAATGAAATTTACAAAAATCAAAGATATATAAAATATGAATTCCCAAATTTTATTTTATCTTTTAGTTTTCAAATTGTAGGCGAGGTTTACAACTATTTTGTGATTATAAATGCATGATGATTACCTAAGGTATTTTTTTCTGATAAAAAATAAATTATGGCATAATTAGATACCCTTCATTGCACTTTTAATTTATTCTAGTTCAGTCATATAGAGCAGAGCTTGGCAAACTTCATCTGCAAAGGGCCATAACGGTCTCTGTCACAACTACTCAACTCTGCCATTTGTAGCAAGAAAGCAGACATAGTCTGAAAATGCATGGGCCTGGCCGTGTTCTATTACAACTGTAATTACGGGGTACCTGGGTGGCTCAGTCGGTTGAGTGTCCAACTCTTGATTTTGACTCAGGTCATGGTCTCATGGTTCATGGGATCCAGCCCTGCATTGGACTCTGCAGTGACAGCGTAGAGCCTGCTCGGGATTCTCTGTCTCTTTCTGTGTTTTGCCCCCTTGTGCGTACACACACACACACACACTCTCTCTCTCTCTCTCAAAATAAATAAACACTTGAAAAAAAACCTTTAATTACAAAGACAAGCAGTAGGTGAATTTAAGTCACGGGCCATAGTTTGCCAACCTTTTTGCATTTTAACCAAACATTTGTGAGATTTATCAATTTCCCAAGAATATGTGACAGGTTTTCAAATCACTATCTTGTGAAGCAACCTTCTCATAAATTTTTTTTCCTTGTGAAGTTAAACATTTTTTTGTTTCCAGCGAATATATACTGACGGGTCTCATGAATATGGAAATGTTTCCAACAACCCTAAGAGAAATAATCATCCCTAGAGACATGTCCACTAAATGTATATATTATTTCTTGGGATTCCAGTTAGTGCCAGAGTTTCAACATTGTCAAAATCTTCATTTAGTTTCCATGATTTTTTTTTCTGGATACAATTCCCTTGCATTGATCTATTTACCAGTTCTTGGGCTAAGGCTATACTTCAAATTGCTATGGTTTTATATTTTGATGTTTGGTCATTTCTTCAAAATTTATTTTTTCATATAAAGTTGAGAATCAAATTTTCAAATTCAGAAAACTTTTGGCATCTTAATTCTTTTTTAAAAAATATTTCCTTTTTTAAATTTTTATTTACTTATTTATTTAGAGAGAGAGAGTGAGTGAGCATGAACGAGGGAGGGGCAGAGGGGGAGACAGAGAATCCCAAGCAGGCTCCATACTCAGCGTGGAGCCCGATGTGAGGCTTGAACTCACAAACTGTGAGACCATGACCTGAGCCAAAATCAAGAGTCGGACACTTAACCAACTGAGCCACCCAGGCGCCCTGGCATTTTAATTCTAAATGCAGAGATAAATATAGGGAGAATTAACATCTGTACACTATTAAAGATCTTCACCTAAGAATGCAACATGCCTTCCACTATTTAGTCAAGACTTTAAAAGTCCCTTGTTAACAGTTGAAAATTTTTGTCATGTGACTTCTTCACAGTTCTTTTAAAGTTTGTTCCTAGCAGTTTTATGCCAAATGTTTATTATTAGATAAAAGAGATATACAACTTTTCTGTTAAAGTGCTATAGAAATTTTCAAACACCTTCTCTCAACTCCTGTCCTTACCTCTCTGTGACCAGCTTAGGTCTGTGAACTACATTTTAGAAAGCACTGATTTAGACTTCTCTGAGACTCAGTTTCCTTTTGAGCCAGTAAAGATAGTAAGCCCTTTTCAGAGGATAGTTACTAGTCAGAGTTGAGTGCATGCTCCAGGGAGGGCACCGAGCACAGTGCTGGGTACAAGGCGGGCTCCTAACAGAGGCTTTCTCGTGGGTTCCTCAGGCCCTGCAAAGAGGCATCCCTGCTCTGTCTGCCATCCTCTATGCTCACGGTGCCTCCTTCTCCCTAACCCCCTCCAATACCCTCTTCCCAGTACCGGCCTGACTCTGTTTTCAGGTTGAAGCCCACAACCTCCCTTTAATGGGAGTGCCCTCTCCTCTTTTCAAACAGCTCTCCCTTGCATGGAGCCCTCCCTCCCTCCACACCAGCCTTTCACTGTGGGCACTGTGGGCCATGGGCCGCAGGGGGTTGAAAGCCCACCTGCCTGCTGTTGGTATCTTCCTTTGTCCTCTTACTGCTGCGGCCGTGCAGAGGAATGCAGAGACAGCACTGGCCCAAGCCCCCACTCCTGCTGACCCACATCCACCCACAAGTCTGGGCTGGGTGGTAGATGTGATGTACAAGAACTTTGGCACAGAAGCTGCTTGAGGCCACCCTATCTCTAATACCTACCCAAATCCTTCTGTTGTCCAGTGTCTTTGTCTGTGTCCTTTCTCCCCCATTCACCCTCTTCTTTTTTTGCCCCATGATGCAAGCTCTGCCATTTCCTTTGCCTTCCTCCTCTGGTAGTCTTTGGAGCCATCTTCCCCTTCCCTTCCTCCCTCTAACTCTCTGGTCTCTTTTAACTATTGGTTGTCACTCTGGGCACTCAGAAAGAGTCAACACAATTTTTCCTATCCATACCGCCCCCCCATGTTTGGTCCCTCCAGTGAAAGACTGTTAGTCAAACATTATCCCGGATGTTTCTATGAGAGTGTTTTTAGATGAGATTTACATTTATTATTTTTTTAATGTTTATTTTTAATGTTTATTTTTTGAAAGAGAGAGAGAGAATGTGAATGGGGGAGGGTCAGGGAGAGAGGGGGACAAAGGATCCAAAGGGGGCTCTGTTCTGAGTCAAATTGGATGCTTAACTGACTGAGCCTCTCAGGTGCCCCTAGATGAGATTTACATTTAAATTAATGGATTTTGAAAAAAAAATTAATTAATTAATGGATTTTGAGTAATGCAGATTGCTCTCCATGATGTGGTGGGCCTCATCTAATCAGTTGAAGGTTTGAATAGATTAAAAGGCTGACTGTCTTGAGCAAGAGGGAGTTCTCCAGGAGACTGCCTTTGGACTTCATCTGGACACTGGCTGTTTCTAGTTTTCTAGCAGACTGCCTTTGGACTTTGAACTCTTCCTGAGTCTTCAGCCTGCCAGCCTCCTCCATCAGATTGTGGAATCACCAAGGCTCTGCAATTGTGCAAGCCAATTCCTTGCAATAAATCTCCCTCTAGGGGTGCTTGGGTGGATCAGTTGGCTAAGCATTTGACCCTTGATTTCGGCTCAGGTCATGATCTCATGCTTCATGAGTTCGAGCCCCATATTGGGCTCTCCTCTGATGACAGCATGGAGCCTGCTAAGGATTCTTTCTCTTCCTCTGCCCCTTCCTTGCTCGTGCTCTCTCTCTCTCTCTCTCTCTCTCAAAAATAAATAAATCAACATTAACGTTAAACGTTGATTTAACATCAACGTTAAAATAAATCTCTCTCTCTGTGTATGTATATATACATTACATATTTATGTGTAATTACAATATACAATTACATACGTAATTAGGGGGAGAGGGGTTATGTTTCTCTAGAGAATCCTGACTCATACAGGCACTCTCATACATTGCTAACTGCAAAATTTTTGAAAAGTGATTTGGCATTATGTATTAAGAGTTGTGGAAAGATCTATAAACTCTGACTCAGTAATACCACCTCTGGGAATCTATCTGAGGGAAATGATGAATCGAAGGAGAAGCTACTGGCATATTCACCATAGCACTATTTACAACAGCTAAACAAGCAAACCAACCAACAAATCATCTAAATGTTCGGTATTAAGGGCATAGTTAATTAAACTGTAGTAGCACTACTTGCTGAAACTCAGTAAAATTGTAAAAACATGTGATATTGCAGATGTTTAATTAAATGAAACAACTGAATATAAAATTATATCTAGTGTTGTTCCAGCCGTGTTAAAATGTATGCGTGGGTGAGAACATTGGGAGCAAAAATAATTATTAGGGTTATTTATTTATATTTGGTTTTCTGCTCTCTAACATCAGGTTTTCTCTGACATTTGTGTAGTGAATTTATTTATTTATTTATTTATTTATTTATTTATTTATTTAAAAGATTAAAGGAAGGAAGGGATAGAGGGAGGGAAGAGGTGGGGGGAAGGGAGAGTGAGAGGACAACAGACATCTTGGACACTATTTTTGTGGTGAGCACAGTTGTGCCTGCCTTCGGGGTACGGGCTCTGCACCCCAACTCCTCCAGGAAGGTGGGCATACAGCAGCTCCTGGAGGGGAGGGAAGAGCTGCTGTCTGGCCCTCCCTGTACCAGTCACCTTTCCTTCCACCACTGGGTTCCTCCTCCACCTATTCCAGTCCAACTATCCTTCACTACCTGCTCACATCTGAGGACTGATTGAGTAGCCAGGGTCTGTCTCCCTGTTGTTCTCCCAGTGGGAATCCAACAAGGCGGGGAGCCAGGGTTAGGCCCAGAAACTTGCCTAGAACTTTAGCCAACTAACTGCTAGTGATGAATTCACCCAGTGGTGGCCCAGGGCCACCTGGAGGCCCAGATCGCTCCTGCTCAAGGGTGGGGAGAAAGGAGACTTCTGGATGTTTGCATATGTTCCTCCTTCTGCCAGAGAGCCTTTTCCTCTCTTTGCCTGGTTAATTTCTATAGTCTTGAGAGACTCAGCTAAGACATACCTCCTGCAGGAAGCCCTCCTGGCTGGCGCAGGTTGGGAAAGCCAGGAGAATAGAGGCTCTGTCTTCTTAGGCCTAGGCAGAGCTGAAATGTAGAAAATATTCGCCAACTGAAAAGAAAAATCACTTGCTTGTGACTGACCTGGCTCTTAGCTTCACATCTCCCTGGGACCCCAATTCCCTCCACCACACATGCTATTTTTTGAAGAACAGCTTCTTTGATTAAATTTGCATGTCATAAGGAGGGAGGAAATACTTCAGTGATGTGACAGCCATGAAAATGCACCGCTCAGCTCTCCTGCTGCAGGGAACATAATTGACTGACACCCCAGCAGCTGCCCCTCAGCATCCTCCACCACCTTTACCCAAAGGACATGCTTCCCCCCTGCTGCTCCCAGCCAATGCCTGAGCACAGAGAGGGTATCATTTAGGCACATTCCAGAAAAACATGGGACTTCTCCAATGGGTGACTCTTGCTTAAGGACATCTTAAGTGCCTGATGAAAACCTTCTTAGACTTGCCGGCAGTCTAAAACTCTTCCTACTCAGCCTTCATCCTTCCTTCCCTGTTTCTCTCACAGGGGTCAGACCCGCATCACGATGTGAAGGTTCTTCTCACCTTCTCTGGTGCCCTCCTTGTGGTGGCCAGTTTTCAAGATGGCTCTTAATGACCCCACCTCCTGATATTCATGCTTGTATATATCCCCTTCCACATTGTACAAGGGTTGGTCTGTGTGACCAGTAGAACATAGCCCAAGTGATTAGCATGTCACTTCTGAGGTAAGGTTATAAAAGATACCGCAGCTTCTGTCCTGGCTGCCTCCTCTGCCTCCTTCTCTCTGTCTCTGTCTGTCTCTCAGAAGCTGGCTGCCCTTTGTTGAGCAGCTCCAGCCTACAAGGTGAGAAGCTGAAGCCTCCAGCCAACAGCCACACGAGAGAGCTGGGAAACCTGTGGCTGACCTTAGCCCCTCTGCTGACAGCCCAACCGTAACCTTCTAAAAGGCTCTGAGCTCAAGACCCACCTAGCTCGGTCTCTCCAGATTCCTGACCCTCAGAAACTGTGAAATAATAAATGTTGTTTTAAGCCACTAAGTTATGGACTACTTTGTTATGCAGCAATACACAACTCCCTTTTTTCCATCAGAAGTATTTCTGCCAGCAAATCTTTTGCATGTCTAAGCCCGTCACAGCCTCAGCTTTTCAGGACACTGAAACAACATGGGTGTAAACAGGTGACAAGAAAAACACTCAACCCTTCCTGAATGTGTGGAAGTGGTAGACACTTCTAATCACAGATCACTTCAGTTAATCCTCACAGCCATCCCATGAGGTAATACTGTCCATATTTTTGATAAGGAAACAGAGGCACAGAGTTTTCTCTTTGGTGGAGAGAGAACCCGGAATACCAGAAAGAGCTGTAGTACGTGAAGGAGGTTCTAGTTCTGACTCAGCCGTGTGACTTTGGACAAGCCATTTCATGCCTCTGGGCCTTAGTTTTTCGTGTCCGCCACGAGGCCCTGAAATAACTGGTCTCTGAGGTCCCTTTTAAGGGTAACAATAAGGTATCACCAGGATTCTGAAAGTTAGAATGGTAAAGTTAACATGTAATAGATAAGATCAGACACACACACACGTACACGTGTTGTGTACATACACAAATACACGGGACCCAGATGTCAACCGCAGTCATCCTTTCCTTGCAGTCTAGAGATAAAAGTTGGATCAAGCCCCATCCCACATTCCTTGTCGAGTCCAGTGCTCCCCCCAGAACCCTTTGGTGGTGGGGGGAAGGTGATGCCCTTGTGCCAGTGCCCATCCCCCAAGCCCTCCCCAACCCTACCCTAGTTTCCTGTCTCATGGCTTCTTAGGCTTCACCCTACATAAAGCAATTGTGCTTTTTTCTCCACCTCTCTGTCAGCCCAAATGTGAGACATGGCCTTTCTCTCCTTGATCCCTGGCCCCGTTTCCTTTCCCCCATTAGGTGTCCACCTGCCACAGAACCCTGACTGTGGGCTCCAGTTCACTGGCCACGCTGCACACATAGTTGCCTGTCGCTGAACGGCAGGCAGTCTTTCTGTCACCTGCCCCAGGCTGCCTCCCTCCCCACCCCAGCTGTCTAGGCACCCCCCTTGCCTCTGCATGGAGTTGCCAGATAAAATACAGGACATTCAGTTAAGTTTGAATTCCACACACACAACAAATGATCTTTGGTAGAAGTATGTCCCAAATATTGCATGACATACACTAAAAAGTTATTGGTTGTTTATGTGAAATTCAAATTTAATTGAACAGCCTATATTTTTATTTGTTCAATCTGGCTTCCTCTCCTTTTCCAAGGCTTCTGCTCTGCCTTCCTCTGAGCTCTCCCCTAACTCTCCAGATTGTGTTCACTGTGTAGGTCAGAGCAATCCTGGTCTCCCCAGATCTCATCCCCAAACTCAGCCCTGGACTACAACTGCATTTCTAAATCCCTCAAGAACATCTGCTCCTTTATTAGCTCAGTGCACCCGTAGCCTATGGTTTCGTCCTGAATTCCTTTAACTTGTGATTCTAAATAGCACCTTCCTCCTCCATTGGTGGTATAGAAGTCATCTTAAACACAAAACAGCTTCCCACGCTGACATCAGGGTTTAGAAGGCCTGGTAGTGCCAAACAATGCAAATTATAAGTATAAAGAAAGAATTTGCAGGCTGAGGCTGGTCAACAAGGAGAACAAGAAAGGGGGCCCAGGAGGCTGAACTGGGCGGGCAGCCAGATGGGAGAGGAAAGGCCCACGGTGCAGGAACACAGCTCTCCACTTCCCAGAAACCGGCTGTGGCAATAGCCCAGCGTTAGCCGTTGGAGAGCATTAGTGAGTATGGGGGAAAGCTTTCGGCAGTCAAATCAATTAGGAACATTTCTTGTAAAATGACATTCATTTCAGAGCCTTGGTTCGGCCAACACATGTAGTGAATTTCCAGGGGTGGGGGGACGTAAGTGGCCTTCTCCAGACCTAATTGGCTTTAAGAGTCCTTTGTTTTTTGGAAAAGGGTTCAGCTCATGTGGGCGTGTTCTGCTTTGGGGAATGTGGCCTTCCCACTCCCCTCACCCCTAATTCTGGTTCCAGACTCCCCAAGCTGCCTAGTTTGGGTATTCAGATACCCAGAAGTTGTGCACAGGACAGGCACTCTGTCATCAGACACAGTATCTTAATCCTTGCAAAGGCGCAGCTCGCACTGAAGATGAGTAGACGGGACCAGGGGAGAATACCTCAGTAGGCATCACGCACCCACCCAGCTAGTTGCGGAGTTCTAGCGTATGTTTTCAGGGACTAAACGGGCATTCTGGTTCATATATCAGCTGTATTCCATGGCTTTGGTTGGCAGGAATCATTTCCCCAGAGGCCAGGCCCTTCCTCCTGGCACTGGGCTGAGATGATGAAGCAGTGGGCTCCTTGCTACCTCCCACTGAGCACCTTCCAACGCTAGAATTATGGGCTTTAGGAAACATGGATCTTTCATAAACATTAACCTTGCTGAGGACCAATGGGGTCATCATAAGCCAGTCTTCTTAGCAATGGGCAAAAGGCCAGTGAGTGTCCAGAGGTGTGTGAGGGAGGTAGTGAGGAAAGGGGAAGTGTGAGAAGGGAGAGGAGAGATGAGTCAGGGAGGTGTGACAGCCAGTGCTGACAGAGGATTTGGTAGGTGCCCAATACTGGAGGGCAGTCGGGGGAAGAGAGGTGGGGGAAACAGGAGGTCAGAGCACCTGGGCTGCTGCAGGCCGGCTTCACCGTGGTTTCAGGCTGAACCCAGGAGAATCAGCCAGGAGGAGATGCATGTCCTAGCCTGGGAGGCCGAGAGTTGGCCGTGGGTCTGCACGGCCGTGGGGGAGTTCTGCAAGTGTGGACAGAGGCTGGAGGTCATCCCTGCAGGAGCCACCTGCTCCAAGCACTCACGCCTGGGGAGAAGGGCCCGTGGAAGGTGAGGGCCTGGCTGGGCTCTGCAAACTGAGACTCAAAGCCTCTCATATCCCATCTTCCCATTGGATGTCCCTTTCCTCAGCCACTGCCCTGACCCTTCTTGTCACGAGAGGAGAGGGAGCTCCCTGTGGGCCTGTGGAGACTGGAGAGACTCGTGCTCTATGGGATCCCCCTACCTACCTGGGCCAGGACACCATGGCAGCCAATTCTATTTCCTCTGCCTGGCCTAGGGGCCTGAGCTCACAGCCACCTCCTCTCTGCCCAGAGGGCAGCAGCCAGGGCAGTCCTGTGACACGTCGCCCCCGCCCCCCCTTACAGTTCCCATGGCAGCCCAAACTGAAACTGAATTTGACGCATTCTCTTATTTCCTTGTTCCTTTTGGCACCTGGGTCACTGCCATCCTGGCCCCAAATGCCCATTGGGCCAGCACCCTCTGGGGTTAGGGACCCACCCAGGCAGACTCAGAGTCTGACAGTGTCGGAGCTGGAAGGGACTGGAGTGGCCAACTAGTCCAACTTCATTTCACAGACAAGGAAACTGAGGCAAAGTTGGGAGCAGCTGCCCAAGGTCACACAGCGGTGAGACTGTCCAGGTTTTAGAATCTTGGTGACCTGAACCGAATCTCTGAGCCGAAAAGATACCCACACAGAGAGCCCCTGGGATCAAAATCCAGAGGTCCTTCTGTCCAGTCTCCTGACTCCAAAGGGCTGGTGACAACGGTGGTCACCGCTACCCCATAACCTCTGGTGTGTGCAGTTATCACCCTGCCTCCCATTGACAAATCCAGCCCAGCGCCCTTCCCGGCCCCAGTACCAGTTTTTACTCACTGACTTAACATAGGCCCTCATGTAAACTGTTTCCCCTACTTGAGCCTCAGTGTATTCACCAGGGAAAGGGGGGGAGAATGAGCCCAGTAGACTCTTCTTCACAGTGGTCTTATAAAGCCAAAATGGGATTCAGATGCCAAAGCACTTGGGGTAGGACTGTGTGAGGCCCTTGCAAGGTAATGGGGAAGGGCGATCTGCACTAGAGACATTTGGCTCTACTCGGGCCAGTGGCTCTGGCGGCCAGTGGCTCGGGCTCTGTCTTGCCCCGCCGACCTCTGAGCCAAGCAGATTCTGGCTTTGCTGACACCTTCCCTTATCTGGAGGGTTCTCCTTCCGGCCCTTGGTGCACCCATCGCACCACCTTCCTTTTAGGAAGAGTCAGTGCCCTTCTGGTTTGGGAATCAGATGGAACTGGATTCAAATCTGCACCAGCCAGCCTGCTGTATCAGTCTTGGTCTCAACAGCTGCCCCTCCTGTTAGGAAAAGTCTCAGATCCTTCAAATGGCTGATAAGCCCTACATCTGTGTTCCTGGAAGCGTCCTCCTCTGGCTACCTGCCTCAGCATCACTTGGGGAAAGAGGTCAAAGTGCAGGTTCTCCAGCTGTGGCTTAGTGGGGGGGGGGGGGGAAGGCTCCAAAGCCAGCATTGAAATCAGCACCCCGCCCCCAAAGATCCTCATGCCCATAGAGTTTGAAAACCTCAAAGACCTGACATGTACCCACCTCTCCAGCCTCCTCTCACTCTTCCCTTCCCCACATCAATCCCTCTGGCCTTCCTTCAGATCCTTGATTAGGCATAGTTTCTATCCACCTCAGGGTCTTAGTACATGCCATTCCTCTGCCCACAGCTCTCTTGCCCCAGCTCTGCCCAGCTGACTCATGTTCCCCCTTAGCCCCAACTTAGGCATCCCTCTCCCTGCCTCCCCACCCCACTTAAGTAAATGCTCCCACTGTGTGTCCCTGGCATGCTCTCTACTTCTCCTTCATTGCACTATCACAGTGATAATCATTTGCTTGCCTTCTGTTTAATGTCTCCTTCTGGACTGGACTGATGAGGGCAGAGACTGGCAGTCTTGCTCCCCGCTGTCTTGATCTCTGCTTCTAGCCCCATAACTGGCACAGATAGGCACTCGATAGACATTATTTGTATTAAAGAACTAACCTCCATGTTTAATTTTCTCAGCTGTAAAAAAGGATAAAAAATATCCAAGGATTAAGGATAATATATCAAAATGCCAAACGCAATAGATGCATAAAACGGTAGCTTAAGAAAATGGCAAGACAAATGGGACCAGCAGCACAAAAGAGCCCACGCAGAGCTTTACGGAGAGAGCAGCAAGGACATTTTCTCCAGGGTGGATGGTTCTGTTTCCTTCTCCCGCCTGTGCATCAGGTGGCCTCAGGAGCCTTTGGCTGCCTTCCGGTGGGAGAGGGTGGAAGGCAGAGGTTTGTGCCTGAACCTGCCTGCTACAGAGCCAGGCCCCATCCGGGAGCCGGCCAAGGCCCAGAGTTGCTGTTGAGGAAGATGGCAAGAGGCGGGCAATGCCTGTGCAGCACACAGAGGCTGGCTTCCCTCTGCTCTAGCGGAATGGACGGTGGCAGGCTGAGGGCCTTTGGTGAATGTGAGTCCAGCTGGCCCTCAAGCCCGTGCTCACGGGCATTACAGCTTCATCACGACAGCTGTGCCAACTCATCTCATCCCACCAGACCAAGGGCTCCCCCTGGCAGGCGACTGGGACTTATTCTCCGGGTGCCTCTCCTGCACCCAGCACACAATGGTGCTCGCTTAACGATCCCTAAATGAACTTATGGATTAACTGATGAGTAAGATGGCCCAGCATGGTGGCCTCGGTCACGGGAGAGGAGAGGGGTGTATGTGTCACACTTTCATGAACCAAGGGGCTGGAGAAAGGATGACTTCAGAAGCGGCAGTGGAAAGCGATGGCCTCAAAACCTGGGAGTAGAGGGTGGCTGAGGAGTTGAGTACGGGGAGGCCGGCCTGGACTCTGGCGTGACATGGTAGCTTCCATCCCTTGGCCTAGCCAGGGCTGGGTAGCATTTGGTGGGGCTATTGTGGGGGGCTACTGTCTCAAATCGTTTTCAAACTACAACCTACATAAAATACAGTTCACGTTGTGGTCCTCCACACAGGCACACGCGATTGTTTTAAGGGCTGGTGCTGGCCCACTCTGTTGGCGTGAGGCCCTATCCCCCGATCTCAGGGTAAGCCTGGGGAAAGCACTGCGCCAGCTGGCCCGTAGGCCCTGTCAGGCCTGGAATTCTGTGGCCTGAGAAAAAGTCATGTTAGAAGACAAACCTTCATTTGAAAAACTCACAGGGCACCTGGGTGGCTCAGTCAGTTAAGCGTCCGACTTCAGTTCAGGTCACGATCTCACAGCTCATGAGTTCGAGCCCTGTGCTGACAGCTCGGAGCCTGGAGCCTGCTTCGGATTCTGTGTCTCCCTCTCTCTCTGCCCCTACCCATCTCGGGCTCTGTCTCTCTCTCAAAAGTAAACGTTAAAAAACAACATTACAAACATACAAACCATGTTTAAACATTTTACTTCACAATATTTTGACTTTTCCCTGATTGCTGTGTATTTTTCCACAGGATCATTTTTAATGAATGCATTATGTTCTTTTGTACGAGTGCACGAGGACTTAAGAAAATTGCAGCACTGCTCCGTTAGGCAGTTTCCAGTTTTTGCCTTGTACATGCGTCTTTGTATACTTGGCCTGTGATTTCCTTTGGATGAATTCCTAGAAGTGAATTTCGAAGAGAAGTGAAACCTTAAGACTTTCACTATATTTTAACAAATTACTTTCCAGAAATGTACCAATTTATAATCCTAGAAGAACTATGAGAGTCCCTTTCTCCGTATGTTTATCAATCCTGGGTATTGTCATTTATTCCAAATCTTTACAAATGGAAAAATTTTTTTAAAGTATCTTGTTTTGGGCACCTGGGTGGCTCAATCAGTTAAGTGTCTGACTCCTGATTTCGGCTCAGATCATGATCTCATGGTTCATTAGATCGAGTCCCACATCCTGCTTGGGATTCTTTCTGACCCTCCCCAGCTCAAGCCCGTGCGCTCTCCCTCAAAATAAATAAATAAACTTTAAAAAAGAGTATCTTGTTTTGATTTGCATTTCTTTAAATACTAGTAGGAGTGAAAACTTCCATATATTTTTGTTATTTTTGTTTTTTCATGTCTTGGTTCCCCTTTTTAATTTTATTTTTATTTTTTACTAAAAAAAGTTTTTTAAATGCTTTATTTATTTTTGAGAGAAAGAGGCAGAGTACGAGTAGGGGAGGGACAGAGAGAGAGGGAGACATGGAAACCAGAGCAGGCTCCAGGCTCTGAGCTGTCAGCAGAGAGCCCAATGCGGGGCTTGAACTCAGGAACCGTGAGAACATGACCTGAGCCGAAGTCAGACACTTAACCAACTGAGCTACCCAGGCATCCCGCTATTTTATTTTATAATACTATTATTACTTTGTAATAATATATTATATAACATTTAATATATAAATAATATATATTATATACTTATAAATATATAAACAACATATAATATACAATATGTAAATATATATAAATGTTATAAATATATATATTAAGGATATCATATCTTTTAAATATGTTGCAAATATCTTTCTTGAACTATTTAAAATTGCCTTTCAAGTTAACCTATGCTTTTTGTTTTTAAATACAGGTTTAGCCTTCTTTTGAAATATTGCCAACTGCATTCAAAAGCCAATAATGATCATGTTTGGGTTTTGTACGTTATTCTACTCTTCTCCTCACTGCCGCCTCCCTCCCCACGATGTACCATCCAGAAGCAGATAATCGAGAGCTTCGTGTGGTTGGCAAGACTCACCTCATTTTCCAACCTCTTACTTTCTCTGCCCCTCTCTAGGTCATAGTCAGGCTAGGAGCATATAGTTAAACAGCTGGGTCACAGAAGGAAAGCTAACTATGGATATTCTGTGACCTGGATTACCCACCTGTGTAATCCCAATGGCAGTGATACTGATGACTTTGGCCCCACTCTCCTTTCAGGGCACAAAGACTGGCCTCCCAGCCCTGCCGCTAGTGGGACAGAGGGGGCTGGCCTGCACTCCTCCTGTGCCCACCTCACTCGTGAGGGACTTTTAGGAAGACTCCATGGTGGAAACACCCTCAGAAGCCCTGCCTCTTTCTCACAAGCCCCAGGGCCCACCTACCTTTCCCTCTCTCACTGTGTGAAGAAACCACAGGCTTTTTTTGCCTTTGGGGGATATCGAGTAGCAAGAGTGAAAAAGTTGTGGAGAAAGACAGACCTGCATTCTCGTTCTGGCTATGGCTCCTGTTAGCTGCATATTCCTAGATAAGGAATTATCTACTTAAGGTTACTTAACCTCTGGCACTCAGAGACACTAAGGTGCAGGGAAATAATTTACTCACATATATGAAGCAGAACAGCCAGCAAGCTGTTGTCCATGAATAAAAGCAAAAATAGGATTTTAAAAAAATGTTTATTTATTTATTTTGGGAGAGAGAGAGAGAGAGTAGGGGAGGGGCCGAGGGGATGGGGAGAGAGAACCCCAAGCAGGCTCCATGCTGTCAGCTCAATCTCACAAACTGTGAGATCATGACCTGAGCTGAAATCAAGAGTCAGAGGCTTAACCAACTGAGCCACCCAGGCACCCCTCAAAAATAGGATTTTTAGGGGTACCTGGGTGGCTCAGTCTGTTGAGTGTCCGACTTCGGCTCAGGTCATGATCTCCCACTTGGTGGGTTGGAGCCTCATATCGGCTCTGTGCTGACAGCTCCGAGCCTGGAGCCTGCTTCGGATTCTGTGTCTCCCTCTCTCTCTGCCCCTCCGCCATTCACGCTCTGTCTCTCTTTGTCTCTAAAAAATGAATAAACATTAAAAAAAAATTTAAATAGGATTTTTTAAAGAGGAGAGAGAGAGAAAAGGTCATCTGGGAACTGGTTTTGCTTTATTTTTTATTATTTGGTCAATTGATAGGTG